>NC_077232.1:103828944-104428944 GCF_027887165.1 Monodelphis domestica
TACCAACTTGTCAGCATATGGTCTGAAGGAAATGTACATCATCTGGCCAGTTTCCACATGACGCTTGAACAGCATATTGATGATGATGAGGGAGAATGAAGGGCATGAGGAAGACTGCACATGTATAGCACTCCCTAAAATATTCTTAATAACCTCCTACCTCATCTAGGTTTCCCAGCTTCCTGGGCTTCTTTTAAGACTCATCTTCAATCGTACCTTTCATAGATGATTTACAGATACCTGCATCCCCACCCCCTGCTAATGCTTTCTAGTATTATCTCTCATCTACATTTACATCTTGCATAAATATAGTTGTTTGCATTTGTCCCCTCCATTAGAATGTGAGTTCTTTAATGGTAGAAACCATGCATTCTATTTCCCAATGCTTAGCATTGTCCCCAGCAAATAAGAAATGTTTAATATATGTTTTTTGACTACCAGGATTTCCTCTATATTTCCATTATTTCTTCTTTTTCTACAGAAAGGTATAACATACTTGTTTGAATTTGTATTATGTTATTGATATAAGTTTGATAATAATCTATTAAAATTCAACAACAATAACAGTTTTTAAATACCCTTCAAAATTCTGCGTTTCACAGAAAGCCCATTCTGATAACTCAAATCAAGAAGGTGATTAGGACTCTTAAAACAGGAGGTCCTGTAGTTTTCATCAAATTAAAAAGACTTCCTGTATGATTCCAGCACCAACCAGTTGTCTGTTGTTCAGAAACTAATGTGGCTAAATATAGAGAAATTCAACCCTATTTGAGCAATAAATTTTTAACCATGGTGACCATTTAAGCAGATGAAAAAACAAAATAGCTCTCAGTCCTTTATGATCTTCTGCAGTAACAATTCTGGGGGAGAGGAAAAGGGAACAGAAAGTGAAAAAAATAAAAAATTCTACAAATATTAATTTACTATTGATACTAGAAAAGTAGAATCTGTGGGCAATGAGCTGATACACTACTGGAAGAAGTAGCCTATATCCAGATAAATGAAAAAAGAAGGGAGAAAATTTCGGCTAAATGTCAGGACCATGCACAGTGTCTCCTCAGAGAGAAAAATAAAGAAGTTGGCCAACTTGATTTCATCATGCACCTGAAGGCAACAAAAAGAAACACAGTTTCATGGTACACTTGGGCATATTGCATTGCAGTTCTCGCAATAAACAAAACCAAACCTATAGCAATAAGGATAATTGTAGGTTTTATATTAACATGTGTTACAGAGTAGAGAAATCCAGTGTAGAGCTTAACAAAAATGTCTGAATCATATCAACATGTATTGATACTTGGTGACTTCAGTGTGAAGGAGGGCACAAGGGAAGAAATTGAAAAAAAAATATTTTAGGGACTGCAAATTGTCAGAGATGATAACAAAAAGGGAAAGGTTTGAGAGATTGTTGGAAGACAGGAATTATTGCTAGAACTGTGAATTGGCCTGCCTTTGATGTTAATTTGGAATTTTGAAATACAAATGATTAAACTGTCAATACCTTTGGACCAAGCCATCAATCCAACCCATTTATTCCAAGGAGTTCAACCAAAGAAAGAAAGGTTTATACAAATAGACGTACATACAAAATTGCAATAGCAAAAGATCTGGTGAAGGGGAAGGGGGAATGGGTGCCCATGAAAGGAGAATTGCTTAAAAAAATATGGCTTATCATTGAAATAGCATATTATGTGCAGAAAGAAATGAGGAATTCATAGGAATAAGACCATATATAATAAGCAGAACCAAATGGACAATAAACACAACCTCAATAATGTGAAGAAAATATGAGTAAAACGAAATTGAATTCTTGAGTTATTCTAAAATGCCTGATGATCTGGTAGACCAGAAAGTAAAACCAAAACATTCTTGAACTGAACAAGCTCTTGAAAGATACTTGTTAAATTTTCATTCTGTACATTTAAACTTAGAAATTTGCAAATGCTACCATAAGGGCATGTTGTTTTGTTGATTAAACTTAAAGAAGTTTTAATAATAAAGATTAAATTTAAAATGTGTCACGAATACATTGTTTTCCAGATATTAGTTTATTAAATGTTTATAAGCATATCACTGACTCCTTTCTAAGCGAATATTGAATACATTGACATATAGGGTGATTTCCATTTTCTGCCTTTGAACTGATTCTTTGTATCACTTCTAAAGCAAAAAGTTGGAGTTCTATTAAAAAATAATTTAGAAGAGTGCACACCAAATAATATCCCCCAAAATGAAATTGTTTTTATTTTATCAAATAGGAAACAAATGACAAAATATAAAGATAACTCTACATTATGATTTCTTTTTAAATTTGAGAAATGTAAGTCACTTGCCAAAAGGAGATGGCTAAATGTGCCCAGAAAGCACCTTGGCTGCCAAAGACTTGGTATTTTTGCCCAAGTAGAGATATATAAGTTCACTAGATAGAGCACAACACCTGGAGTCAGGAAGACCTGAGTTCTAATCCAGTCTCAGACACTTATTAGCTCTGTGCTGCCAGCAAGTCATTTAACCTCTGTTTGCCTCTGGAGAAAATGGCAAACCATTCCATTATCTTTGCCAATAAAATCCCATGCACAGTAGTGTATTGTTACAGCCCATGTAATAATGAAGAATCAGAGATGACTAAACAACAGTGGAGAAATATAGCAACTAAGAGCAAAATCTATTAAAATACAAAGTAATTTATAAAATATTATGAACACAGGAACTAATGCCAAGGAACTCGCCCTTCAATAGAGATCAGAACTTTCTCTAGAAATTTCTGATGGTCAAACATTCATAGAAAGAAAATGGTGTGTGTATGTGTGGGGCTGGGATTTAGAGACAGAAGACTTCGGCAGTGAACTAATGTATCCATAAACACATCTGTTAGTCTCTTGGGGTATCAGTAGCATTGTCATAAGTCATAGGGAATTCTCATGCTTTGTTCAATGAATTCATTGCCTGACTCATGGTTTTCTCACCTTCTCATTCCCTAAGTCTTACTTGAGGACTTTAACATTTATATTGCTATTTCTTCAAAACTCTGACTTAAAATTTAACTTATATCAATCTACTCCCTTCTCTTGACTTACTCTTCCATTTCATCTCATCTACACAAAATGGGCTACTCTCTTCATTTTGCCATTACCATGCTACTTCCTTGTTCATAAACTCTACTCTAAAGTTCCTTTTTCTTATTGCAATCTATTCTCATTCCATCTTTTCCTATTCCTTATGATTTAACCTGCTGATTATTACCACCATCTCTCAGACCTTTAGTTCTTTCCCAAGCTTCTTCCTTTCTCTGCTGACTATACGCTCTTCCTTTCCCTACCTCATTCAGGATCAAAGTAGCAACATCCAGAGAAACAAATGCAGAGATAGGAGAGGAATGAGGATTGGCTTGCCTTGACCCTTCCTCAAAATGGAAGTTCCTGGTGAAACTCACAAATGGTAGAAAGTTGATTTCAGAGTAGAGGGATTTTCCAGGATGAAGACCCCAGTCACTGAAGGAAATTCCAGGGTAAGATGACAGCAGAAGAATGGTAGCAAAGTCTAGAGAGTCAGAAGCTGAATTAGAAGAATTCCAATGAGTAATCAATATAGAGATCTTAGTCAAATATTGGTGGTGAAAGAGTAATTTTGGTCTATAATTGAAACTTATAGAATGAATTTAGGAAATAAATAGAACACTTTATTGGTCTGATTTTTTCTCTGTCACAAAAGCATATCTTACCACTGGTTTTGCTGGTATGGTTACAAACCATACCACATCTGGTAGAAACTCCCTGCTATTACTATATGGCTATAAACCATACCACATCATAAATATGGAAAAAACAAAATTTTAGGTAACCTAAAAGATGATTGAAAGAAGTGTGATGAGTATATGTAGGATGATGTATATTATAAGTGATTACCTCTCTACTTAAAGTTGCATCAAAAAATCAATGATGGCAAATAGGATTGGAGAAGGGCCTGGTTATATGGCAATGATATATTGAAAATAAATATCTTAAATATTTAGTGCTTGATATATAGTAAATGTTTAGTGAATGTTCTTTCATTCATTAATCAGTATTGACAAAATATGAAAAAAAAACTTAGAGAAAGACAGATTTAGCTAGGCAGATCTTTTATATGGGAAAATATGGATGAGAATTTTAAGGATAAGAAGGCATGAAATATTATAATTGGTATCATAATTAATGGATCCATTGAGCTAATAAACTTTATTATTACTAGTAGAGATATTATCATTACCCTAGGAGGAAGAAATATATTACATTATCATATATAATATTATATAAAATATAAATGAAAGTAGGTACCATTTGATAAAATATAAAGACACAGGCTTAGGATTTATAGTAGAAAGGATGTTAGAATCTTACAGCCTATCTAAGTTCATTTTACAGATATAGAAACTAAGCACCAGAACAGAGAAATAATTGGCAGAGATGACATTTGAATTCCAGCCTTCATTTATCCCATACTTTTTGTATTCATTTCATAAATATAATTTAAACATGAAGATGGAGTGTTAAGGTTGGATAACTAAGTGGAAATATATTCTTTTTAGAGCTAGATCCTCAGAGAAAATATAAGTGAAAATGGGATACAGGAGGGCTTTTTTTCCAACTTAGTAATTTTCTTTCCTTTATTTATATTTCTTCTGTTCTTTTTCATCATATTTATATGTGTACATAAGTTATCAAGCCTTCCTCTTTTACTAATACTAACTAGTTCAGCTCTGTTGCCTCTTAGAAGATAATTATGTTATTTGTTAGCTGCTTGACTTTTCTTATTGTATCTCAAAAATCATATTTTCTTTTCCTTTACAAACCACTGATCCTTCCTTTATTATTCCTTCTCTTCCTTATCTTTCATTTTTCTTTCCCTTTTTTCCTGCTTCTTGTTCTTCTTTTCTCCTCCTCCTTTTGTTTTTATTTTGTAATCTTTCTGCTTGTAAGTGAATTGATGAAAATAAAGAGGGAAGGAATAGAACTGAATATCAACAAACTATAAATGGAGATTTTTTTTTAGCTTGAAGAAGAGAAGGCTTCTGGTGACCTGATAATCATCTTCATGTATTTGAAAAGCTGTCATGTAGGAAAGAGATTAAACTTGTTCTCCTTGGCCCCAGAGGGCAAAACTGGGAGCCAGGAATGGAAGTTGGAGAGAAGTAGATTTCAGCTCCATATAAGGAAGAACTTGTTAACAATTAGAACTGCCTCAAAGTGGAATGGATTGCTCTGAAAAGAATTACTGAGCTGACTCCAACTAGGACCTGTCTTCCATGATCTCACCTCCATAGCATCTATCTTATGGCCCCATTAACTCTTTGTTTCTCAGGTTGACTTGCAAAATGACTGTGTATTGATAGTTTTTGCATGTCAAAATGTTTTCCCATGATACCTTGCAATTATACATACTTTTAAAATTCTGTCCTCTCAAAATTGACAAAATTCAAGCCCCCATGCCATTATTTATATCTGACTTTGCCAATAATTGAATGTAAGAGAATCAAAGTCACCATTCTTCTCATATCTCCTAAGTTGTCTAAGTCCATATTGTTTATTTGAAATTTACTGCTAAATAAGAATGCACTTATTAAAGAGTGGCTTTTAAGAATTAAATGTGGATGGTCTTCACTATTGTGCTTTCAGCTGTGATAGTCTAGTGACTAAAGAATATCTCCTGCAGAACAGAGAATTCCAGATCATTTATGAATGGCATTCTGAAGGAAAAATAATGGCAAAGATTGGAACTGGGATAGGATTATTCAGTATCTGAGTCAGGATTGAAATTCAGTATTCCTAATTCTAAATCCAGTACAGTATACCCTGTCACCTAGCTACCTGTCCCCAGATAAGCTAATAAAACTATATTACACAAGGTGGTCTAAAAATCTTAGTGCAGTTTAAAGAGTACAAGTTGTGATTCATCCTGGTACAAAGGTAATTCTCAAAAGTTGGATCAGGAGAGTACAAACTTTCACATCATATTGAGCTGCCAAGGTGTCAGTTAATAGGTTCAAGTATTGACTGTATATCCACAACCAATCCAGATGTGTAAGAATGGGTTGTAATCAGAAGGTTAGACACCAACGTTTGTTTGTTTGTTTGTTTGTTGTCTTTTTTACAATAATAACCCATAGTGATGTGATGGATAATTAACTTTAAAATCAAGGGCTTTGGTGACCTGTTGAAAGTTGTAGGTGAGAAAGAGATAGGAATCAAAAAGATAATGCTGAGATTAGGAACCAAGGCGACTTGAAAATGTTAGTAACATTAATAGGCATAGGGAAGTCAGGAAAATAAGCGATAAAGCACAAAGAATAACTAGACACACATTTTGTTTGTTTGTTTAGTGTCTTGTCTACCTGAGGAGAGAGGAAGGAGCCACCAAAGACGAGGGATTTCATTATTGAATTCAGAGAGAGGAGACAGTCAATATAGCAGTCTTAGTGGAGTGGGAATGAGATGCAAAAGGGAACATAGGTCAGAATTAATCCTAAGAAAGGAGGAGGGACACCTCTGGCTTTGAAGCACTGAGCCAGGACAAGGGCAAACTCTATTGAAAAGAGCTGAAGGGAAATTGATGTTGTCTAAGGAAAGCAAAGATTCAATTAAGGAGAGAGGGGATAGAGAAACCAGTCAGGGAAAAGTCCAAGAATATAGGAGAATTTGCCAGTAATTAAACAGAAGTTGCACAAAACACAGAAAAAAGGAAACACTGGAGAGTGCTACTAGGTTACTCTGCCAGGCCCTCTGAAATCTGAGCCACTGTAACCATCCTACTGTGTCTCTGTACCAAGTTCCTAATCCCTAAAGTACTGGTATAATTGTGGATGGATAGTTATTTTCTTTTAATCTTTCTGTTTAAAAGTGTGTTTAAAGGGGTAGAATGAATCATGACATTTGTCCACACTCTAGTATAGAGAATGATTTACCATTTGGGTGATTTAGTTCTGATCCATTCAATTGACACTATTTCTGATTTAGATGGCATAGTCAAATGGTGTTTAAATGACAGAATAAATATAGAATCAGTAAGGCACAAATTCAAATCTTGGCACGAATATTTATTTTCTGTAGGACTCTGGACAAGTAATTTAATTTCTCAGGCACAGTTTCTTCATCCATCAAATAGGGATCATGTTAACACCTACATTGAAGATTTTAAAGAGGCAAATGAGATAATGTATGGAAAGACCTTTTCAAACATTAAAACCCTAAATAAATGCTGCCTATTATGAGTAATAATTCAGCAATATGAATTATTATTCATATCTCCCCCCTCTCAAATTACTGAGTCTTGGGTGCTTTGTACTTCCTTTGCCATTGTATCTTAATATAAAGATGAGATAAAGCAGGGTCTACCATACTCCAAAATTTAATGCATCAAGATTTAAACCTCTTTCTGTTCATATAATAGCATGGGAGTAGGCAGAACTTATGTAAAAACCTCTAACCTCTGTAGGGGTGGAGGAGGAGAAGCAAGTATGGGTGGAATGGACAGGTAGAAATTTGCAGAATCTTGCAAAGAATAGAGACAATAAGGATGTCTATTATTTTTCAACCCCTACCTTCTATCTTTAAATCAATATTTTTTTTTCCAAGGCTGAAGAACAAATTGCAAGGGCTAGGAGATGGGGTTAAGTGGTTTGGCTAGGATAACATAGCTAGGAAAAGTAGGAAACCAGATTTGAACACAAGACTTTCCATCTCTAGTCTTGGCTTTCTAACCACCGAGTCACCCAGTTGCCCCAAAGATTTCTTAGTCTTAAGGCCAGTAGAATAGAAGACTGAAAACAGTGGAATTGTTGGGGGAGGAGAGTGAAATATTTGTTAAGTAGTAAATTTGTGAACTTCTGAGGGGTTCCCAAACTACTTCTCTTGTGTGGGTTTAAAAGGAGCTGTTGTGTTTATGAGTGGATTCTCAAATGCAGTAAGGAAAAGGGCATTGATTACATTTAAAATTAGCCCATCTGCCACTGAAAATTTGCTTCCCTTACATTATGTTTTTACCTTTGAAATTAACTTGATGTGAAGAAGATAATTTTGAGATATTTTCAAAATTTTTGAACTTTGAAATAATTTGATTTTATTATGGCATTATGTTTCTTGTAGGCTGACAATGCATATATTATGAATCCTGGTCCTTTGTAGGTTTTTGCTTTGGATTGCATTAGGTGACCACATTTTCTTAATGTTTTAAAAAATCATGTACAAAGAATAACTGGAAACTGCCCTAAGATAATTGAGATACCCAGGAAGAAAGAATACCTGGATCCCATTCCCCACTTCTATGACATGTTGAGCTTTCTTGTTTCTCTAATAATAAGTAAAAATGAATGTTACTTAAATGTTATTCTACTCCAAATAGATTCACTTGCTGTAATTATTGCATCTCTAAAGGATTACAAACTAGCGTCTCATAAAGTAATCTTTGTTCAGATTTAAGAAACTAAAGCTTAAAAAAAGGGAGGGGTGGTCGCGTGGCTTAGTGGATTGAGAGCTTGGCCTAGAGATCAGAGGTCCTGGGTTCAAATCTGACCTCAGACATTTCCCAACTGTGTGACCCTGGGTAAGTCACTTAACCCCCACTGCCTAGCCCTTACCTCCCTTCTGCCTTGGAACCAATACACAGTATTGATTCAAAGATGGAAGGTAAGGGTTAAAAAAGACTAAAGCTTAAAACTGGATTAATTCTTTTGGACATCCTTTATATTCCTGTCATGTGTTGCTGATAGTATGCTCCATGTCATCTTGAGATTATTAAGTATTGTTTAGAAATGTTGCATCCATTCCATAAATATCCAAATTTTCTTTGGGGCCTTTCTTTGGGTGATATTATTCATCCTATTTCAATTTTTTTTCAATTTACAAATTTGGGGACTATAACTAAAAATATTAATTAGACTTCTGTCTCTTCATAGCAAATTTATAGTCATAACATTTAAAAATTAAACAATATGCACTCATCAATTTCTTTTTTTTTTGACATATTATGCCTACCAAAAAGAAGACAGAAGCAGCAGTAAATTACATGCTTCTTCCATGCATTTACAATCTGGCTGTCATTTGTTCTTCTAGCTCTATAACAAGATGCATACAGTTAAGAACATAAATAAGGCTCAAGAGCCAGTATATGCTCAGTTATGATCTCTCTCTGTGACTCCTAATATTACATTAAAATAATGAAATTTTTACTTCACTCTATCTATGTGGTTAAATACAAAGAGACTCAACAAGAATACTAAATAGGTGGCATCCACTCTGGCATTAGTAAGACCTAAGGTCACATGTGATCTCAGACATTTACTATATGACTCTGGTCAAGTCATTTAACCCAGTTTGTCTCAGTTCTACATCAGGAAAATGAGCTGGAGAAGGAAATGGCAAACCATTCTAGTATCTTTGCCAAGACAACTCCAAATGGGTTCAAGAAGAATCATACACAACTGAAAACAACTGAACAACAGCAACATGCCTTTCAATAGAATTATTGTTTGTTTTTACCCAAAATGCTTATTTGCCTGGATTGACTTGTTGAAACAAAACTGATATCAGAGAATTCTATGATCCTAGGATTGACTTCAGAGTTGATCTAATCCAGCCGCTATTTGAAGTACAAATCCCTCATTCAGTCCTTGTTTAGGAATGTCAGATGATAGATCAGTGATGGATCCTAAGAGGGCAATCAATTGCATTTGACATATATCAGATGAAGTTCTTCCTTATGTTGAGCTGAGATATGCTTCCTTGAAACTTCCATCTAGTAGAATAGTACTGCATTCTAAAACAGACTTGTATTTTATTGGCTGCAACAGTAGAAAGTATGTTATATTTAGTTAGCCAAACAAGTCAGCTCAAAAACAAGTTATTAAATTAGTTTGCACAGTATTTTTTGCAAGTCTGATTAATGGTGTAGTCAGAAAAACTATTGAACTAGCAAGAATCAGAAGGTCTGACTTTTACCACTCTTCTCTATGTGAATTTTGTTAAAACTCTTCCTATTACTTAATGGAGTATTTAAAAAAGTATTTTCTTTCTAATTATATGTAAGAAAAATTAACATTTTTTTAATTTGAGTGTCAAATTTGTTCTTCCTCTCACCTTATTGAGAAGTTATGCAATTTGATATAGATTATATATGTGCAATAATGTGAAACATTTCTGTATTACTTGTGTTGTGAAAGAAACAGTTCAAAAATAAAGCAAAAAAGATTATTCTTCAATCTGTATTCAAACTCCATCAATTCTTTCTCTGGAGGCAGATAGTATTGTTCATCATGACTCTTTTGGAATCGTCTTAGTTCAATGTATTGCTGAGAATAACTGAGACATTCATAGTTGATCATAATTTATTATTGCTGTCCCTTTGTACAATATTCTCCTGGTTCTACTCAGTTAACTCTGAATCAGTTCATAGCTTTCCAGGTTTTTTCTGAAAGCATCTTGTTCATCATTTCTTATGGAATAGTGGCATTCCATTATGATCATATACCATAGCTTTTTCAGCCATTTCTTAATTAATGGGCATCCCATCCATTTCTAATTCTTTGCCACCACAAAAAGTATGTCTATAAATAATTTTGTATGTATAAGTCATTTTATTTTTTTAAACCTCTAGGGTACAGACCTAGTAATGGTATTGTTGGATTAAAAGTATGAACAGTTTTATATCTTTTAAGGTATATTTACATCTTGAGTTCCAGAGTGGTTTGATCAGTTCACAACTTCACCAATCACATGTTAGTGCTCCAATTTTTTCCCATATTCAGTTGGAAATTTGTCATTTTATTTTCTGTCATATTAACAAATCTGACATATCTCATTTGGTACCTATAAGTTATTTTAATTTTTTATTTCTCTAATCAATAGTGATTGAAAGTATTTATGTAATTACAGATAGCTTAGATTTCTCCTTTTTAAAATTACCTGTTCATATCCTTTGACCATTTATTCACTGGGGAATGGCTTGTATTCTTAGAAATTTAACTCATTTTTATATATTAGAGAAATAGGAACTTTATCAGAAAATTGCAGGAAAAATTTTCCTAGTGTCTTTCTTTCCTTTTAGTTTTGTTTTGTTTTTTTAATAAAAACATTTTAATGGAATTAAATAAAAATTAACTATTTTATATACAATAATAATTTCTTCATTTTGGTCATAAATTCTTTCCTTATCCATAGATCTGACAGGTAAGCTACTCCATGCTACCCTAATTTACTTATGTCATCACCTTTTATGTCTAGACCATGTCCCCATTTTGACTTTTATCTTTCTATGTTGTCTGAGATGTTGGTTTATGTCTAGTTTATGCAATCTGAATTCCAAAATCTTGCATCTTTATAGCACATTTTCTACTCTTTGTTTTCCTGCTTTATGTTCCTCAAATCATTAGATTATTCCCTATTTCATCACATTCTAGTGATGGAATACAGTGATAGAAATATAAAAGATATTTAATACATGAGTGATCAATAAATATAAATGGAAATTATCAAGTAGTTATTTCAATGATAGGAATGAATTTTAGATCCTTGAAAATTATGAGGGTGTAGACAGGAGGTTCTCTTTCACAGATCATAAAAAACATCTTGAACTGGTATTCACCTTTTGAAACACCCTTGAACTCTTAGACTTCTCTCTTTGGATATGGTTCTTGTCTTTATTGATTTTCATTCTTTCTATAGATAGTGCCCAGTGAAATGATTTGCCAAAGGCACACCTGTGTTGATTATTTTTTAAATAATTGCACGGTACCAAATTTGTGTGATAAAATCTTTTATTTTTGTTAATAGTATTTAATATTAATTTAAATCCCTTAACCCTTCTATTTCTTGGCCAGGTTCAGTTTAGCTCCCTCATTTCTCTGCCCCATGCTCACTTTGCTGGAATCTCTATTAATTCCTTTCACTCTAGCATATGAAGGTTTTACTCTGGGGTCAACAAAATCTACTAAATTAATGATCTTTTACATTTCTTATATATTCTACCCTTGCCCGTCCTCCACTCAAACATTCAAATACTTAAAAGAAGAAAAATATTTGAGCTGAGACCAACTGATATATTTAGGCAATCAAATGATAGAACAAACTGGAACTTAATTTTTAAAGATTTATTTAAAGAAAATCATCTGGATGATTTCTAAAGCATAAAGTGATACCCTTTGAGAAACTCAGACTACATTACATCTTATTTGACCCGAATTAAACAAAAATAAGTACTAGATTCTAATCAAATGTTCTAAAATATAGCCACATCTGTCTGAACAGGTCTTCAAGTCTCTGTCTTAGAATAAAATGTATGATATTCTAAGTAGATTATATTAATAATGTGAAATCGTATGATGCTACAAAAGAATATTTAAAATGCTAAAATAGGTGAAGTAAGCTATTTAAGTATATTTTATATTAGAAACACAGAAAAGGATAATAGAAAAAATCAGAATATACTGTTGCAATATTAGGATGCAAGCTGCGTATCCTTTGATATCTGCTGACAGAGGGGTTCCAGGACATGGATTGCTTTCCTAAAACCACCTGGTAAGTTGAGTTGAAAGGCCTTTTGAAAAATACATCACAAAGTTACTATGGCACTGCAGGGCAGCGTCTGCATTGAAGAAAAGAACTAGCTCAGTGTTCTGTTCTGCAGTTCTTCACTCACAAGTACTGGTACATTGGAAGGGCATTTTTGATACTGCTTAGGTACTACTGTTAAAACAGTTAACTCAGAAATGCACCAAGTTTGACTTTTAGACTTGTCTCTAAAGGTAAAAAATAAACTAGTGAGCATACTTTCTATCTATAATAAAAGTTTTATAGACTGTACCCTATTTTAGAATACCATTTTTTATTTCTAAAAATGTATTAAATACTTTTTTCATTATGTGATTATGCTGCCTTAACACTTGACTTAATCATGTCATTAATTTCATGATTAGGAAGAATTTGGTTGCATTTTATCTAGATTTGAAGAGAACCTGAAAAAGATGGAACTTTTGAATCTATTAATATTTCTATATTTGTTCCTCAGTCATGCTAAATTATATAAATATGCAAATATGCTTATAAATTAAAATGCATTATAATAAGGAAAAATACCATGAATCAAGAACTAGACAAAGAATTTTTCATTTTTCATTTTTATCTAATAGGTTCTAGAGCCAAAAATTTTTAAAATTAAACCAATTTGTCCTTTTCTAAAACAATAAAACTATAAACAATTTTATTTTTAAAAGAATATCATATCAGCCAATATGCATTCTCCTTATTGATAACAGCACTTATTTAAAGCATCTGACACAATGAGCCAAATCATTCAATGCTTTCAGACAATGCTTGATTCATGAGATGACTATTTAGAGCAATAGACATAGTGTATGAGATGGAGATGAAACTGGAAGGAAATAGACATGATCAGAGTCCACCAGGAGAAATGCCAGGTGCTTGTTACTTCTGATTTTTTAAAATAAAAATATAGAATCAACTGAGCATGTATGTATTTTACAAACATAGTGAACTCTTCTGTACTTCTTAAATGAGAGATTGTATCATAAATTGAAGTGGAGAATTCACAAGTTTTATTCATCTAACCTAATATAAATGGTAGGTAGGTAGATAGATAGATAGATAGATAGATAGATAGATAGATAGATAGATAGATAGATAGATAGATCTGTATACATATTTATGCCCAGAAAGAGAGAGAGAGAGAGTGAGAGAGAGAGAGTTCTATTAGCTAAGTAATCTGAAGACTTTAAGACCAATGCTAACTTTATTAAAAGTTCATCATTTGGGGGCAACTAGGTGGGCTTAGTGGATAGAGAGTCTGGAGTTGGGAGACCTAGGTTCAAATGTGGCTTCACTTGATTCTTAGCCTTTTAACTCTGGGCAAGTCACTTAACTCCAATTGCCTAGCCCTTACTGTTCTTCTGCCTCAAAACTAATACCTAGTATCCAGTCTAAGACAAAAGGGAAGGGTTTAAAAAAATTTCCTGGTATTGTGGTTTATAATTTGTTTAGTAACTAAAGCAGAAATAAATTATCATTTCATATGGCTGAGTGGCACCTGTTTGCCTATAGGGGTTTAACAAAAACAAAATAAAAAATGATAGGATTTTTGTCCTGATTATCATTTTTTTAAAAACAAACATGCCAACACTTACCTTCCGTCTTAGAATGAATACTGCAATATTGGCCTCAAGGCAGAAGAGCAGTAAGGGCTAAGCAGTGAGGGTTTAAGTGATTTGCCCAAGGTTATAGAACAAGGAAGTGCCTGATGTCATATTGGAACCCAATACCCCTAGTTTCTAGGTCTGGTTCTCAATCCACTAAGCTGCCCTGCAGAGTATTTTTTTTTGAAGGGCAAATTCTGAGCATTTTCTAATTTACAATCTTGTCATTTTGAATTCATTATTATTGGTACCTCCTAACCAGTTGTTAAAATGTAAAAATATTTTTTTCAGTATCTTTGGAGGCATTTTTTTCCTAAATGTAAGCAAAAAAATATCCAGGGCCAGAAAGTAGAGGTTGTGATAAGTTTGTTAACAATCCCATTATTACAGAGCAAAACAGGTAACATAGAGCCTAAGACATCAATAAATCACTGAGTGCTTTAAGTGCCTAAACATATAACATACTAAAGATTTCCAAAATAATTTCAGAGGGTGGAGAAGCAGTAGCATTTGGGGCAGGAGTGGATTCAAGCTTTGGGTGGGAGCAGACACTTGTGACCTTTGAAGAAAGCTAAGAGGTAGGGATGATTATGAAGTATGGATGATGTATAGCCAATGAAAAAACATGGAAATTCTGAGGGATGTAATGTAAGTGAGGAAGAGTAAGAACGATGGTTTTCTACAGCATTAATTTTGTGAAGGAGTTATATATAATAAATTTGGAAAAGGTAAATTGAAGTCAGCTTGTAAAGAGACAAGAAGAGGAATTTCTATTTGATCCCAGAAGCAATAACATAAAGGATACAAAATGTTATATAAACAGCCCAATAACTGTGTTTTATATATAAAATTGAGATGACCTCGGTTTCTTTAATGCCTGGTGGCATTTAAATGCAGCATTGCAAGAAACACTTTTAAATATTTTATTGACACCATATTTTAGGTTGTCCTCAGTTTTCTATCATTTTTCAGAAAGCCAAAAGGTGTCTTAAAATAGGCCATTCAGTTTATTTCGTTAATAGTACTTTTCCTGAGGTTGTAAAAAGCATCTCCCAAATCAAGCAGTCCAATAAATTTTTCAGTTCTAGATATCCCCCATCTAGCCCAGAACCCATCCCTAGGGAATGAGGTCCGTGAACAATGAGTAACCATGGACCTAGTGTGGCAGGTTTTTATCTTCCAACATGAATTATCTTTATCACCTGCTGTTAGCAAGATGTTTTCCATAGGTTGCTATAGCACTGGCTTTACTTTTGTTAGGGGATCTGGAGGAGAGAAAAAAAACACTTCAGGAACTTGGTTGTTTGGCTTTATTATTTTGTTTGCTTGCTCTCAGTTGATTCACAAAAGGCGATCCTGGCTTGTTTGAATCCCACCTGACTCTCCTGCTTACAGCTGACAACATGTGCATGGTCCTGTGGAATGTAGAAGGAATTGTTAAATCATGTAAGCCCTGTTCTAACTTTGCATTAGAGTTCAGGTTTTAAATCCTATATATCATTGTGCCTATTCTTCCATACCATCCATTCTTTCTATAAGAATACCTTCATAAGAGGATGAAGTCATCATGATATTTTTTTTTTATTCTGTAAACTCAGACTTGTTACAGACAATTAATGTCTTGTCAAGCTGAAAGTAGATTAGACTTTTTTAGGCATGTGCATTAAAATTAGTCCTCTTGGTTATCTCAGTGATTTTGAATACTTCTTTTGAATGGGAACAGCCAGTAGTATCCAATAAATCACATCCATAAGATGGGGCTCCCATGGTGTTTAGATCTATATGCAAATTTCCCCTGCACAGCATGATTTAATAAAAGATGATGTTGTTGATATTATTTTATTATCCTGAATTTGATGGCTTTTTTTGTGATACTTGGTCAGAGCTCTACAATAAAAACATTCATGATAACTGCCAGTGGGGAGTGTGAGAGCTGGCATCTCATGACTCTTGCAGATAATGCTCCCGACACATGGGTTAAAATTGGGCAAATATTAATTTTGTTCATTTTGTGGCACCATGTAAGAAGAATTAGGTTTAAAATGTGATGAGAAATAATCACTGAGAATAGTGCAGCTTTGCAGATATTTATAATACAATCCACATTTAACAATGACATTCCAAAATATATTTGACTAATGTTTCAAATTCAGAGTTTGTTCCTTGTTTATAACTGGGTGAAAACTTTATTGAGTTTTCCCTTCAAGGAGCACAAAGTTGAAGTGGTATATCTCATTGCTGAGAGCTGTGGGGGATTAGTGTTTCAAACTAATGAAGTTTTAACTGTATAGACAAGATGTTCTGTAGCATTACTTATGTCCTAGGAAACAACTAATCTATCTATTCAAACTGTAAAATAAAAAAAATACAACAGGACTATGTTCTCTTGTAAATAGAAAGGCTACTGTACACATATCCTACTATTCTTCAAACTGTAGGACCACATGGAGAGAGAGAGAGAGAGAGAGAGAGAGAGAGAGAGAGAGAGAGAGAGAGATCCAAACCATCGGAAAATACTTAAGCTGCAGCTTTTTTTTTTTTTCATGCTACTCAGGACTGAATCCATTAGAAGCCAAACAAAGCACATCTGTGTTATTGTCCCTCCTGACTGCCAGCATACAGTGCATTCAAGTATTGCAGCCAGAAGACATTTTTTAGAACAGCTTTCAAGATCTACTCTTGAAAATGAATTTGTATACTCATTATGCAGTGCTATCTTTTATCAGTAGGAACCTAAGTAAATAAAATACTGCAGTCTAATGTTTTAATATCTGATGGCAGTAAACTAGAATGGAATCATCTCTATTTCTTTATACATCTTGAGACTCTATAGCTGTGATTAACTCATGGAGGAGTCTTTCTCTGAAAAGAAAAATAATAATAATACTCAAGGACATTCTGGTGGAAAGTGCAGTTTCCTTCTCCACAAATCTGCTGTAGTTCCAAGGTGCCCAATAATGTCATCTTTATATCATTTCTATTAAAATGAACAAGGGAAGCTCTTTATCTTTCATGTGTGTGACATGGGATGATTCTAAGTTATCTAAACTTGAATTTTATACAAAGTTTAAATAGTACTTAGAATATATTTTGCTTCACTATTACCTTACTGTGTATGATGTTTTACTGTCTTATGAAGAGCCATAACTAAGAAAGTACAAATGTGTCTTTCATCCAGGTACTAATACCTAGGAGGGCACATTTCCTCCCAAGAGGAATCACTTCCTTCACTGGAAGTTGGATTTCCTTCCAGCATTGATTGCTGTGTCTACCCCAAACCCCAGGATCCCATGACCATGGTGCCCACCTTGTCTCCTAAATCTTGTTTGGGTGGTGACTTGAATCTTGGGGTGGAGGAAGGGAAGGAAGGGTATTCCCACTACTTCTCCTTGAAAGCCTATACCCATAAGAAGATTAGGCTTTAAGCTGCCACCATACCCATCTCTCTTTCTCTTCAACTGGATTCAACCAAGTTCAGTAATTCTCAGTTAAAATAGTCATATGTGTGAGTGATATCAAAACTTCTCATCTGTTGTTGCCACTCATTACAGGATGAAAACCATTTCAGGATTGTTATTATATTGGTAATGGAATTTTATGTAGCTTTTAGCACACTGACCTGTATACAGAGCAGTCTGTGTGCCCTTTCATAGTCATGAAAAATCTGAATTTGATTATAGGCCAGGCAAATGACAATAAGTCAATGTCCTTAGTTCTTTTTGCATGTGCAAATAAGAAAAGAACAGGGAAAGAACAATTGAAAAAATGAAAAGACAACAAAATAAATTGAGATTAATTCTACTTCCTAAAAAAAGAAAAGTTAAAAATTGTCAATGTGACTGATCCATTTATTTCCTATAGCAAGAGAATGCCCCTCCACTAAGACTCTGCTACTTGAGTCAACAGCAATGAGTGTTAAAATTACTTTGTGTATATTTAAAGTTATTTCCGTATATTTTGTATCTCTCTTTAGATGATAATATCCATAAGGGATGGGCATATTTCACTTCTGACATTGTAAACCTATCAGCCAGAACAATGACTTTAATATGTTATTGCTAGTCAGTCATACATTTGTGTCTGACTCTTCATGACCCCATGGACAATTGCTATCCATGAGGTTTTCTTGGCAAAGATACTAGAGTGGTTTGTCATTTCCTTTGGCAGTGGACCCAGTAGGTTCTTTTGTCAGGCAATCAGAGGTTAGTTAACTTTCCTGAGGTTCATACCACTAGGAACTGGTTGAGGCTGAATTTGAACTTGTCTTCCTCATTCCAAGCCCAAGGTTCTATCCACTCAGCTACCAGCTGCCTTTAAAATAGTACACAATGGATAAATATTTTTTTTAATTTACAATTAAATTTCCTTCATATCATGGATCCTTTTATTGAAGAGATTTTTTATAAGTATGCCAGATATACTGTGCAACATCATACTAACTATTTGCTAAATGAAGCATTTTATAGCCAAGTTGATCTATTTAGTTTCATTTGAAACAGGGCTTACTTCTTTTCTCTCTCTACCTTTTTATCTAAAACATATCTTTCACTCCTCCACATATTTAAATCCTATCCAAACTCATAGGAAGTTCATTGGTGGGGAATGGGGAAAGAGAGAGGAGGGGGAGGGGGGAGGAAGAGGGAGAAGGAGAGGGAGAAGGAGAGAGATAGGGAGAGGGAGGAGAGAGAGGGAGAAAGGAAAGGAAAGGAGGGAAGGAGGGGGAGAGGGAGAGGGAGAAATAAAGACACACACAGACAGAGAGTGCATTTATGAAATGATTACTATGTGTTAATATTGGGGGCAGGGTTTACAAATACAAGCAAGACATCCCCTACCTTCAAGGAGCTAACAGTCTAAAGTGGGGAAGACCACACAAAAGGGAAAATGGAAAGTTATTGGGATTCTAAAAGGCTTAGATTGCCTTTTAAATGTCTGAAAAGTGATTTAGAAGCCTGATTCCAGACATGATTAGGCAAAAGCTCACCAATTAGAGCCCAGGATGGTTCTAGGAACAAAGTCCAAGGTTCTGGTGGGATGTAGGTTTAGATGATAGCATGAGTAGAGTAGAATAGTCTTTTCAGTAGGACAGGAATTTGGAAATCATCTAAAATACTCCTATAATTTTACAAAGAAACTGAAGCCCTCACTGGTGAAATCACTTGCTAAAAGTCTTATAGGTATTAGATAGCAGAACTTAGATTTGAACCAGGTCTTCTAAATCCAAATCCATTGCTCTTTCCACTAGGTTGTACTATGTTGAACACACTACCCTTTTAAAAGTTGTTTGTATATTGCTTTTGAAATTCAACTTTCCCTTCAACTCAAATATACCTTTCCTCTGAGGTTATTTCCTGACCTTCCCATCTCCAAGCAGAATCAGTATCCTCTCTACACTCATACCACTTATTTCTTATGTACTCATTATATTTTGTTTTATTTTGATCATTTAATGCATATTTATAAACTGTTAAATTATAAACTGTCCTAAGGCTAAGTTTTCTTATTTAGATTATGTCTTTCTAAGGGTCCAATACTTATTATTTACTTTTAAAATCTTTGTTGAAATTTGTTCTATTTGTATTTGTTCTGCCAAAGAAAGAGTATAAGCTTTAGGTTTTAAATTTCTAGAAGGCATAGATATATGATTATATTTAATTTTTAATGTAAAATCATGCCTACTTTATAAGTAATACTTAACCTGGATCACTTTTATTTTTTTTCACAAGGGAGAGTAGATTTTAATGAGAATGTATGCAAAGTAGTTTCTAAGACCTTAAAGTGCTATACACTGGATCACTTTTATATCATAAAATAATTTGAAGTTTTATTTATAGTGAACATGTTATATAGTTAATCAAAATTGACTTAGTACTTTTATCAAAGAGTCATTCATTAAAATAATTCTAATCTTCATATAATACTGGCATGATTTGTAGCCTATAATCATTGTCTAATTTAAATTTCAAGCTTATTACTATTGAAATGACCACATAAAATTCATTGTAGCAAAGAAAAATTTCCAATAAAAATAAGGGCCCCATAGCATGTTCCCCCAATAGAAAAATTAAGTTTTTGTTCATTATTCTTCTAATTGTAAATTGCCAGAAATTCAATGCTGTGTCCTTTTTAAGAAATTATTTTTTCCCTCTGATAAGAAACAAATATTAGTGGACACATCATAAGAGATCCTATACAATCAATGTCATAATTTTTTTCACTTTTACTTTAGTGTCCTACACTAACCTAGCCATATTATATTTGAATACTGCCTTTTATATCATTCAGAGTAATTCTGCAAGAATTTATTGAGTATCTACTGTGCCCCGTGCACTTTATTTAACTGTGCTCTGATAAATCACTGGTTCTAAACTATAACTCTTACAGAAATTTTTTTGCCTTTTTAAAAAGGAATAATATTTTCTTTTTCTTTTTATACACATCCTTCCTGTGACATAAGTATGAGTCAAAACATGAGTTGAATTATCTTAAAAGCCCCATTTAAATCAAAAGAATGCACTTGATCACTTGCATGAAATCCAAGATTTTTCTCTTGTCCCTATTTGGGTAACAAAAAAAATACATTAAAACTTAAAAATTCGAGGCAAAAGTATATCCTCAAGACATATTCATCTTGTTTTGGGAACTGTGAGCACATTAATATTGCCATTAATGTTAGAAATGATATATAAATTAACTCCCTGTGTCTGTACTTACCATCCCTGTGACTATCTATATCAAAATGTATCCTAAGTACCACTTTACTTAAGGATTATCTCCCCCAGTAAATTCCTTGAAAGTAAGGATTGTTTTGATTTTGTATTTGCATTTCCCAAAGTTGATTGATTCACTGATTCATTCATTTATAGAAAAAAACCCACCTTTTTTCTGTACCTATAATGAATAGAATGGAGTATTAATATTAATAACCATATTGCCTTATTAATTTTCTAATATTTCCCTAGTAATTTAGTTCTCTGTCTACATACCATGTTACACCTTGAGCCCTTAACATAATTTAATAATTACTGATTGATAAAACTTTGAGCTATTGTTTCTTAGTGGGCTAATATCAAATTAGAAGTTAAAATCTAGAGTATTTGTTCAGGATTTCTGAATCATAGATAATTATTACCCCCTCTCCTTCTGTCCTCATATCTCAAAATTTCAGTAGTTTCAAATAAAATAGGAATAATGATCCTAGCCAAAGGCCACCATTTTCCTTTGTTTTGTCATTCTAATCTTTTTCAGTGGGTTTCAGATGGAAAGGAAAAAGGTCAAGTCACTATCCTGCTATTATTCCTATTCATTTAATGATTTTTGGACTGTTACACAGATGGATAAATCATTACTATTACTACTAGTAACAGCAGCAACTACTATTACAGTGATCTTGGGTCAACATTATTATTTTCGTGTTTGTTTTATTCTTAATTTCTATTTATTTTATATTAATACTTAATCAATGTTTAAATACAGATTGTCCTGAAAGTCATATTATTCTATTAAGTTCAATTTACACTAAGACTTTTGGGACACCCTATAGAATCAGTTATGTGTTTTTCCACTTATAATTTAAGGAGTCACACATGAAAAAATAGAAAATATCAGTAAAATACATAAAATCATATGTATTCACTTTTAGATGAAAATTATAATCTACAACAAATCAATAAAGTTCCTGAGAAAAATAGACACAAAATTGCTCATTTTCCCAAAGTTTCACACTAGTATGTTAACTGTGTATAAAATCCATCATTGATATATGAATATACATAATAGCACTTATTAGGGACAGAATTAAAATTGAGCATAAGACAGGATGTAATTTACATTTGTGGTTTTAAAAAAATAATAAAATAAAATACCTGGTGCCTATTTCTTACAAATGCAGTTTTCACAGACAGTACATGGAAAATTTGGCTTTTTTTAGGAAAAAGTAATTGAGTATAATATTCAGTACAGATCACACTGTCTCAAAAAATTGTAACCAGCAAGTTGATTTAGGTACACAATAATATTCCATTTGATTTTCCTGGATCCCATGCTTTATAAAAGTAACAGGGCTTAATTCTACGACAGTTTTGAGTAGAGCTTCTCCTGGAAACAATATTACATACAACAACCCTCTGCAGTTCCCTTTCAGGACCCTTTGAAGTTGTGGCACTGGTTTCTGGATTGCTATTCTGTGAACATGATGAACTAATTGACCTAGCAGGCTTCCCCACAGAATAGCAGCTTCTGCTTAGATCATCAGGGGTATGTCTTCTTGTTTCATTTCCTCTTCTGGGTCCGTTGGGGAAATTGAATTGTGAGAAGACTACCTACTGGGAGCATTCAGGCCCTCATGACTGAATAAGTAACTTTATTTTTTTGTACTGTCTTAATTAACAACAACAAAAAAAGCAACTTTATTAGGAAGGAGTCTGCTGTGATTCTGATACAAAGACTAACTGCTGTTAGAGAAGGACTTGATCTGCAGGACCCTCGGCAGGTTGGGGCCCCATGCAGGTGCAACATTTCCACATAATTCCAACTAGCTGTGCTAATTGATTATCTTTCCCCATTATTAGTTGACTTTGCTGAAATTGAAAAGAAGTCCACAGACAGTGGCTAAGCTTTAAAAAAAAATCCCACAACTTCAGAAATATCTTCTGAACCACATGGAAAAATAAATGTCTCTTTCATATCAAAGGATTTTAATCTGGGTTCCCTTAGTTTTTTTTAAAACCCTTTTGATCATGAATGACTTGAACATAAAGAAGGAAACTATAAGTAAACTAGGTGAACACAGAATAGTATATATGTCACACCTGTGGGAAGGGAAAGACTTTAAAACCAAGCAAGACATAGAAAGAGTCACAAAATGTAAAATAAACAATTTTGATTATATCAAATTAAAAAGGTTTTATACAAACAAAACCAATATAACCAAAATCAGAAGTGAAGCAACAAATTGGGAAACAATCTTCATAACAAAAACCTCTGACAAAGAATCTATAAAGAGCTAAATCAAGCTCAAAAAATCAAGTACAAAAAATCAAGCCATCCCCCAATTGATAAATGGGTAAGGGACATGAATAGACAGTTTTCAGCCAAAGAAATCAAAACTATTAATAAGCACATGAAAAAGTGCTCTAAATCTCTGATAATCAGAGAGATGCAAATCAAAACAACTCTGAGGTATCACCTCATACCTAGCAGATTGGCTAACATGACAGCAAAGGAAAGTAATGAATGCTGGAGGGGATGTGGCAAAGTTGGGACATTAATTCATTGCTGGTGGAGTTGTGAACTGATCCAACCATTCTTGATGGCAATTTGGAACTATGCCCAAAGGGTGATAAAAGACTGTCTGCCCTTTGATCCAGCCATAGCACTGCTGGGTTTGTACCCCAAAGAGATAATAAGGAAAAAGACTTGTACAAGAATATTCATAGCTGTGCTTTTTGTGGTGGCCAAAAACTGGAAAATGAGGGGATGCCCTTCAATAGGGGAATGGCTGAACAAATTGTGGTATATTTTGGTGATGGAATACTATTGTGGTAAAAGGAATAATAAAGTGGAGGAATTTCAATGGAGACTGGAACAACCTCCAGGAAGTGATGCAGAGTGAAAGGAGCAGAACCAGGAAAACATTGTACAAAGAGACTGATACACTGTGTTTCAATGGAATGTAATGGACTTCTCCATTAATGTCAATGCAATGTCCCTGAACAATCTGCAGGGAACTTGAAGAAAAAACACTATCCACAAGCAGAGGACAAACTGTGGGAGTAAAAACACTGAGGAAAAGCAACTGCTTGACTACAGGGGTGGAGGGGATATGACTGAGGAGAGACTCTAAATGAACACTATAATGCAAATACCAACAACATGGAAATGGGTTCAAATCAAGGACACATATGATACCCAGTGGAAACGTGCATTGGCTATTGGAGGGGTGGTAGGAGGGGGGTGAGGAAAAGAAAATGATCTTTTTTTCCCCCAATGAATAATGTTTGAATATGACCAAATAAAATAATGTTTAAAAGGGGGAAGAAATTCCCCTCTGAAAAAATAAACAAATAAACAAACAAATCAATCAATCAGTCAATCAATAAATGGAAGGGGTTTTCTTACAAGGTCAAAAAAATTATATTTCAGTGCAACTCCTGTCCTTTGCAATCCTCTACACTTTCATATATTTAATTGTTATTGTGAAAACTATTACAAAAGTATATCAAGATTGTCAAAGATGTCTATGACATAAGGAAAAAAGGTTTAGGATCCTTGTTTGTTCATAAATAGAAGTCAATTGCATACCTTTGCCAGTATTCAAAATACTGTAATTTAATGGGTCACTGTGAGCTGTGAATGAGATTTTTTTTTTTATGTTTTATTGATCTTTCTGTAGCTTGGTGCTGTACTCTCAGTTTACCAAGTGGTATCAAGGAAATCCATATCTGTTGATATTACCTTAGAGCTTTAGAATTAGTACCATCTTCAAGTACAAAAATGTATATCTCCTGGAAGTATAACAAATAACAGATTTTGCCACTGTGTGATTTTTGAGGAACCTTGAAACAAGGATTTCAAAATTAAGAGTCAGTAAGGTAGAGTGGCAAATGGGTGTTGGATCTCACAAGGCTAGAAGTTCACAAGCTAGAAGGGAACTTTGGGGGGATCAACAACAAACCCACTTATTTTATAGATGAGAAACTTGAATTCTAGGGAATTTGAAACAACTTACCCAATATTGTACAGTGAGTAAAATGGCCATATTTGGGATTCAAAATACTTGGCCTTCTGGTTCCAAATCCTTTGTTTTCTAACACCTACA
The DNA here is from genome assembly GCF_027887165.1 of Monodelphis domestica. Classification (NCBI taxonomy): domain Eukaryota; kingdom Metazoa; phylum Chordata; class Mammalia; order Didelphimorphia; family Didelphidae; genus Monodelphis; species Monodelphis domestica. The sequence continues at coordinate 103,853,940 of NC_077232.1, forward strand.
TCTATTAGCCATCAGGGGATACAGATTTGATTTCTGTCACCAGGATTTATTGGGATCAAACAGTAAGTATGGTCCCAGAGAAGTTACTTCAACACGTAGGGCTCAGTTTCCCATTTTGTAAAATGAAGGGGTTGAATCAGGGATCCCCTCTACTACTAAATTTATAATCTAGAACTAGATTCAGGTACAGAAGTTACTTCTAAAGAACAAATACTACATGTTTCTCAAAACACCAAATTCTTAAATGTGTGAACAAGTAAAATTGTACATAAGAATTTAGGGTGTGTTCATCTATTTCTTTTATAAACTTAAAGTAAATTTGCAGGTAAAGAAAAGATTTTGTAAATTAAAACAAGGGAAAGTGTAGGAGGACTATTTAGATTTTGCTGTCTTTTTAGCCCTGAAATTTTAATAGCTAGATATCAATTAATTCAAGTAATTAATCCTATGAGATGGAAAAATTATTCAATTTCCGACTGCTTATTTCCATTAGACTATTAAAATACAAGCCATATTTTCTACCTTTCCATGGTGTATATTCAGAATTTCACACTTATCAAATTCAAATGACATTTCCATGTCACTGGACAAAGATTTCATGAGATAAAGGAACTACTTAATGTGTTTTTCAATAGAGTAATATGAAATATAATCCATGTATACTAAAAGTGAATAATAAGATATTTTTGGTTCAAATTTCTATTGAAATTGGAAACTGTAAGTAGTTTTATTTAGCAAAATGCTTACGGCTTTAGGGTTAAGCAGAATAATAAACTTAAATGGTCTTGAAAAAAATCATGTTTTAAAGCAAGATTTCTTTACATATTGCATTGGGATATATTTCATAGAGAATAGTTTTCCATTTGGACATCAAATACTTTAGCTCTGTTACAATATTAAAGTCATGGATAAGCTATGAGTGCAGAAATGAGGCAAAGGATTTGCAATAGTACATGTAGTTGTAAATGTTAACAAGTTTTTCAAGAAACTTGTATAATTACTGAATTGATAAAGAAGTTATTCATTACGCTCTTGGAAACTTTTATTTGTTTGTTTCTCTGAGTGTTCTGTTTGCTTATGAATGTTTATGGACTTTTTTTAAAGTGATGAAAGCTGTGAATACTTTGACTAAAGCATATAAATAAGCAATTGATCAGCATTTGGAGGGAATACTAGTATATAAATCATTAGGAAATAGGTATGTAATGACTTTGTTTAGACAGGTGGAATCAATATGAAATGATGTAAAGTGAAATGAATAGAACCAGGAAAATATTATAGACAGTAACAGCAATTATGTACAATAATCAAATGTGAAGAATGAACTATTATCAGTAATGCAAGGATCCAGGACAATCCCAGGGAATCATAATGGAAAAGGTTATTTACCAGGTTAGAAGGAGATAATGGCATCTGAATGCAGATTGAAGCAGATCATTTTTTACTTTATTTCCTCCATTAACTTATCTCTAGTGTAAATATCATATGTCTTCTTTCACATGATGGACATGGAAATATGTATATGATAACGCATATATAACATATATTGTTACCTTCCATGAGAGAGAGGAACATGGATTGCAAAATATCAGAAAAAATTATTAAAAATTGTATCAACATGTAAAAAACTAAAAATTAAATTAAATCTTTAGAAAAAGAAAAGAAAGTAGGATCTTTCCTAGACCTGATAACATGTTGCTACTTTGCAAATAAGCCAAGAATGGTCATCTCCTCTAATGTAAGTCATCATTTATTATGTTAATAAGCACATACATTTTCTATTCCTGTTTGATATCTCTTACATTTTCATTGTGTGGGACTTCCTTAAAATATATAGAAAACCAGAAGCTTTCCCATATGCTCTCAAAAAGACTTTTGTTTCTGATTTATTTTTCAAACCTTTGAAGTAAAAATTTTTATTGACACTAAATTCTTATTTTAATCTTTGTACTACGTTTACTTCTTGATTCTCCTTATCTTTTTGGGTTTTGCTCTCAATTGTGATCATACTGCTGTATTGTGTCAACTTTGGTACTCAGACCTCATCAGTACCCATTGTCCCTCTGAATGAAGATTCAGCTTCCTGAGTTCAAATTTGACCTTAGACACTTAATATCTGTGTGACTGTGGACAAATCAGTTAACCTATTTGTCTGGGATTCATCATCTGTAAAATGAGCTTGAGAAGGAAATGGCAAACCACTGCAATATCTTTGCCAAGAAAACCCCACATTGGGGGTCACAAAAAGTGGGATGTGATTAACATGATTGAACAATAGCAAATTGATATATTAAAGGATTTGTTTACTATTTCTTCCTTTCTTCATTTAATTTTCGTGATCAATTTTCATAAATTTCTATATAACCATGAAAAAAGTTGTACTTATTTTTTATATAAGTACACACTCTAAAGTTCTCTTTCAAAAGTGTCCATAGGACATCAAATTCAGTTTTCTAATTATGTTCATCTATAATTTACATTTAAAACATCATCAGAATTTAGAAGTTCCTAGAGTTTTGTACGAGTCCTATTCTCTAGTTATTTTTTCATTTCAGTTAGCCTTTCCTTTATATAATAATCTGTTCTATCATTTATCATATATACAATTAGCATTTCTATTATTTCATTATCTGTGTTATCTTTAAGCACATAGTTGCCCTATTTATTCCTTTTGATGTAACTATATTTATCATAATATTATCTGAAATAACTAATGCAGTTTCTTTTGGAGGAGAATCAGCATGCTATATTTTATTGGAATCCAATCACTTTTTTATTATTTTCATTTCTTTTTTATATTTTCATTTCATTTTAGTAACAGTAATCTTATGTTTCTAATGAAGGCATGCTTTCTATGGGAGACATATTATTGGATTCTATTTTCTAATTTGCCTAGAAGCTTTAATAATTTCATGTATAAGTTTTATTCATTAATCTTCAGGTTATAATTTTTAAAGTTTGGTTTCTTAAGTCATTATTGTTTCAATTTTCAAAAGTTGGAACAAAATGTACAGTATTAATGATCTCATTGTTGTTTCTGTCAGAATAAGTGTCCCTGCTTTCCTTTACATTACTCATTGTTTTCATTGTAGTAGAACTCATTTTATTTATTCCTGGAAGCAACTAAATAGCATAGTAACAAGAATTCTTGGAGTTAGGAATAGCTGAGATCAAATCCAGCCTCATATTCTTATTAGCTATAAGCCCAATGCCTCTAAACTTCAGTTTCATTATCTATAAAATGGGGACAATAATAACAACCTTTCTTAAAGGATTATTGTGAAAATCAAATAAGCAAACAAATATAAAGCATTGTGCAGATCTTATACATTATATGAGTGCTATGTCTTATTTCATTAGAGGCAGCCAGATGGGTCTGTAGGGCAGTTAGGTGGCACTGTGCTTTGAGTGCTGGGTCCTGGAGGCAGGAAGATCTGCCTTTAAATTTGGCCTCAGACATTAGCTAAGTGATGGGAAAGTCACTTTGCTTCACTTTTCTTAGGAAAGGGCTAGGTGACTTCATGAATTAAATTCTGGGCCAGAAGTCCAAAAGACTTGAATTTAAGTCTGACCTCAGATGCTCACTAGCCCCTCACCAAGTCACTTAACCTGTTTGCCTTGATCCTGTAGTTATGGAAATGGCAAACACTCCAGTATTTTTGTTAGTAAAACCCCATAGACAGTATGGCCAATGGAATCATAAGGAGTGGATACAAATGAATAACAAAACAATAACAATTATTTCATTATTCCTTTTTATATGATTTTTTTTGGGGAAAAATTTCTTTATTTTTTTTGGAATTTTTACTTATTTTTCCTGCTATTACTTCCATTTCATTGATGTCCTCAATGACATTTCATTATTTCCTATATTGTTTCTTCCTCAAACGGAATATTTTTAAAAGGATGACATTCTCAGTCCTTGTACAATGGTGGTATTCTATTTGCCCATGGAGTAAACTGCCCAGAAGTTCCATTCAATTTCTTCTGATTGATTGAAGGACACCTTTTGGCTTGGCTGGATTAAGATAACAAATTTCCATACTTTCCATTGTGTTTTTCCCTCCTCCCTTCTTAAAGTTCCTTAAAGAGGTTACTTAATGTTGTTCTTTAATGAGACTAAATAAAAGAATGCCAGATATTCAGAACAGGTGCAATTTTTGCTGTGTACCTCAGAGTTCAAGTGTGTGTTATCCACAGCGTTTTAACATTCCCTTTAATCATCAAAACTATCCTGTCTGAACACATTTTTAAGCCACCCATTAAATAGTCTTACTTTGGTCATTAGGATGAAAACCATCAACTTCTATAGCAACTTAAGTCCCTTGAAGTATTTAAGAAATGTTAGAAGACACTAAATTTGGTCCACAGTATACATACTAGCTAGTTTCCCAGGCTGCCTCCATCTCTTTGAGCTTGAACCTGCCTCGGGAAATACTAAAATATTTCAAAAAATTATGTGTACTGAGATTCCTGGCAATTCACTTTGGGGAAAGATTAACTTTTTTTAAAAAGATAATTTTTTTCCCTGCTCAACATTTTTCCCTTTTCCCCCCTTTCTTTGAATTACTTTTATAAATTAAGTTTTCATCTTTTTTGCAAAGAAGAAGAAAGAATCCTTTTGGAAGAAAATTAGTGAACAAACACAATTAAATAGAGCAACTTAGAATGGAGCTTATTAGAATTTGGGGCTAAGTAATTAATTCTCATATTGTGAAAAAATAAACTGGATAGAAAATATTTCTATCTTTTTTGGCCTTGTATTATTTTAAGGACTACAACAAAGATGATTTGTAAATAAGGAGAGAGAGCTCTGGTTTATGGACGAGGCTAGGAAAAAGAAGAATTTTGTGTAAGGCACCATCCCTGGAGAGACACGTAGTATGCATCTCATCAAAGAGATTACTTTGATTTAAGATAACACACTAGCCTCATTTAGAGATGTAGTTGTGGATGGCCCCCTCCTTCCCATTCCCCTACCCTCAAATTTCTCTTTTGGAATGAGAAGAGAATAGATTCTTATATTGACATTGAAAAGATTTTTGCCACATATGTTGTCATTGTAACAGGCTCCAGAGCTGGAGTTTCTCTTCAGATAATTAATGTGATATTCTAAAGGGACAAATGTTATTAATATGTAAACAGAGCAGGGGATGAACTACATAAGTTCCCCTAGATGACATTACTGAATTAGTAAATACAAATGCTGTGGAGGTGAATCATGTTTCTTTTGCAAAGATAAATCATCCTGGAGGATATAAGATCAAAATTATTTATTAAATTTTCTATAAGTATTAAAATTTACTATAATTTTATATTTTAAATTTATAAACCAGAATATACCAGTATAAATAAATATATACTGTTTATTTATAGTGTAAATTTATTAGTATAATATTATATAGTATAAATTTATTTGTAGAATAGCTTTAGAGGTAGGTAGCCAGTGGCATAACACATGACACTGTACTCCATAAGACTTGGCTTCAGATGCTTCCTGTTTAGTCTATGTACATCACAGGGTTATCCTGAGGATCAAATGAGAAAGCATAGATATTTTTTAAATGCTTAGCACATATATAAGTAGATGCTTTATGAAAGTTTATTTAACTTTTCCTCTATAAAAAATTATCTTTTGATAATTTTCATATGAAATATGCCTTTTGGCAAGTTATAAATCTAGCCTACTAGAAGATTAGTTTTATAAAAGACTAAAAATTAAATACGGGCTAAAAATTCATGAAAAATACCCTTTCATGAATGTCTCATTGCATCATAATTAATCATTGCTTTGACTCAAGAAATCTCAGGTACAAGTGTCACCTTTTTATACTTCCTGCCTGAGTGACCCTGGGCAAGTTGCTTAACTTTGTTTGCTTCCTTGTTTACTTCCCCAGGTTCTTAGGAGTATAAAATTATATAAGATTTATCGGAGTTTATTCATAAAATAGTCTAGGAATACTGTAGTATGAACTTCAATGGCTGTTTGAAATAACCTATATAAAGCACTTTGCAAAGTTTCAAGCATTATATTAATGGCTGTTATTTTCATTATTAGTTCACATAAAGATCATTTGGAAATTTTCTCTCCAGCTAAACTTCAGATAGCCTATTTAATTTGACTTCCATTCTGTATATGTTTTACTTATGATTGTAATTCCTCTCTCTTCTTGTCAACCATTCAAATATTTACAGAAGTGACTTTGCTTTTAATTTTAAGGTAAAGTAGTTTGGTGACTGATTGTTTACTATCTAAATTAAGTATGTTATTGGGTTTTTTTTAGGCTATGGTTTACTGTTTTGCAAGGTCATGCTATAGAATCAAAGGGGAGATTATAATTAGGAGGTACAAAGCTGGTTTCCTCTCACATAATATATATGGGGAACCATATAGGAGGAAGAGTAGAGAAGGATCATAACCAATCATCCATCCATAGTCAGTGATTTTTTATTTTAAAAATCTAGGACATTGTGATGGCAATAATTTATATTTCAGTGTAATAAGTCTATTTCCAGAGGAAAAAATTCTAGCTAATATATAATAAGGGTAGCTAGGTGGCACAGTGGATAGAGTACTAGCCTTGGAACAAGTAAGACTCATCTTCCTAAATTCAAATTTGGCCTCTAATACTTATTAGTTTTGTGACCCTGGGAAAGTAATTTCACCCTGTTTGCCTCAGTCACTAAATCTGTAAAATGAGCTGAAGAAGGATATGGCAAATTACTCCAGGATCTTTGCCATGAGAACCCCTAATAAGATCACAAAGAGTCAGACAGGATTGAAAAATTACAGAACAACAACAACAAAATATAATAAATATAGGCAAAAAAGAATTATATTAATTGAAATTTGTGTGAAAGAAAAGATTGTATGTATACTTATATTTTTTATTTCCTGATATCTCTGTAGAAAATATTTATACCTTTCCTTTGGTTAGAAAATTACACATTTCAAAATACTTTTTGTGTGATCTTTAAACATTTTTAATGTATTTAGAAAATATGATTTGTTTCCCTTCTAAAAATATAGAAACTGATGCACAAGTAGATTGTAACATGTCCAAAATCTAAATTACAGTGAAAATATATGTGGAACCATAACATGGAGAACCTTGGATGTCATACTGAGGAATTAAAATTTTATTTTGTAGGTAGTGGGGAGACTTTGAAGGTTTTTGAGTATGACAGTGACTTGACTAAAGGAATTAGAAACTGAATTGATACATAAAGGGTCCTAACCATTATCTGAATACTGTTCTAGGAATGGATACTATGAGACAGTGGAAATTTACAGGGCAGCAAGTTTTCACAGTGGATAGTGTTGGACATGGAATCACTAAGATTTTAAATCCAACCTCAGATCACCTCTGTGTCTCTGGGCAAGTCATTAAACCTGTTGTATGCTTCAAGTTTCTTCATCTATGAAATGAAGATAATAATAGCTTTTTCCTCCATGGGTTCTTGTAAGTATAAAACAAGATAATATTTCTAAAGTGCTTTGAAAATCTTAAAGTTCCATTTATATATATGTATATATAGAGAGATAGTACATAAGATATATTTATATAAAAATAAAACTATGATGATTATGATTTCCTATCATATATTTCCCATAATATATAACTCAATACCTCTAATTATGAATTAAATTGTTCACATTAATGAATAGGAACATCTATTTAGTTACAAATAGTAATGGTAGAAGAGTAAAAGATAGTCATTCATTTTTAAATTATTTAAATAATTAAAATTTAATTTGTATTTGGCTTTGAATTTCTCCATTGTCATTTTCTTACACAGGTATTCACTTTCCTAAAAGCACATTAACCCAGGATATTTATAAGTAGTGTATAATAGTATTGGGTGATGGGAGAAGCCAGATTGTGGTTATAAATATTCCATGGCTCCTCCTCCAAGTAGTTTGTCCAGTTATATGGATACATATACCCAAGGACAATTGGAACTTTGTTATAAATCTATTGGCACAGGGGTTTAGTTTTAGCACTGAAAATTTAGAAACTCTATCGATGATTTTATTATGTTCATGCTCAGATAAACCTTGTTATAAGTTAAGAGTAACAATCAGATTCATCACATGTCAATGTGAATATTGGGTTTCACTCTTGTGTGATATGATACTAATCTTTTAAGAGTCTTAAAAATAGCAGTGAGAGCTTCAGGATTCCTTCATCAATTCAAACTAAATATTGCATTAATCAAGGAACCTAAGGGAAGTTATGAGTGATATTTCCAGGGACCAATTTTAAATTTTAAAAAATTGTAATTATCATCCAGTGGAAGTCATAGTTCACATCCTCTGGTAGTCAGTTAGTCTGGATTGTGACTCAAGGAATTAGGATGATCATTTTGAGGTTGTGGCAAACCAGATGGAAAGGAAGAAATAAGGAGGAAAGAATACAAATGAGAGAAAATGTGAATGGATGAATAATTCCTAAGAGTCCTTATTCCTCTAATTGTATAGTAGTGTTAATATATGCACACTAGGAAGGTGTGCTTTGAAATGTTGGATATAGACTGAGCAACTAATTGTACCAAATACATACAATCCAAACAAAAACATAAAAAAATGAGAACACGAAATCCTACACTGTCCAGGAGATACCCACTGATCAAAGAAATCTAAAACTTGCTTTATTATCCTTAAAAACATTGAAAAACCATTAAAAAATAATCTGATGGTATCTTCCCAGTAGATGGCACTGGTGTTACTAAAAGCATTGCTTGGCCACAGTAAGTGAAGTAGTTATATAATCATTGTGGTCAGGAATAATTTGGAAATAGTGTATATAGTCTAAAAATTCCTGCATAATTCATAATTTATCCTAGAAAGGGGTACCTACACTATTGAGTTCATTAATCCTTTGAAGTATAAATTGATAATTTAAATAAATTTAAATCATTTCTGATTGTGATCTTCAATTTTTAATGTTCTAAATTCTTTATTTCCCTTATTTTTTATTTCTTCTACCATGTGAAATTGGGGAAAAAATCTATGATGCATCCATGATAGAGGCACATGATGTTGTCCAGGATCATGAAACTATTAAATATCAGAAGAAGAATCTGAATGCAGGTCTTTTGCTGCCTCTTTCCTACTATTATATATAATTTGTGAGATATTTCCTAATAGTATTTTTACCTCCCTTCCTCTCCCCTCCCTGCAGGAAATGGTAAACCAGAAAGGATATTGTTCAGAACACCTGGATTCAAGTCCTGGCCCTTTGCATTCACAGGCTATCTAATTCTTTCCTGGGCTTTTATGTAACTGCATGACCTTGAGCAAGTCAGTTCACTCTCTGTCCTCCTTTTCTTTAATCATTTAACAAGCATTTAGTAAGTCCCTACTATGTGCCAGGGGGATACTGAGTAAAAAAATCAACCAGTCCTTGCTTCAAAGAGTTCACATTCTAAGAGGAAATAACATGGAAACATAAATTAAAACAAAGTTCATAGTTTTAGGAGACAAAAAAGTCTTCCAAATCCAAAAAGTCTTCATCAAAGTGTTACCAGTGATACTTAGTTATAATTATTATTATAATTTAGTATATCATAGTTATTCGTTGTAGTAGTACCTGTAATAATTTTATATGAACATCTCCACTCTGTAGAAGTCCTTGCTTCCTTCAAAACTTACCTCAGCTGCCTCTTTCTACATGAAGACTTATGTGATGCTGGCAGTTGCTAATTGCCCAGAATTTATTTTTATATAGAGTCCGTATCTACATCTATGTATGCATGTATATGTATGCCCACACATCTGGACACACTTCCCATCATTGAATGGAGACCTTTAAAGGCAGGACAGTGTCATTTTTCAATCTGTATCCTCATCACATACCACTCTAGTTGGCACATGATGAGCAATTAATGAATGCTTGTTGGTTGATTGAGTCCGTTGTAACTATAAAAAGCCACACAAATGGAAGCCATTATTAAGCTATAATCTCAAAAGATCCATGGTGGGGGGAGAAATTATGGTAGAAAATTTCTAGACCAAAAAAGTTTTTAATCCTCTACTCAATAATCTACTTAGGTTTATTTTAAGTGAGCATGCCTGAGTAATAATGATAATAATAATTAATGATAGTATAATCAACATATAAGGTATACAGAGTACTTTAGAAATATCATCTCATTTGATATGCTATTATCATCTCCTTTATAAAGATGAGGAAACAAGCAAATATTTAGGTGAACTATCCAGGGCTAATACTTAGTAAATGTGCAAGATAGATTTGAACTCAGGTTTTCCTTACTCCAAGTCCAACATTATTCACTGCAGACAAAAGGAGGCACTAGCTAATATTCCAAGATTCTTTTCAGTCACATAATCCTACAATTTCATGTCAACATAGTATAATGCAGACATATCAGACATACAGTTGTGGCTGGAAATCTTTCCAAATGTGTACCAAATCAGATTAAAATAAAATTGGTAAATATTTTAAAAATAAGGAAAAATGCAATAGAACAAAAAATGTTCATATATGATTTTTTATCAATATGTATCCCACAGAGATCCATGTAACTAGTTAAATTTGACCCCTCTGGTATAGTAGATGAAAACCTAGTCTTGTCATTAAAAAACCATTTGAGTTCAGATTACATTTCTGGCACATACTAGCACTGTATCCCTGGAAGACTTGCCTAATCTCTCTGTGCTCTGGTTACTTATATAAACTATAAGTCTGCATTGGTAAAGGGATATTCCTTACCCTATACCCCTATACCAAAGTTAATGAATTCATAAGTCCCTTAAAAATATCAACAAAAATCTGATCTAATCTACTTTCTGCATTTGATATATCTCAAAGCCTATCACAATAAATTTTGCCTTATAGCTATGGAGAGCTCCTAAATCATTTGCTCAAAAAGTTAATTTATAAAGCACTTGTTTGAGCTTTAAAACATATTTTCCCATAGAAACATACGAATGATGTTTAGGTTCCCAGGGTAGACAACAAAAGCTTCTTTAACTCATAGATTTATAGTAAGAATAGGAGGCGAGGCCCCAAGCACCCAGTTCCCTCTTAGCCAGAGCCTCATCCCCTTCTAAGCCTTTTTGAGCCCAATAATAGGAGATCTGGAAAGGGAAAGGGAGGAGGATGAGACATAGACTGTGTAGCTAGAAAATTCCCAGAAGATGAATTCTTTGTTGTTAGTTTAGAGGTACACAGCTACCTGAACTGTTTTTCCTGAGCTCAAATCATTGTTGAGGGTTAGTAGACATGCTACATGTTCAGCTTTCACTCCTTTCACAACCTTTTTCTTCATAAAAAGTTTTGGGAAAATTCCCCAATTTTAATCTAATCCAATAATATACCTAATCAGAGCTGTGGTCTCTACATGAAGCCTTCTTGTCATATCTTTCACTTCTTTCCAGATAGTGGACTCTTATCAATTAGGAAGTACCCAGCAAGGTTTGTTCTGATCAATATTTGAGAATACTGTTTTCCCAATTAAAAAAGTTCATTTTAAGTCAATAGCTAAATTAGGAAGATACTAGAACTTAAGAGAGCAGTGGACATTTTGATGAAGCATTCAGCCAGAGGAATATGGAAGAGGACTTCCAATTGTTTTTGTGCACTTCATGTGAAGTGGTCAATAGGAATTATTGTGAAGAAAAAAGAAAATAGTTTGAAGTTATGGCTTTGAATCGCAACTTAAGATTTAAGAAGCAATAGTATAATAAGGCTTTTTAAATTAATAGACAACATAAGGTTCCCATACAATAATTATTGATGGAGAGGAAAGGGTTGAACATGGAAACACATACCTAAATGCCATAAATCATCCATTTAATATTTGGAGATTTCTCTGCATTGTCAGACATCTTGGAATAGGTAAATACATTTGAAGGTTGAATGGAAGGCTCTGAATTGCAAGGAATTATTTGGGATACTGACCTCAAAGGGTCAAATATTCTTCATTCTACTCATCTGCCCCATCTAGTTTAATCTAGTGAAGACTCTCCAAGACAAAGAAAAGATTTAGATTTAGCTCTTGTCTGCGCAGCTGAGTGGAATAATGGAAAGAGTTCCAGACCTGGAATCAGGAAGATGTATCTTCCTGAGTTCAAATCTGGTATCAGATACTTTCTCGTTGTGTGACCCTGGGCAAGTCACTTAACCCTCTTTGCCTCAGGTTCCTTATATTTACAGTGAGCTGAAAAAGGAAATGACAAATCATTCTAGTACCTTTCCAAGAAAACCCCAAGTAGGGTCGTGAAAAGTTGGATAAACTGAAATATTTGAATAACAACATAACATTTTGGTAGCATGTCCTAAATATACTTGTCAGGGTGGACCTCAAATCCTGCAAAGTCACTCATTATACAATATGATTTTATGAAAGGACAGGTTTTATTTTATTTGACAGGAACTGCATTAAAATAGGACTCATAATACTGTAAATATGGTGAACAGATGGCATTCAGTCCCTCAGCTATTGAACTTTGGCTTGCCTACCCCATTTTAGTGAGTCCTTCCTTCCCACAGAGTCCACTGTACACTTGTAATACTGATAACTAAAAGTCCTTGGATGGTACTGATAGACCCATGAGATAGTGCTGGGTCAGGGGTTCTTCACTTCTTTTATGACATTAAGCCTTTTGGCTGGTGAAGCCTGTGAACCTTTTCTCAGAATGCATAAAACAAAATACATGGGATTAGTAAGGAAATAATTTACATTAAAATAAAGGTCAATTGAAGGAAAGTGTGGAGAAAACAAAAGGGGCAAGATATATAGTAAGCTATTAATGGAAATTTAGGCAGGAAGTAAGTAGCACTGAGGGAATAGCAATGGGAACAGAGCAAAGAGAGTAACTTCAAGGTAAAATTGATAGAACATAGTAAGCCATTTGATATGAGAGGAGAATGAGAAAGAAGAGTCAAAAATAAAATTAAGGTTTGGGAGATGAGTTGACAAATGATGCCACAAATCTGAACAATGGAATCAGAAGGAAGGGTAAGGTGAAAGGGAAAGAAAATAATTTTCATTTTAGACATTTCTTGATCCAAATTCTTGCATTTTATGGCAACTGGCAATGTAGCTTTCCAATCCAAAGAGTAAAACGAGTTTGTTGTATAAAATACTTGAGTGATTTTCGTTTGCTGTTCACATTCCTCTGCCACTCCTAGTCCTGTTAACGTATTTTACAATATTTTGCTTTGAAAGTTATATTTTATTTTCATCAAATGAGGAGGGTTGTGTTAGTTAGTATTACTGTTAATCCCTCGATCATATGTCTTCTCTTGGATGATATTAATAGGAGTGGTATAAAATGAAGACATAAAGAAATAAGAAACCTGTCTATGTTCATTGATATTCAAAGTACATTGAATTCTGAGATCAGTTACTTTGAAAAAATTTTGGTACCTTCATTAATGTTTGTCAGGAAATAAGCACACTTTTCCATAGGTAAAAAAAAAAAGAAAAAAATTACTTGTTAACAGGGGAGGAAAGGGGAAAAAGCTGTTTAAAACAGACGAATGTCTTGTAATACAACAACAAACATGCCAAATCTATCTTAGATAGAAAGAGACTTTAAGTGATCTGTAATTATCTTTGTATTTTTAACTCTCTTTTCCTCTTCCTCTTTCCTGTTTGGCAAGAAAGGATTATTTGGCTCATCCTTGCTTTGATTTCAAAAATAGTGATTGTTTAAACTTCTCTGATATAAATCAGACCACTCTTATGAGAGTCCCCTAGGAATTGTTTTAGGGCCCTTCTGATGGTATTCCACCAATGGAATTCTATTAGAATGTGTTCTTGTCACCCACCTTGGAGATAAACAGATTTAGAATGCTTTTTAGTGTTTGGTATACATTTGCTTTCTTTTCTGACCATCCTCTCCTTCCACCTAATTTCTGTTGTAAGGATTTACTTGCAGCATGATGATGCATTCAAAACCCATTACTAGTCTCCAAATGAAGCATTGATTTTATGGTTACCATTTACTTTTATTTTTATATATAATATGCAACATGTTTATTTATAACATATAACATGTAACCTAATAATATAATACATGTGATTTGTTATAAATATAATACATATGTGATAGTATATAATAAATATGCTTCTCCAAGAGAAACAAATTCTTTTTTTTTAAACCCTTACCTTCTGTCTTAGAATCAATACTGTGTATTGGTTCCAAGGCAGAAGTGTGGTAAGGGCTAGGCAATGGGAGTCAAGTGACTTGCCCAGGGTCACACAGCTGGGAAGTGTCTGAGGCCAGATTTGAACCTAGGACCTCCCATCTCTAGGCCTGGCTCTCAATCCACTGAGCTACCCAGCTGTCCCCATGAGAAACAAATTCTAACATTAGTTACGTACAAAAATCTATATATCTCATTCTTTCCCACCCCTTGCTTCTGATAGCTTCCCCCTCCCCTAAGAAGACAGATAATGTTATATAGTTTGCATATATTATCATCTAATACATGTTTCCCTGTTCATTATGTTGTAAATCAAGACATGTATTCCTTACATAGAGAATAATTCATGAAAGCAAAGAATGTTAAGTATCCATCTGCATTTGGACCCTGTCTGTTCTTTCTACGGTGGTAGATACCCTTTTTTTGCCATGAGTCCCTTGGAGTTGTCCTGGATCCTTGCCTTGTTAATAGATGTCATGAATAATTGATCATCATACATTATTTTTGTTCCTATGTACAACATTCCTCTGGTTCTCTAGTTTACTTTTCATCACTTCATATCTTTCCAGGTTTTTTGTGATCATATTTTTGTGATCTATTATATTACAATAGTATTCATTTCAATTATAAACTGCAACTTGTTCAGCCATTCCCCAAATAATGGACATCCCTATATTTCTAGTCCTTTGCCACCACAAAAAGAGCTGCTATAAATATTTTAGAACAGATAATTAATTTTCCTTTTTCCTTGATCACCATAGGAAAACCTAATAATGGTATAACTGAATCAAAAGGCATATATAATGTTATAACTCTTTGAATACAATTCCAATTTGCTCTTCAAAATTATTGGATAACTTCCTTTCTGCCTTTCTACCATTCTACCAATGATGAATCAGTATTCCAATTTTTTCACATTCCCTCTAATATTTGTCATTTTGCCCTTTTATAATTGTAGTCAGTCTGGTAGGTGTAGGATGTTTTGATTGTTTTGATTGATTTTGATCCTTCTTTAATCTCTTTCCTATTTCTATACCTACATACTCAGATTGTACAAAGGTTGAACAAAGTATATGTAATTTTAAGTGAATTATATATTAACTGTTAATGAAGATACCATAAAAGGCACCAAATCCCATTATTAAATTTTACTCCACAGGCCAAATCTTTGTTGGAAAAGAAATTGCCATGTTTGAATATGTGCTTAGGCATATCCATTTATCTTTCTCCACATGTTATGGAAATCAGAGAGACCATTCAGATTTAAAATTGTTTTAACCAGCTCATGGCATTTGGAATATGATTCATTTTGCTAGTATTCTGGATTTGCTTTGTCAAGAACCTATGCCTTCATCAGGGTAGGGAACTCAGGGTACAGAAATTTTCTTAATCAATGCAGATTGGTATGCCAAATAATATGAGGGGGTTGAAAGAAGTAAGGTGATACTTTCTCAAGCACAGACAAATAGTTTATGGCCATGGTAAAGTTTGGATCTAGATCTGACACACTCAGAGACCTCACCTCTTAGCCACCACACTTTGCTCATGAAGACAGGATAGTACTTCATAGATAATTGTTTCTGTGTCACACTGGTTAAAAAGACATGCTTTTCACAAATCTTTTCTTCTGTGCAATGTCTCTACCATTATTAAGTGTTTAATGTTCTTTTATTTATTTATAATATTCACCTTGATTTTTATTAAAATATGTTATTGGAGTAATTTAAATATTATTTACATAATTATTAAATTATTTTAATAGATTATTATCAATAAATTTATTAATTAAAAAACACATTTTTATGAGTTCACCAGTCTCCCAAAGTGACAGAATTTTAATTTATTAATTATAGGTGTATTTACATATAATTAATTAATAAGCACACTTAAAAAGTTTAGAAGGCATGCTCTAAGGAGATCTTACTTTCTTCTTTTTTTAGAAAACTGAAGCAATCTGTAGTGAACTTCTCTGTAGTCAGTCTGAAGAATCTAGAAAGTGCCCTTTAATTATATAGTTGTGCCCAATGAAATCTGAGTAATCCAATGAAAGTAATATATTTTTTTTTACTTTCAGTCAGGGATCTTTAACATAAATTAATCTATCAACAGAAGATATATGTCAGCTTGTCACCCCAAATCTAAGGAGTCGATTTAAAAATTAAAATTCATGATAGGATTTTAAAAATATTTAGAAAAAAGAAAAGGATCATCAATTGGAAGTGGACATAAGTTTTATAAGCATTGCAGGCTCTTTTTAATTCTCTTAGGATCTCAATATAAACAAGTAAACACCTACTATGAGTCAGGCCTTGTGCTAAAAACAAAGAAAGGTTAAAAAGAAAAACCCTATATCCAAGGAACTCAGCCTAATAGGGAAGACAACATTCAAACATACATGTACAAAATAAAATATGTAAAGAATAAATTGTAGGGGATTGGCAGAGACTTCCTGTGGGTGAGGTTTTAACTGGGACTTCAAGGAATCTGAGGAAGTCAGGAGATGGAGATAAGGGGGGAGAAACTTGGGAACCACCATTGAAAATACACAAAGGAGGAAGATGGAGATCGGTTGTTATCATCACATTTTTTATTTAATTAATTTTGTAAAATATTTAATAAAAATTAGTGGGAATATTATAAATAAAATATGTTAAGTAATAAATATTAAATTAGGTACAATACATAAAATAAAAATGACAGCAAAGGAAACAAGTTGTTGAAAATTATTAAAATGTTTTTAGATTTATTTATTTATCATATGAAAATATGCAGTTAACTTTTCCCTCCTTTTCTTCCTCCCATCATTTGACAAAAAGATACATGTATATATAAAATTATGTCTTAGATATTTGTTTTATCAGTTCTTTCACTGGAGGTAGGCATAACCAAGTCATTCTTCAAACAATATTTCTGTTCCGTATACAATATTCTCATGTTTCTGCTAATTTTTCTCTTCATAATTTCATGTAGATCTTTCCATGTTTTTCTAAATTTAATCTTCATCATTTCTTATGGCACAATAGTATTCCAACACAATCATATGTGATTCAACTTGTTTCACTATTCCCCATTCACTTTCTAGATCTTTGCCACCACAAAGAGGGCTGCTATAAATGTTTTAGAACATATAGGTTCTTTTCCTTTTTCTCTGTTCACCTTAGGAAATAAGCCTAATAGTGGTATTACTGAATCAAAAATTACACATAGTTTTATAACTCTTAGATTTTAATTTCAGTTTGCTCTCCAGAATGGTTGGATCAATTCAGTTTGACCAATAGTGTATTAGTGTATGGTACTATTTATCATTTTACTGTTTTATCATTTTAGTCAATCTGATAGGTGTAAAGTGATATCTCAGAGTAGTTAAATTTGCATCTCTAATCAATAATGGTTTAAAGAATTGTTTTCATTTATATCTCTGTGTTTGTATGTATGTATTTATATATATATGTGCATATATATCTTTGATTTCTTCATCTCAAAATTCTCTATTCATATCTTTGGATCATTTTAAATTTTGCGAATGTCTCATATTCTTACATTTGGCAAAGTTTTCTATTAATTTTAGATGTGAGATCTCTATCTGAGAAATGTCTATAATTTTCCCCCAGTTTACTGCTTTCCTTCCAATCTTGGCTATATTAGTTTTAAATGTACAAAATCTTCTCAGTTCAATATATTCAAAATTATCCATTTTATATCTCATGGTACTTTCTATACTTGTTTATTCATAAATTATCCTATCCATAAACTGATAGACAACATGTTCCCCATTTTAACTTTTTTTATATTTCCTTTTATACCTAGATCATGTATCTGTTTTGATCTTAAATCTCTGTAAATGGTTTAAGATACTAGTCTCTAGTTTCTGTCAAACTTCTTTCTAGATTTTGCATCAATTTTTACCGAACAATGAATTCTTATCCCCAAAACTTGAATCCTTTCTATTAGAGTAATCTTTTATAACTGTTGTATGTATGTTCTGTTCCACTGATCTACTTTTCTATTTATTAAAATTTCAAAATTTTTTTACAAAACAAGTTTTCAGAGACCAAAAGTTCAAGAACTCCTGTAGGTTTTAAGGGAGGTGGGAGGAAAGAGAATTAGTATAGGGGACTTGAAAAGAGAAATCCTTGAACAGTTACTGTGGGAGGAATAATTGTCAGTTCAGAGAAGAGCTATATATTTTTTATATTCAAGTCAAGGACAAATTTGTAGGAGACTCAAGTCAGCATAGCAGTATCTGGCATGATTGCATAGAAAGATAGGACATGGGGAAAAGATTAGAAGACAGTAGAAATTAAGCTGGTTTACTCTAAGATAAAAGCAATAGGGAAGTATTTTGGATGAGAAGGGGAAGGAGAGCAGATTTTGATCAGATTACAACCATTCATTAAACACCTATTGTATGCATTTTTCTGTGCTAAACCAGAAATAGAAAAGCAAGAATGAAATTGTCCTTAAGTTCTTTTTTTTTGTCCTTATGTTAAGAGGCAGAGACAGAAGGAGGCTAAAGAATTTTGTAGCAACTTATCTAGCAATTAAAATTGTAAGGGACAGATTCAATAAGCATTTATTAAACACAGACAATATGTAATACATTGTTATGCGTGCTGGTATCACAAAGTTAAACTGAGAAATTGCCTTCTTTTGAGGAGCTAATATTCTCCAGTTGGTGTGGGAATACATTTTGTAAAAGGAGATAAGGATGTTTTTCAATTTTGCCCTCAGGAAAGGATATCCTTCATAATTTGGAGCCTTGAAAACCAAGAATCAGGAATACCTAGATTCTTTTTGATTGTTGAGTAGAGCGGGTGCTTCTAAAGGAGGCAAAATATTTGTCAGGAAGATTCAATGTCTATTTTGCTTGTAGGAAAAATTAGAATATATGAAATGTAGTATTTCTTTCATGATTTTATTGCAATTAAATTCAGTAGAGCAATACAGCTTTCTGTGTACATGGATTTGTACAAATATGTAGCAAAATAGCTCTTGAAAAATTTTAGCTTGTAGATTTTAAAAGTTGGTAGCATATGCTAGCAATTTTTTAACCTCTCTACATGAGGCATTTGTGTGCTTAGGTCTAAGCATCCAAAGCTAGTTAATAACAGCTGCAAGCCAGTGTTCTACTAAGAACTGTTACTGTGTTCCAAGGTTCTCAAGTCTTTGAACAAGTGTAATCAGCCACAAGGGAAGGCAAGCGGTTTGTATCCTTCTTTTTAAAATGAACTTTTAAAAAATGGCAGCGAATTGTAACATTCATACTATAAAACATTAGATCTGATTGGCTAGAAGATTCGTAAGATTTGGCAGTGAAATCAAAATAGGTGATTTCTATACCATTTTTCTAATAAGATACCCTTTCCTGTGAAGTCTTAAGTAAAAGTGACACTAAGAATGAAATAGTGGAATGAACTTCTTAGACAGGAAAAATGAAAGAAATGAAGGGAAGGCAAGGAAGGAAGGAAAAAGAGAGGAAAGAAACAGGAAGAGGAAAAGGGAGGAAAGAAGAAAGGAAGGGAGGGAGGGAGAGAGGGATACAGGAAAGAAGGAATCATTTGTTAAGAAACTGTTATATGCCAGAAACTGTACTAAGTGTTTTATAAATATTATCTCATTGGATCTTTTCACAACCCTAGAAAGTAGTTGTCCTTATTATTCCCATTTTACAGGTGAGGAAACTGAAATAGAGATTAAATGACCTCCCCAGGATCATATAGCTAGGAAGAATTTGAAGCCAGATCTGAACTAAAGACCTTTCTGTCTCCAGATTCGGCCCTCTATGTGCTGAGCCACCTGAATGTGAAGAAATCTATGTAATTGAGAATTTGATATTGAGTTTCTAGAACTTTTTCACTCCTTTTTAACTTTTAACTTAATTTAGAATATTTTATCAATAGTTTTCTCTTGGGACTTTCCCAGGTCTTGACATAATGTATATAATGCTATACCTCCAGTTGAGAAAACCTAGACTTGAATTCTATCACCAAGATTTCAGGTTGTCCCATCATATATAAAGTAATAGAATAAAAGCTATAAAGGTCCATAGAGACCATTAAGTCCAACTCCCTCATTTTACAGATGAGGAAGCTCAGTACTTCCTGGTACTAAGTACTAGAGCTAAATTTTTAAAACTATGTTCTTTGACTTTCATTTTAGTCCCTATAAGAACAGGGTACACCACTCCCTGCATGGGCAAGTTTCTCATATTCTCTGGACCAGGAGCAGCTTCTTGACTATGTTATATTATATGATGGGATCTTGTCAGTGTAAGTGTTTTATTTCATTTTCACTCTAACCATTTTGCCATTCCCTTCCAAATTTCCTGTATCAAACTTCAAAAAAACCTTAATCAAAGAAACATAATGTTGGAGAAAGAGAATTAGACTTGATTTAACTGGATTCAAACAATTCCTTTGAAATTTGCTAGCTGGTACCATTGTGAATTCCCTTATCCTTTCAGAACCATTATCCTATCTATAAAATGGCAGTAATGAGAGAGGCATCATAATGTAGTGAATAAGGCATGGTCACAGTTTGAAACAAGTAGGATCTACTATCTCTGCCACATACTAGTTGTAGGATAGTCAACGTGCCACTGAACTTCTTACTCTCTAAGATGTGAAGTTACACATCTAAGATGTGAAGTTGTGAATCTCCACTAGGATAGGAAATGTCTGTAATGGAAGTTTCTTATACAGAGAAAATCACTAGTCTATATCAAAACAAAGCCCACCAAATGGAAATAATAATTGTACTCTCTGCCTCACAGGATTTGTAAGAGTCAGCTAGCCAGTCAATAAACATTTATTAAACTCCTATTAGATGTGCCAGGCACTATGCACTTGGGGATACAGAAAGAGACAAAAGCTAGTCCCTTTGCTCAAGGAGCTTGCAATCTAATTGGGGGGTGAGGGGGAAGCAAACAAATATGTTTAAACAAGATTTCTATAGGATAAATAGAAAATTATTGAGAGGGAAGGCACAAGGATTACAAAGGGGCTGGGAAATCTTTACTAGAGATGAGATTTTAGTTGATACTTAAAGGCAGCCAGAAAAGAAAGTAAGCAGAGATGGAAAAGAGAGCATTCCAGAGATGTGGTGGTAGTGGAGATCCTGAGAAAATTCCCAGAGCCAAGAGAAGGAGTATCCTGTTTGAGGAACAACCAGAAGACCAGTGTCACTGGATTGAAGAGTATATGACAGGGAGAAAGACTAGATAGGTAAGAGAGAGCTAGATCATGAAGGACTTTGAACACTAAATAAAGGATTTTGTATTTGATCCTAGAGGTGATAGGGAGTCACTGGAGTTGATTGAGTAGTAGAGTGACTAGTTAGAACCACCTGCACATTAGGAAAATCACATTTTGTGGGAGAATGGAGGATGGGTTGGAATGTGGAGACTTTAGCAGGCCATCACCCAGTCCAAGTGTTAGGCAATGAGAGTCTGCATCAGAGTGTTGGCAATATCAGAAGAGAGAAGGGGGCATATTCAAGAGATGTTGAATGTTAGCATTTTGCAATCCTTAAAACCCTATGTAAAGGTGAATCATTATTTTGATATTATCCATCTATTTATTTTTGCATTTTCTTTTATGTATTTTTAAATGGTTTCTTGGGAAATATTGAGAGACTTTCAGATTTATGTGTTGGCTTTATGTTTGACTTTTATTCTGCTTTTAAAATAATGTACTCCCAAAAGGTGGCTAAAAATAGCCAAATGCTGAGGTGTGTGTGTGTGGGGTGGTGGTAATGACAGTACCCAAAAAGGTATAATGATATATAGTTATGGCCTTCAGGGGAGGTTTTGCAAGACTAATAGGTTGAAGATACATACATTGGATATGTTCCCATCAAAGATTGGTTGTTTAAAATTACAGCTTCTAAAATTTATTTCTAAGCCTTGGAGTGCCCCTAGGTGGACATAACTAAGAATACAGCATGTTACAGCTTTTCAGTATTTATCTCTTCCTGCTTTCTGAGAGACAGTTAACCTCTTTTGTCTCCTGGTCACTCCTCTGCTACTTTTGGTGGGTGGCCAGCTTTCAGAAGACATTCCTGTTAGACAAGTGCTTTTCTTGCTTTGATATAAAGCTCAACTTTACAGGAGGGCATTTGGGTGGCATTCATTTTTAATGGGGAAATTGCTGACAGGCTGAAGTGGCACTCTATCATTACCCCAACTTAGGACTCCAATTCAGCCCTTTCCATTGCAGTTGTCAGTATCAATTGGGGATTAGATTGGGTTATAGGATGCAGAGCTGATGGTCAGTCTAAGCACTGCTTTTTATTCACTCTGAACTCTCTCCTATCTTAGGGAACAAGTCCATTTGCTGTAGCTATGTTACCTCTTGTCAGATCTTCTAATGGCAGAGATGAAAATTCTGACTTTTACTTCCTTTTGAAGCTACTTGGCAGGGCCATGCTGCTTTGGAACAGATGTAGATTGTTTTCACATACTGTATTTTGCAGAAGTTCCCTAATAATGAAATGGAAATAAATGGAAATCATTTGTGATACCTACTTTATCTAAGAAGTATGCACCAAATGGAGCTTAGTGGTTCTTCCCTACTTAGGGTCTTTGAGGCAGACTTTTCTCAGGTAGATCTACAAGAAGCTACATGTGCATTCCATTTCCACAATTATAGGGTAAAGAAAATTCTTATTAACATAACTATTGTATTTTTAGTAAAAATGAAGTCATTTCTCAGGGAAAATGAATATTAAGGGCATAGATATGTTTTTGAAAATTAGTTATTAATTTGATTGATATTCAATTGATTATCTGAAAGAAAAACAAAATTGCTTAATGATAAATAAGTGAGATTTGTCTATTTCTTACCATGTATGTTTTAGGTGATCTCCTGTGCCCATTTTGGTTGAGAGGAAGATTGGTTGATTGGGAACCTGTTAAGACACTGGGGAAAGCATGTAGCCATATACTATTTCTTGTATACATAGTACAGGGGAGGGGGCAGCTGAATGGCTCAATGTATTGAGAGCCAGGCCTTAGATTCAAATCTGGCTTCAGACACTTCCCAGCTGTGTGACCCTGGGCAAGTGACTTGACCCCCATTGCCTAGCCCTTATCACTCTTCTGCCTTAGAACCAATACGCAGAAGGTAAGAGGCAGAAGGTAAGAGTTTTAAAGAAAACAGTACAAGATAACATTTTATTGACATTAACATATTTATATTTTACTCACAAAATAAAATTTTTCCTACTGAGTTCTCAATTTTTTCAGTTCAATTCAAGGCAGTGATCATGGAAAGCAAGGTAAAGCCCATTGGTAGTTTTTTCCCCCTGAATATTAGAATTCATTCATATTTAAAAAATATAAACAGCAGGGACATCATGAGAAGAAATGTTTTCTTTCAGACCAGTAGGTAAACTATCCTTCAGTAGAAATAATAATTGGGCTAGTGATTATTCATCCCCTTCTGATGTGGTCAATTTAGAAACTTGCTCCCATCCTCAGAGTAGTTTTGCTTCACAGAGATATGATACAACACAAAGATAGCAGTGTTTTATTTTGATAGTTCAACTTGCATAATATTGCTTGGAAAAGTGAGCCCCAAACAAACTTGCTCCCTTTTCCTCTTCAGTTTTTATAATCATAATGTCTCTAATAACTATATAGATGGTGATAGAATAAAAGCACATAAGGGAAGGGAGAGAAGGAAGAGAACAAACATTTATTTATTTTTTTAAGCTTTTATCTTCCATCTTAGAATCAATAGCAAGTACCGGTTCCAAGGCAGAAGAATAGTAAGGGCTAGGCAATTGGAGTTAAGAGACTTGCCCAAGGTCACACAGCTAGGAAGTGTTTGAAGCCAGGACCTCCCATCTCTAAGCCTGCCTCTAAAAAAAAGAATTTTTAAAATGCCACATATGTACCAGGCATTATGCTAAGCTCTTTACAAATATATCATTTGATCTTCACAATAACCACAACATGTGTATGATAGCATTTTAAGATTTAAAGCTGGATGAGACCTTAGATGTCATCTAGCCCATCACTTTGATTTTACAGATGGGAAAATAGAAGCTCATTAAGGGATTTGTCTAAAGTAAGAGAAGTGGTTTCCAGTGGAGCCTAAATTGAGTCTCACTACCCTGACTCCAGTTCCTTCATTCTTTCTATTAGCACATCATACCATGGCCTCCTTATCATGCATCATTATAACATACTAGTTATCATTCAATAATTTTGCTAAGCATTAGTAAATGTCCATGACAGTTTACATGATTCATCATCATCATCATCATCATCATCATCATCATTTTAAGACTGGCTTTCTACCCATCCAATTTGGCAATTTAATTGCTTCCCTGAGGACTGATCACTCTGTTTGGCAGAAAAATTCATACTTCTCTATTTCTGACCTGTGTTCTTTTGTCCCTCCCTAAAGAATGTGGTGACCCTCTCCCTGACTTCTTCAGGCTCTCTAGATTAGTGCCAAGCCTTGTGAAGACACCCATTTCCTTAGTAACTTATAACTCCCAAGCTTGAAACCCACTATACTTAGTCTCCCCAATAGCAAGGAATATAGATCTATGTCACCACACCCAACCCTTGCAAGTATATAATGAATTTTACTATTTACCAGAGAGCAGCCAAATCATCTTATTCTACTTTCCCTACATTCCAAATTTCAAATCTGCATAACTGCTGAGCTAATGACTTAAACCATACCTGAACTCTCTTGATCAATTACTCCTCATTTATGCACTGTTGAGTTTAGCTTATACTCCTTTCACTCACTAACCATTAATAGTCCCTTGTTCCCTTCTTTCCAACATCAGTGTATTGTCTATGGAATAAATCCAGGTCGATTGTTGAAATGCAATTATGCTCACCACTGGAAGCACCCTAGATCCATTGCACAGTTCAGTAATTCCAAATACCAGGGAGATATCACTATTGCTTATTTTTTGAAGTGGTTCTGAGATTATTTGTTTGTTTACATACAACCTGATTCCAGATGTTTAGCACTTTCCTTAGATCATCATGCTGAGCCCCAAATCATAATAACAGATAATCTCTTAACTAATAAAAGGTAACTATAATCTCTTCCACCAACAAAGAGGCCTGACTATTATTTCTTGAGAAGGCTCTGGTTGATTTACTAGGACTAAAATATCAATAATGCCTAATTATAAAGAAAGACATTGTGTTTATATATATATATATACACATATATGTATAACTAATTTACATGTCTTTCAATATTTAGCATAATATCCTTCAATAGGACACTAATTAATAATTGTTGAATGAATGGTGACTTGCTGCTTGCAATATGCTGCATTATTCACTTATATTGAGCATATAAGTCATATGCCAATTGATTAATTCTCCACAATTGGCTCGATTATTTTTTGAATATTTCTTGCCAGTCCCCAGAAAAGTTTAAAGGAACTGTTTTCATCTACTGCTTTCCATTTGATAGAATTCCTAGAAATAACTTCCTTGGCTACCAATTCAAACAACTTTTCTATCTGTCCCTAAAAAGCCATGATTGCTTATATTTCAAAATGATCCTTTGTAGAATAACAACACCTATGTGATAAAGTAAAGTATATTTTTCAAGACCACAAACAATCTTCCTAGGAGGAGAAAATAACAAACACAAAACTAGTTTTGCAGCCAGTAAGGTAGGGGGAAATGCAGATATGGAGGGTGGTGAAACTAAGTAGAGAGGATGCCCCTAGTTAGCTGCATCCATCCACATTAAAAGCAAATATTTGTTTTTAGAGGAGAGAATAGTTATCCCCAAAGCAGCCAGCTTAGCAAAAGGAGGAATGGAAGTGCACAGCTCATCTTTTGTGGAAGTCAGATAAATTTCATGCTCTTTAACATCCACTGTGACTGTAGGCTTTTCACTAGAGCCTGGTTCCTTCCCCAGTGTGAGCAAAATAGGAAAAGTGATTAAAGTTCACTCAGTATTGGACAGCAGGAGGCAACAATCTTCCTATCTTCAGCAGAACAAGAACCCTTTAATAATACTTGGGAGGATTCTTTGAAGAAAAGAAGCCAGCCTCACAGGGTCTGTAGAGCTCTATACTAACATTTGTTCATTTCCTACACTTCATATGACTTCTTTGACACATTGTAATATTGTCACCGTCTTCATTAAAATGTTCTTTATAAAAGAAGTTGAGCTGTTAGTTGGGGCCAAAGGTCCAGCAAGATTCTACTATAAGAAAAGTAAGAATTTTATTTTTACAAGGGACTTGTGACAGATATAGATAACAGCTGAATCCATTTCTAAGATACTAAAGAATTTTCTCCCTTCTCAGCACAAGGATGTCTTTCTGGCCAACTCAATAGTTTGGAATTTGAGGTGTCTACTTTATCAGAACAATGAATAGACTATATATAGACTATACTCCTAGATCATGAAATTTGGATCTCTCTCTCTCTCTCTCTCTCTCTCTCTCTCTCTCTCTCTCTCTCTCTCTCTCTCTCTCTCTCTCTCTCTCTCTCTCTCTCTCTCTCTCTCTCTCTCTCTCTCTCTCCTTCCCTCTCTATTCTCTGTCTCTGTCTTGGTCTCTGTCTTTCTCTCTTTAAAAAGTTGTGCAATCTCTATTCAGACATTCTTATAACTAATAGGATTAGGGGCGTTACAAAGGGATTTGAACAAGATAATTAGTTTACTGCTTAGCCCACAGTAGAGTAGGCAAAATCCTTCTGAGAAAAGGCAGACAAAATAGGTTAGAAAATGTGTGGGAAATGAGGTAAGACCTCTCAAATAGGGACTGAATCAACTCTAATGTTATGAAAGGGTCCTAGAATATTCATTCATTGCTTTAGACTTTTTGACTTTTCTTGACTTTGCCACCAGAAGTGTGAAAGAAAGTGACTTAATTTAACAATTAAGGCTGTTCCTGTACATTGAATGTTCTGTTTCAAGTACATAAATGCTAGCTTTAAAGTCTTTGTTACCATCTGATACAAAAAGAGTGTTTTGGAAAATCTGAAGTGCTCTTATATATTTTATGAACTGCAAAAAATTATACAATTATAACAACTGTTTAAAAATTCAACACTGATTTCTTGAACGGATTCATTACTTTAATTGCAGAGAACGTGCAAACAGAAACGGATGGGGGAGGTACTTTTAATTTAAGTCATTCCTTTTAAGTGTTGCTATTCTTGTTTGGATAATTTTAACTTCAGCAGATTATCTTTTAGAAAGTTCATCTACATTAAACTTATTAAAACTGAAAAATTTTTCCCTTCACAGTCCTTTTTTCCTTTCCTCATCTTCCCTTTAATAACCATATGAAAAGTTCGAAGGCACTGTTATATTGTGTGAATTAGAATAAGCATTCTGAAAGAGTGTCTTCAAAAGATACTTCAAAAGTACCTTTCTGTATATTGTTTTAAATTTTATTTACCTTGTAATCCCAAATAAACTACTAGCTTGATCAAAACCACCAGAAGTGTTAGAAAACATCAACTTGATCATGATCTTATACTGACTTAAATATAGGAATCTTAAAATAAACATCAGGCATTACCCTTTGATGGAATGAAATGTCCAGTGTCACCAGTAAATTAGTCCTTTATTGTGTATACAATCATAATGGGAAAATATTGATCTACCACCTAGTCTCTTCTGGCTTTACAACATCTTCTTCCTCAATCTACTTCTCTCTGCCCAGAAACTATATCTCTAATTTGGACTCTTCCCTGGGCTACTGTAATAAGCACCTAATTGTTCTCTATGCTTCCAGTCTCTCCTTTCCCTAATTCACCCTTCTCCTACCTGATAAAATTATCAGACCAAGGCATGAATTTGATTATGTATCTCCCTGCCTTACAAAATTCCAGTGATTTCCCACTGTACATAGGATAGAAGAAAACTTCTCAGTTTGGTATAAAATACCAACCACAATCTGGCTTTTATTCTCCTTTTCCAGACTTATTTCAGTTTTCTATCCTTGGGCTTTATGTAGGAGCCAAACTGCACTAACAATCTTTTCCTGATACTCTATCTCACATTTCTATGAATTCACAACAAACTTCACCAGTACCTGAAGTGTACACTCCATTCACATTGCAGTTTTCAGAGTCTTTAACTCCCTTTGAAGAGGAACTCGGACTGAACTTCATCAATGAAATCTTCTCTAAACCAATCCTCTCTCCAGTTTTCAGTGCTTTCTGTCACATCAAATTATTTATCTATATATACTTTTAAGAATAATAATATCAAAGTAATCCCATTTTAGAAGAAGAAATTGAACAGGCCATCAAAGAACTCACTAAGAAAAAATCCCCAGGGCCTGATGAATTCACAAGAGAATTCTATCAAACATTCAAAGAACAGCTAATCCCAATACTATAAAAAAGATTTGACATAATAAGCAAAGAGGGAGTTCTACCAAATTCCTTTTATGACACAAATATGGTACTGATTCCAAAGCCAGGTAGATCAAAAACAGAGAAAGAAAACTACAGTCAAATCTCCTTAATGAACATAGATGCAAAAATCATAAATAGGATACTAGCAAAAAGAGTCCAACAAGTGATCATCAAGGTTATTCACTATGACCAGGTGGGATTTATACTAGGAATGCAAGGATGGTTCAATATCAGGAAAACCAGCCACATAATTGACCATATCAATAAGCAAACCAACAAAAATCATATGATTATCTCAATAGATGCAGAAAAAGCCTTTGACACAATACAATACTCATTCCTATTAAAAAACACTAGAAAGTTGGGAGCAGCTGGGTATCTCAGTGGATTGAGAGCTAGGCCTAGAGACAGGAGGTCCTACGTTCAAATCTGACCTCAGATACTTCCCAGCTCTGCGACCCTGGGCAACTCACTTGACCCCCATTGCCTAGCCCTTACCACTCTTCTGCCTTGGAGTCAATATTGACTCCAAGACAGAAGTTAAGGGTTAAAAAAAAAAACACTAGAAAGTATAGGATTAGAAGGTCCTTTCCTAAAAATAATAAACAGTATCTATCTAAAACCATCAGCCAACATATGAAATGGGGATAAACTAGATGCATTCCCAATAAGATCAGGAATCAGACAAGGATGCCCATTATCACCTTTATTATTTAACATTGTACTAGAAACACTAGTAGTTGCAATTAGAGAAGAAATAAAAAATTGAAGGTATTAAAATTGGCAATGAAGAGACCAAGATATCACTCTTTGCAGATATGATGGTTTACTTAAAGAATCCTAGAGAATCAACTAAAAAGCTAGTGGAAATAATCAACAACTTTAGCAAAGTTGTAGGATACAAAATAAACCCACATAATTCATCAGCATTTCTATTTATCTCCAACACATCTCAGCAACAGGAATTAGAAAGAGAAATTCCATTCAAAATCACCCTAGACAATATAAAATACTTAGAAATCTATCTGCTGAGACAAACCCAGGAACTATATGAACACAAATACAAAACACTTTCCACACAAGTAAAACTAGATCTGAGCAATTGGAAAAACACTAACTGCTCATGGGTAGGATGAGCTAACATAATAAAAATGACCATCCTACCCAAACTTATCTATTTAGTGCCATACCCATCGAACTTCCAAAAGACTTTTATACTGAATTAGAAAAAACCTTAACAAAGTTCATTTGGAAGAACAAAGGATCAAGGATATCCAGGGAAATCATGAAAAAAAAAATGCAAAGGAAGGAGGACTTGCAGTACCAGATCTCAAACTATACTATAAAGCAGTGGTTATCAAAACAATTTGCTACTGGCTAAGAGACAGAAAGGAGGATCAGTGGAATAGACTTGGGGTAAGTGACCTTACTTAGCAAGACAGTCTATGACAAGCCCAAAGATCCCAGCTTTTGGGACCAAAATCCACTATTTGATAATAATTGCTGGGAAAATTGGAAGACAGTGTGGGAGAGATTAGTCTTGGATCAACACCTCACACCCTACACCAAGATAAACTCTGAATGGGTGAATGACTTGAACATAAAGAAGGAAACTATAAGTAAATTAGGTGAACACAGAATAGCATGCATGTCAGACTTTTGGGAAGGGAAAATTTTTAAAACCAAGCAAGACTTAAGAGTTATGAAATGTAAAAAATAATTTTGACTATATCAAATTAGAAAGTTTTGTACAAAAAATACCAATGTAACCAAAATCAGAAGGGAAATAACAAAATGGGAAACAATATTCATAACAAAAACCTCTGACGAAGGTCTAATTACTCAAATTTACAGAACTAAATCAATTGTACAAAAATCAAGCCATTCTCCACTTGACAAATGGGCAAGGGACATGAATAGCAATTTTCAGTCAAAGAAATCAAAAACATTAATAAGTCCATGAAAAAGTGATCTAAATCTCTTATAATCAGAGAGATGCAAATCAAAACAACTCTGAGGTATCACCTCACACCTAGCAGATTGGCTAACATGACAGCAGCGGAAAGTAATGAATGCTGGAGGGGATGTGGCAAAGTCTGGACATTAATGCATTGCTGGTGGAGTTGGGAATTAATCCAACCATTCTGGTGGGCAATTTGGAACTATGCCCAAAGGGCACTAAAAGACTGGGTTTGTACCCCAAAGAGATAATAAGGAAAAAGACATGTACAAAAATATTCATAGCTGCACCCTTTGTGGTGGCAAAAATTGGAAAATGAGGAGATGCCCTTCAATTGGGGAATGGCTGAACAAATTGTGGTATATGTTGGTGATGGAATACTATTGTGCTCAAAGGAATAATAAAGTGGAGGAATTCCATGGAGACTAGAACAACCTCCAGGAAGTAATGCAGAGCGAAAGGAGCAGAGCCAGGAGAACATTGTACACAGAGACTAATACACTGTGGTACCATCGAATGTAATGGACTTCTCCATTACTGGCAATGCAGTGATCCTGAACAACCCGGAGGGATGTATGAGAAAGAACACTATCCACATTCAGAGGAAAAACTGTGGGAGAAAAAACACCAAAGAAAAAGCAACTGCTTGATTGCATAGGTTGAGGGGGATACAATTGGGGATGTAGACTCTGAATGAACATCCTGGTGCAAATACCAACAATATGGAAATGGATTCTGATCAAAGACACATGTAATGCCCAGTGGAATTGTGCGGAGGCTACAGGAGGGAAGGAGGGGGGGAGGGAAAAGAGGTATAGAACATTATTTTTGTAACCAGAGAATAATATTTAAAATTGACCAAATAAAAAATACTTCAAAAAAAAAAGAATAATAATATTAGAAATTTTTATGTTCTTGAATTCCTAGCACAGTTTATTGCACACAGGGGAAACTTAATATTTGTTTGAATTCAGTCATGTTTGAAAAATCATAATAAATTAACCTCTATAATTACAAGAAGTCAGATGACTAATGGATAGAGGGTCCAGGTTTAGAGCTCAGAATCAGGGTGAATATTTCTAATAGAGACTTTTTTTTGTTTGTTTATGCTATTGTAGTAGTGGTGGTAGTTTTGACTTTTTATCCTTAACACAGCATAGGTCCTAAACCCATGATAGGATATCTCTCTCTCTCTCTCTCTCTCTCTCTCTTTTTCTCTCTCTTATATGTATATATACACATATATAGACACACATATACATACATACACATATACACATATACACACATATGTATTGATAACTGATTTCTAGTACAACCTGATTGTGTGACCCTGAACAAATCATTAAACATCTCAGCATCCCTTGCAACTCTTAATATGTAGATTTAATGCTGATCAACATTGGTTCTCCTAACACTGATGAATTTATACATCTTGGACAAAAAATGACTTCTCCAGAAAATATGAAACTTGAATTGCTTTACACTTTTAATATATATAGATTTTATTTAAATATTCAGAATTGTATTTATTTTTGGTCATTTGTTCATACACCTATTCTGAATGGATTGTTCTGAGAGAAGCTTATCAAACAATATTATAGTGATTTGAATATAATGCCCCACTCTTCCCTCCAAATCTGCCTTGTATAAAAACCTAGCAGGGCTTATAATTATGGGGTTTTCTTGGAACCAGAGGCAAAGCCTAAGCCTCCCTGGTGTCCCCAGCAGCAGAAGCAGTAGCAACATCTTTGTCACTGAGTGGTTAGCTTGCTGAAGGATCCTCAGGGCTCTCAAGCTCCATTGCCAAACAAATCTCTTTGCTGCCTTCTGTAAATTTCAGGATCCCTTAGAAAATGCAGACCTCACTGCAAAGCTGATCAGCTCTCCCACCTCTGCAGGTGGTGGGACGACATCTTGGGAGTTAGTAAATTGTCCCTCCATTGGGGCTCTGCTTCCCATATATAGAGATGACCCCAGGAATGCTTCCTGCTGCTGTTCAGTGCTCTTTGGAGCACTGAGTACTAGAATGACTATCCTAAGAGTATAGTGGGTAAGGAGGAAAGAGCGGAAGAAAGGACATGAGACACACTGATGATCTATATGAACCTTATCTTTAGCCTTTAAAAACAAAAAGTGTTGAAGTTTTGGGATCTGAGTATTCTGTCTTTAAAAGCAAGAATTTATTTTATGTTCATGGTGTTTGAAAATCTTTAGTGCAGTTTAAAGGTATTCAATATCTATATTTATATTAGACAACTATAACTATGCCCATATAGATAGACATAGATATACACACCTTCCAAAAAAATTTCCTTTTAGAAGTCTGACTCATATTTTGGTATAGGCACTCTATATTCATTTTAATGTTAATACATGATTAATCAATTTGCCTTCTAAATCAATGACTGTTTTTTTATATACTTCTCCTTCATGCCATACATCCTGCCTATGTTTGTTTGATACAAAATTGATGAAAAATAACCATTAATCTCTTCAACTGATATTATGTATGTTGATAGAAATCATGCCTGTAGCCACATTCTGAAGGATGATAATGTGAAATCATATGGATAAAAAAACTTTGTTAAGTAGAGTATAGGCACATAACAAGTTCATAAATTAAGTAATGAATGTTCATTAGCAGTCATTAAGGTTGTAGGTTAGGTATGATTTTTAAGGATTTGTGTGGATGAAGATATGTATTATCAAGTTTCAGCTCAAGAAACCATCTCCTTCACATAATTTCCTTAGCTGATCCCCACAGTTGTTAGTGTCCAAATTATATTTGCTCTGTGTGTTTGTGTATATTATTGATTTATAAGAGTATAAATTTCTTAGGTAAATGGACTCTCACTTTTTTATAATTAAAACCCTCATGACTAGCATAGTGTATTCTACAGGTAAGATGTTAATAAATGTTTACTGAAAGAAAGAGTAAATGAATATCAACAATTAAAAATATGATCATCATTAATTTAAAGTTCATTAAATTGAGAAAAGACATATAAACATTGATCAAGACTATTAATTTGTTGATTGTTCTAAATAGGACTGTGCTAATCTAGAACTCTGATGTGCTTATAATTACCTAATTGTAAAGCCTTTGGCTTTAAATTCATTATAATTTCTCATTACTCTTGCATTATTTATCTTAAAATGCTAAAGATACCTTAAAACTTATCAAAGCTGTTGTTATATTTTATCATCCTTATACATAATCTGATTTAAATTTTGGGATAGAAATTCTTTTATCTATCTGTTCAGATATTTGTTAGGTGCTAACTCTGTGCAGGGTACCATATTGGATGCTGAAAAAGATATAAGAGATTTACATCTCTCATTTCTTTGAGAATTCACAGTTTACTTCAGAAGACAAGGAATGTAAAATATTTTAAAATAGCACATTAAATTAAATTAGATCCAAAGATTCAATCTGAGAATTAGTAAGATAGACAATAAGACTCTATAGCATTCAGGGAAGGAGTACACTGTGGAAAGTGAAGATGGAGTTGGGCTCTGAAAAATCCTTATGATTTCAAATATCAGTGTTAGAAGACACCTAAGAGATCATCTGTTCTGAGCCATAGCTGAAGAAGAATCCCTAATATAACATAACCAATAAGTAATCATTCTATATCTTTTCAGAGATTTTTAATGAAAGAGAATGTACTGACTCGAAAAGTAGTCAGTTCTAATTTTTTTCAAATCAGTTTTTTTTTTCCATTCACATATGACTTCATAATTCTATTTAGGGTTTTCTTGGACAAGATACTAGAGTGGTTTGCCATTTCCTTCTCCAATTCTTTTAAAGATGAGTAAACTAAGACAAATAGGCATAAGGGTATTGCCCAGAGTCACACCACTAGGAAGTGTCTGAGTCTGTTTTTGAATTCAGAAATATGAGTCTTTCTGACTACAGGTCCAACCCTCTATCCCCTGTACCACCTAGATGTCCAGTTCCACTTTGAGATGACTGTTAGGAACATTTTCCTATTGCAAAAGCAAAGTTCCCTTCAACTTCTACTCATTATTCATATCTCTACCCTTCAAGGTATACAGATAAGTTTAGGGTTGTGACTTAATCTAGATTTAATTGGTCACCAAGGGAAATCTCAAATAAAATACCCAAGTCAGTCTGGAAATTTATGTTAATTTAATTAATATAGAGGGAAGGAATTTAAGGAGAAGGAGGGAAGAGGATATAGGATTTCTCCTGCCTAGCCTGTGCCAGGGGGAGTTTCAAATCCCCACTTCTAGGTCTTTGAAGAAGATTAGAGGCTTCTAAGTGGATAAAGTTGGAAAGTAAAGGAGGAAAACTCAGCAAGAAACTCACCACCAAGTTGTGAATGGATCCAACCATTCTGGAGGGCAATTTGGAACTATGCCCAAAGGGCGACAAAAGAATGTCTACCCTTTGATCCAGCCATAGCACTGCTGGGTCTGTACCCCAAAGAGATAATGGACAAAAAGACTTGTACAAAAATATTCATAGCTGCGCTCTTTGTGGTGGCCAAAAACTGGAAAACGAGGGGATGCCCATCAATTGGGGAATGGCTGAGCAAATTGTGGTATATGTTGGTGATGGAATACTATTGTGCTAAAAGGAATAATAAAGTGGAGGAGTTCCATGGAGACTGGAACAACCTCCAGGAAGTGATGCAGAGCGAGAGGAGCAGAACCAGGAGAACATTGTACACAGAGACTAATACATTGTGGTATAATCGAACATAATGGACGTCTCCATTAATGGCGGTGTAATGTCCCTGAACAATTTGCAGGGATCCAGGAGAAAAAAACACTATTCATAAGCAAAGGATAAACTATGGGAGTGGAAACACCGAGGAAAAGCAACTGCCTGAATACAGCGGTTGAGGGGACATGACAGAGGAGAGACTCTAAATGAACACTCTAATGCAAATATTATCAGCAATGGGTTCAAATCAAGAAAACATGTAATGCCCAGTGGATTTACATGTCAGCTATGGGGGGTGGGGGGGAGGAAAAGAAAATGATCTTTGTCTTTAATGAATAATGCTTGGAAATGATCAAATAAAATAAAAATTAAAAAAAAAGAATATAAAAAATAATTTAAAAAAAAAAAGAAACTCACCACCAAACCAGACAATAGTTTATAGCTACACTAAGATGCCAGGCCCAGCATGCTGCCACCAGCCAACTCTCTGCTGCCAGAAAGGTGCCTAAGGGAGGAAGTGAGCCAAATATATAGACCTTTCACTCTTGTGTCTCCTCCTCTAAATGCCTATATCTTTTGAAGTTCTCATCTTCTTTGATTAGATTATATCTTTAGGGTTACTTAACACTTTTTTGCTAAGTTGAACTTTTGTGAGTTACTTAACCTTTTTGTGATTAATTTAACCTTTTTAATTATTTAACACCTTTTGTATTAAGATTCTGAAATAGACTTAACTTAAAGTTCTAGCTTCACTATAAAGTAAGAGTTAAGTATCTTCATTGTTCAATCAGGAGATTACAACTTTATCTTCCTCTAAATTATGGTCTAAGTAGGGTGAAGTAATTTAATGTTCACAATCCCCCCTGATTTTGTTAGACTAAGTAACTTCCTTGTTAAAATCAGGAAATAGATAAATCCAATCTTCACAAAGGACAAGCAATATCAGTTTAATTTCTTTGTGATAAGACTATAATTTAGATACTTAAAGACAGCTAATATCTCCTCAAGAAGTATTCTTAGTAAAATCGAATTTTCCTCATATGGATTATGCTGGTTTCCTTCTCTTAATACATTCCATTCACCATCATATAAATGTTTTTCCAAAAAGAAATGGCACTTCTAATTTAACACAAAAATATATTAACCTGAGCAAAGTATAGCAGTAAGATTGCTATCCTTTGTTTAAAACCTTCTGTCTTGATGAAACTTGAATACATTAGCTTTTTTGGCTGTCATCTCACCAAGAACCTTTATTGAATTTGGAGTCCACTAACACTCCTGTAACTGTGAACTTGTGAGGTTGATTCTTTGAATCCAAGCTTCAGGCTTTATAGTTATTCCTATTACATTTCATTTTAGTAGATTTGGCTCTGTGATCCCACTTTTCAGGTATTGACTGTCAGAGGAAAAATTGAAGAAGTAGGGGGGAAAGCCTGAGCTAGGATTTCAGTAAGAGAGTCTGATGAAGTTGTAGAGAGTAGCAGCTTGTTGTTGAGGTAATGAATTCTGATAAAAAATAGATTATGGATTGTTTTGAATGTTAGGGCAAGAAGTTTGAACTTTATTTTATAGTTAATAGGGGTTTGGCAGATGTTTTAAAGCTAAAGACAAAAAGGAAAAAATAAATAGATACTAAGTAAGATCAAAAGCTCATATAATTTAAAGCTAGGAAAAACTTTAAAGTGAATCTTAATTTAAAATAAAAAAACCTTTCTTTTACACATTATATAACTGAGACTAAGAAGATTTTATTATTTTGTCCAGGTCAAAAAAGTAGTAAGAAGCCCAGTTGTATTTCAAGCCTCTGTCCTTTGACTTCAAATCCAGCATGCAGTCAATTGTATCACAAAACCTAGGGACTTGTTTTAAGGGACAAGAAGTCAAGGGAACAATTAGAAGATTTTCTTTCAGGCATATATCAGACAAGGATCTGAACTATGTAGTAGGATTGAAAATAACGAACGTACTTCAAAGGAACACTTATTATGAACTGGCCACTAAATAATTAATTACTGAAGAGTCATTGATGGTAGATTGACTTTATCAGATTGTTTACCATTTGGATCAGGGGAGAGGATTTGGATTGCCAAAGATCAGGAAAAAATTATTTTAAAAATTGTTTTATGTGTAATTTTAAAAATTAAAGGAAGAGAAAGTTGGGGAAAATACATTAGAATCTAGTAGATAATAGATTACTTTAAAATATGTGATTAATTATTTTAAACAAATATGTATCAGCTATTCAGTTTTGGACTTAAGAATAGTACTCACCCTCCAGGACCCCACCAAAAAAGAAAGTTTGTTCTTTGGGCATAAAGGCACACAAATAATGATATGGTAATATAATAAATACTAACAAGTTGAAAAACTTTCATAGTACCTGTTTTGTGAATATTATTTTCATAGAGATCATTATTTATCACAATTATTAATAAATCTTGGAAATCCATGATATTCATAGGAGTGGGGTAGGAAAAATTAGCTCCTGGCTGGTGACCAGTGAATTGGAAAAAAATTGAATTAATTTTAACTCTTAGAATTGGTTAGATACTTCCATGTAGTGTGATCTCCTTAATGCAGACATTCTCTCCAGTGATTGATATTTCAATGCATCTACACTTTTCTATCATATATCACTCTTTTTCATGTCCTTCTATATGTTCAACATAGGGACATACCCCCATATCTTGGGAGATATTTTTTCCTAGATATTCTCTCACCTCTGTGGGAAAGCGCTAAAAGAAAAGCATATCCTTTTATCCTTTTTTAAATCTTTTTTAAAGAAAAGGCGACCAAAGTTTTCCCTGGCTGAAATTAACTCACCACTTTCACCTCCTCTAACCCTATTCACCACATTCAGGACTCTCATTCATAAAATAGTAAGAGAGCCCTCCTAGGCACAGAATTGGACCTTATATAGACCAATCCATGCATGGTCTTTCTATTAGTCCATTCAAAACCAATTCCAAGACAGGAAGTAGGAGGGAGGGGTGCCTGGGGCATGCTGGGAAATCCCCAGCCAGGATGCAATTCTCCCTGGCCACAATCTTTTGAAACTCATAACTCTAACTCTTAGGATTTCTATCTTTTGTTTCATCATAGCTTAGGAGCCACTTTGCACATTAGTCCTTTTTCTAATGTACTCTCCTCTTCTCATTAACTCCTTTGAATACAGTATGGTTGTGGGATCAGATGATTCTTTATACACAGTAACCAGTGTTTATGGAATTTGTTGAATAAGCTCTAACATCAAAAAAGTAAATAATATAATTTTATTTAAGTATTTCTCAATACTCTGGACTCACCAAACTTGGTCTAGTCCAGAGGACTCATAGGAACTTGGAAAAACAAAAACATAAAGAATTCAAACTCATTCCCCAAGGTAAATAAACTTTTTCAAGTACTGATGAATAAAGAATTCCCCTGTACATCAAACTATCTAAGCAACTCATGATATTAAAAGGAGTGGTTCTTGCCAACCCTCGATTTCTTGTTCATCTTCACATACTCTTCTTCCCCATTTCATGGCTTCAAGATTTCATTAACCAAGTAATCCTTTTCCTTTTCCCACTGTGGAGAAAATAGTTTCTTTTTAGGAGTATAGTGTCCAAACATTCATATTTAGGAATTTATTAACTTGGAATTGCCAATACAACAGCTTCCAAGACTGACATAAAATTCTTTCTCAATCACTCTAATTTCTGCCCTGTGATCAGAAAAGGAAACAAAAAAACAGAAAGATGTGACCAAGAATTCAAGGTTCAGAAACTATCTTCTCATCCTTACTCAATGTTTCTCCTACAAGGTAGCATTTTTTGATTTGGGGGCAGAGAGGAAAAGGAGAAGAATCAACTTCCCTCTTTCCCATATTTGCTCAGTTCAGATCTAGAAGGGAGAAAGAGACAGACAGAGAACAGGGAAAGAAATCATGTGGGTGTCAACATATTTTTATATGCCATGGCAGAAAAGTTAGCTTTTCCAACAAAAGATCGTCTTGCCACCAATTGTCTTGGAGACATTCTTAGTCTTTGGTAACCAATCAGGGGAGTTGCTTGTGAACCTTCAAAAAAGATGCTAGGATGCCTCTCTACCTCTGTGGGAAGTGATTTCAAAAAAAAAAGTTTGCCTTGAAATCTTGAAACAAAACTGAGGAAGCTCATCAAATTGATTAGGGATATGGGAAGCTAGGGCAGTAGATTGAGAACTGGGCCTGGAGTCAGGAAGACCTGAGTTCAAGTGGAGCATTAGCTACTTAACAATTGTGTGACATGCTTCTATGACCAGAAGTGACAACTTCTGAAATTTCTCCCTCATCTGTGAACGGGATTAATAATATCACTGACCGTCCAGAGTTCTTTTGAAGTTAAAATGAGATAATATTTGTAAAGTTCTTTGTACCCCTAAAATTCTGCATAAAGGCTAGGTATTATAGCTATAAATCAATTATTAAATCTTTCTTTATGCTAAACTTTTATCACTGTGTTGCACAAATAAATACCATTTTCTTGGTCTTTTTGTTGACCTTTGTAAAAGAAACTGAGAGTTTCTAATAATAACTGTTCTTTTTTAAGCCTCTCTAGGTATTCAGTATAGTGGAAAGACTTTAAACATTATATATATATATATATATATATATAACATTGGCAGATAAAGCTTATTAAAACACTCAGAAAAGATCACATCTGTCAATTTTAATTACATAAAAATTTATATCTATTAGGTTTATTCTGCCAGAGCATTCTAATGAAAAAGTTCCAATATCTAATTTAATTTTCAATGGGTTTGCCAGAAGTTCAATTAATTCTTAAAATTTCCAACTATTAAGTTTTGCTAGGGAAAGCAGTCTTTCATATCTTTATATGCCATTAAATCTGATCATATGCTTGTCTTCCTGGTTGACTGTTTTGATATGATTGAAGTATAATAGGGAATTATAGAAATGCTGTCAATGTTACATTTTCAGGTTTATAAATAAAAATGTTCCTATGATTGGGTTATTTCTATTCATCATTATTGTCCATCTCTCTAGAGGTATAACAACATCCAGACTTGGCAGATTGTGTTATCACCCAACCATGTGGGATCCATGTGTCAGTCTTCCAACAAAGATATATAGCCTTATGGAGAAATTGGATTGGATATGCTTGTGTTTCAGGCTTTAAATCAATTTCTGGAACATTTTCTACAGATGTTGGCTGCTATAAGTCCATAAAATTGCATACTATATTGTGAACTTCATCAGACATATGCTGCCTAAGATATCATGGAACATGTGGCAGTATGAAGAATTAAAAAATGAAGATATAACCCCTACATATCTATTTCCTTGTCTTTACATATTTTTTTTAATATTGCCAACCTTCAGTATAAAGTTGCCTCATTTTCAGGTAAATTGTTTATTCTTTCAAAAGTTCTAAATTCTATTTTCAGTGAGAACCTTTTTACAGTTACTTTCAATTTCTTGGATTAAATATGATATACATAAATAGAGACATAGCATTTTCTACAAAGTTTTAATTTTTAAAATCTAAAAATCATTTAACTATATTCTGATTTGCAATGGAGTCATTTAAGAACTTTAAGCAGATTATAGAATACCGAAGCTTCTCATCCTCTATGTGATTTATCTTGGGAGCAAAGAGGAAAGATTAAGTTGTCTTACTATATTGCCAAGAAATTCAACATTTTAAAGGGCAGCTGAACTGATTTCTAAATTACATTTCTAAATATTTTCCTAGGTAATGATTAGTGTTTTTAGATTAAGTTCCTGTTTTAGATGAAGGGGAACATAACTAAGGAAAATAAAGAAATGAAAAATAAAAATAGTGGATATAGGATTACATGGGATGTAAGACTTCCCTTAGCTTCAGTAACTTTTGTTGGCAAGGATAAGTAACATAGGTCACATCATTTCTGACAAGACTCCATTTTCATCAAAATTGGAAACATAGTGAGACTTTTTGGTGCTTAACTTCTCACATTACCTGAGGAAATAAACAAACAAATTTGGAGATGAAACTCTTTTATTTAAAAGATAAATTTAAGTAGGGAACAAAAGATTCTCTCAATTCTTTTATGAACTGTATATAGAGGATTTGACTTACATTTCAGATGTCACAGGAGAATGCCTTGTTACCTTTATGGTTCCTTGCTATTTTCATAAGAGAAGATAGAAGGATTCAAAATTTTTTGTGACTGTTGGGATTCCTTGTTTTGTCTTTTGATCTGGATATTAATAGTTGTAATCCTTACCTCCCAACTAGGCCAGCATTAAAAGAACCCTGGTAATTGCTTCCATTCATGTATTATAA
Organism: Monodelphis domestica; assembly: GCF_027887165.1. NCBI lineage: Eukaryota > Metazoa > Chordata > Mammalia > Didelphimorphia > Didelphidae > Monodelphis > Monodelphis domestica. The sequence continues at coordinate 103,895,458 of NC_077232.1, forward strand.
AAGAAGTTAGAACCAATACAACTCCTTACAGTTTTATTTTTTTTAGTTTTTTGTAAAGATACTAAACTGTCAGAAGAAACAGACTGCTGGTAGTGACACTTAGATAAGTATGACTTCAGCAATGTAGATATACCTCAAATATAGAAGTTTATATATCTCTAGAGGGAAAAAACCAATGAGTTTTATATACACATATGTACCTTTTTGACAAATTGTCTCTGTAATTGGGGAGCGGAAGCAAGGAGGGAATAAACTGGGTATTTTAATATAACAAACAAAGAATTTTTCAAATGGAAACTTAAGTCTTTCAATATCTTTGTATCCTATACATTTTTGTTCATGTCTTTCCTTAAATATTTCATAAGAGAATCCACCAAATGAACTGTAGACCTTCCTCTGTATTTTTATTACAATCTGATGGGTACCAGTTCAACATTTAGTTCTCACTCTTCATATATGATTAACCTAGCTCTTTTTCCAGATGTTCTTTATGATATTTATGCCATTTTTTGTTGGAAGTTATCATTGAAAATATTTTACAACCTACTTATGCTTATCATTTCCATTGCTCTTTGGATTATCTGCAATTTTGTTTCTTCAGAGATCATGGTTTTCTGTTATTTTCACAATTACATAGGCTTGCTAAGAAAATGTGGTTATTAGAAAAATGACCTTTTTGGAATCAGGCACTTCAAAATCGTTGAAGCAACTGCATAGTTTCCCAATTTCTAGCCAAATGACTAATTCTAAGCCATCAAATTATATTTTATGCATTTATGCATATTATGTATAATTTAGCTGGAATACTTTACCTTCAGGCTCAAATAGTTCATATTGAGTTTTACTTGACCTGATCGCTAATGAAGGAGAGAAAGTACTCTATACTCTTTGACTTGCACTGCCAGGATAAATTCTTGAAATCTTAGATTTAGTCTTATATGTAGAGGAAGAGTTAAAGAGTTTTGAATAAAGAATATGACAGAACAGGATGGATTTTTCCTCTTATGTTAAGAACTCACAAGAATTCATTTGACAAATACAAACTGAAAATAAGATTAAATAACTTTACTAATAACTACTGCTATAATCCGCTTAGGGAAAACATAGTATAGTGGAGCAAGAGCCAGTCCAAGAGTAAGAAAGATTTGAGTTCAAGTCCTGCTTCTAACCTTTGCTAATTATATAATCTTTGGCTAATCAGTTCACTTCTCAGTGCTTTAATCAATCTTCTCATAAAAAAAGTGTATAGAAGATGCCAACCAGCATCTATAAAGGGAGTCTCCTCATCCTAAAGTTCCCTATACTATACTAATTAAATTCATTGCCCAGATCCTATCTCTACAATCTGTTAGTCAACTAACATTCAAGTCTCATTAAAATATAAAGCTATTTATGTGATCACTAACTAGAGATATTTCAACTCAACTCTAAACTGTCCAACCAATTCCTAGTGGATATGTCTGTTGGTAAAATGCCACAAGCCTTAGGCCAATCCTCTTGTTCTTGAAAGTCATCTTAGTCTGGAGCTCTGGAATGCTTGCCAAGGGCTTCTTTGCTTGCCACCATTCAATTCTGGCTAAAAGGACACCCTGACCTGTAGATCTGTTGAACTTGCAAAGTAAGAGACACATGATATAGCAGCTTCTACAACAAACAAAAAGAAATTTTGGAATACAGTAATTCCAAATGCCAGCAGAGATGGGCTCCTAAGCAAGAATAACTTGCCTTGCAAAGTTAAATGTAATACTACAAAAACAAAAAGAAAGAGAAAAATGGTCCAATCTTCAGTCCTCTATCTGGAGAGGGATAGCATTTCTCATCATTAATATTTTGTAAATGTGGTGGATCATTTTATTGGTCATGCCTTTCACAGGTGATTATCTTTACAGTGTTGGTGTTACTGTGTACGTTGTTCTCTGTTCTGCTCACCTCCCTCTATATCAGTTCATCTTCTTCATTTTTCCTTACAGCAAAAAAAACTATTCCATCACATTCACATACCATAATTTTTCCAGTATCCCCTACTTGATGGGTATCCCCTTGGTTTCTAATTCTTTACTTCCACTAAAGGAGTTGCTAAAAATATTTTTGTACATATGGATCCCTTTCCTTTTTCTTTAATGTCTTTCATGTATAGACCTAGTGGTGATATCCCTGGTTTAAAGAATATGAATTATATTATATCTTTTGAAATATGGTCCAAAATTCCTCTTTAGAAAGATTATATTATTCAATAATTCTTTAAACATTTATTAAGTACCTACTAGGTGCCAGGCACTGTGCTAAGCACTGAAGATAGCTACTAAAAGAAGAAAACAACACTTTCTACCCTCCAGGACTTCACAATCTATTCTATAGCTCTACCAAAAAATGCATTAGTATGGCTGTTTTTCCACATATCTTGCCAGCATTTATCGTTTTTTTTTCTCCTTTGCCACCATTATGGCAAAGAGGTAATACCAAGTGTAATTTTCATTTTTATTTCTCTAATAATTAATGACAGAACATTTTTCACATTATTATTGATTTCTTCCTCAGAAAATATCCTGCTCATATCCCTTGACAATTCATTAATTGGGGAAAGGTTTTTATTCTTATAAATTTGGTTCTCTTCATCATCCTCGGTTACCGAGAGACTACTACTATACTATACCTTCTATATTTGAGAAAAGAGACTTTTACCAGAAACACTTTGTGCAAAATTTTTCCATTTCCCTCTTTTTTCTACTTTTAGTTGCTTTGATTTTTTGTGCAAGACATTTTTAATTTTATGTAATCATTTATTGTATTCTTTTTTTTAAAAAAAAGTGAGCAATATGGAATGGAAAGTTTGTTAGAAAATACTCCTGTTGTGTTTTTTCCATATGTATGGAAGTGCTCCAATTTGGTATTTATACACAGAATTGTAAAAAATAAACAACTACTTCACTACATTATGAATGTACTTATCCAGGTATGATGTTTTAAAGATTTTCTACATTTGTTTTACCATTCTTATAAAGGAAATGTAGAGATCTTTAAACATGCAAAGTCAAAAAGCTAAAAAGGAACTTGAGCAGTTTTCCTGTTTTCCAGGCACTTCTGCATGTAATAAAGTAGCTATTTCCTCTAGAGAAGAATCATTTATCCTGAAGGTAACCTATTCCAGTGTTTAATAGCTCTCCCCATCAAAAAAGTTCTTCCTTTTTCCTAAACCTCATTATTCCTATGATAGAGTAACTCCATTTCCTCTTGTTCTTTCTCCATTGGAGATTGAAAACAGCTGGGCATTATATGCAGAATAATAGCCATGTGTGCTTAAAGAAATACTTATAACAGTCTTTACCTTCTTAACTCCAGGTTAATTCCTTTGACCCTTCATAGATAGAATTAAATGATCCTAAATGGTAAAGGAAAGATATTCATAGTGCCTTCTAGGTAGTGAAATCATAGAATCTGACAGTTTGAAGGCATCCTATCCCAGAGTTTTGTCTCCCAGACTGGTTCCTTTCACTAGATCCCTGCCTTTTCTCAAGTGAGCTCCAAGAAAGTTATCACATTAGTGTTGGCAATACATTTCTCGGCAAAGCATTTCTTGAGTCACATAGTAAAGAATGAAAAAGAATGACAGCTCCCCTTATTATGTATGTCTAAACAAATTACTGAACATGAATGTAATGGAATATTGCTATGCTCTAAGAAATTATGAACAAGATAGAGAAGCGTAGAAAAACTTATGTGAAATGATGTAAAGTGAACAGAGCCAGAAGAACAGTATCTACAACTACAACCCTGTAAATGAGACAACAACAGAATAATCAAATTTGAAACTAACAAAAGTATAATGAACAAACTTGACCCCAGAGAAGAGATGTGAGAAGACTTCTCTCAGAATAATATTAGATCTTTTAAATATGTTAATCAATTTGGCTGATTTTTGTTTCTTGCCTGCTTTTTTTTTGAAAATAAATTCTCTCTTATAAATCTAAAGATGATTTCAACTGAAGAATTAGCTAACTGGAGGTTGGAAGGAAAGTTATATGAGGTGAAATATAGGTGCTGCAAAATATATATCAAAAATTATTTTTAAAAGAAAGAGAATTATAATAATATTAGGGAGAATTATCTGGAAAACTAAGAGATTAAATAATATGTATCCAATATGTGTCAGAGACACCACTTTAACTCACATCTTTCAGGCTGTCTTATAAGTCCGCTATGCATATTTTATTGGTCAGAACAGATCTAGAAAACAAAATCTTCATTTCAAAATCCACCTTTAAAATAAAACTATGTTCTGACCATGATATATATATATATATATGTATATATATATATATATATATATATATATATTAGCAAACTAGAATTTACTGCTGTGAATCTTTTTTTGGTGTGCATTAGAAAATATGTTGTTGTTTTTTTTAATTTCAGAGATATATAAAAACATTTTGAAGAAGCTGATGTTCCAGAGGCACAATTATATATTAATAACATACTGACTTTACTCTGTATAAAATGGTTTCTGTTCTCTGGGTTGAGAAAGAGTACTTTTGATAAAGTCTTTGCTAATTGAATCCAAATTGGATGTCAAGCATCCTGAATCTTCCTTTTTTTTTTATGCTGTTGTCTGACTTCCTTATCTCAGGAAAACAAATTGCCAAACTGTGTTCCTCGATTTCTTTGTCAAGTGGACAAAAGGTTACTTGTCTGTTCTGGTGTGGTATTATAAGAACCAATCAATGGTTGCAACTTTTAAGCATGTTCAAAATAATAAAATAATAAAGTATAAATTATTTGGTAGGTTAAACTAAATAGACCTAATTAACAAGTCACTTTCCACAAATTTTTCTGGATGACACATAGGAAATACATCTTTGTTAGTATTTTAAAATCATGACCATATATCAGATATAATACATTTGAGATTAAGTTATATTTTTCCCACCTCAATCCTACCTAGCCCCTAAAATTAGGGGAAATTACTGTTGATACCTTTCAACATCAAGTAAAAGAGATTTTATTTTGGTCATAGATCATAAGAACTTGGGGTTGAGAACTGGTTGTAGTTATATTTCTTTACTTTTAATAGAGTATTGGCAGTTCTTTTCAGGCAGTTGAAAAGATAATTTAATTTTAGTGATATGTTTTAAAAAGACTACATGTATTTTTATTTTTAGATTAAATTTAATAAACATGTGTTATGTGCTTACAAAATACAAATCACTGTGCTAAGGTGAATATTTCAATTAACTAGACCCCAGAATGATATCAGTAAAAATTATCTGTAAAAGACCTAGTGTTAGTCATGTTCCTGAAACACTATGGACATCACACTGCATATTTCAGTGTATCTTTCTTGTTTGTTGGATTTAAATCAAACTGTGAATCTGACATTTGACTCAACATTCTATCACTTTGCGTATCATGATATTCAGGTAGTAATGGGTAATTGATATTTTACTTTTGCAATCAAATGATTGAGTAGTGTTGTCTAAAACTACATTTAGAAGAAAATGGTTAGCTTGTGTGAAAAAAAAAGCCTTTTGAATAGGACTCAAAATAGCTTCTAACAGAAGAAGATTAATTCAAATTCAGCTGCATTGGAAATATGGCAATGAGCCAGAAATTGAAGCCTTTAAAACTTTAAAATATACATATTTGAATATATTGCTTTCCCTGAAGCCTTAGTAAAGAGTTTCTCTTCATATCACTAAAAGTCATCTCCTCATAGGAAAGCTTTAGCTAAGGTTATAGGTCAGTAGTGCCCTTCCACTTCCCAGCTGTGCTGTTATCTCACCAATCATCAAGGGACTTGCACTCCTATTACAAATGCCTGACAACAAGCTGTCAATAGCTGTCACTCAGTTTCCTCCATTGGAGTAACCAATGTGACTTTTTCTATTGGTGGAGAAATAAGTCTAATTTCCCTCTCAATCTTAAGAGCTTCAAGTTCTATTTTCTACAAAACTAATGCATTGACATTCTGTCTGAAACTGTCTAGTTGCTATTTCCTTTGTAGATGGTAAGAGGTCAGTCCTTTTGTTTTCTGCCAACACAGCAAAAAGAGATAATGTAATCAAGAAAATGATGCATTTAATTTCATAGTAGTCGAGTTAAATTTGTAAGAGAGTATTCTTTTTTATCGTGATTTCTGCCCTACTGCCAAAATGCATGTTTGGGTTCTGCTGGGGAGGGGTGGTTATGGACATAAATATTTTAATTTCATAATTACTACATGTTGCCCTGAGACTCTTGAGTGTCCTGGAGTATGAGCAATTAATCTGCTTCGTTAATTGTTTGCATATAGTAACAAAGTATACTTTGCATTTAAAATTTTTTTTTGCAAAACCTTTGTAACTAATTGACTTAAGTGCTCTTTTGGAACGATTGTAAGAATTGATTCTGTGGTTGATATATTGATGTTCAAAGCAAGACTGAGGTTTGTTTTATTTTGACATCTAAATACAGTTTTAAATAAATGGCAAGGCTTGAGAATTCTGCAATGCAGTTCTCTGCCTGACCTAGAGGTATATGGGAGGAAAGCATATCCATGGCATTGCAGCAAAAATCAATAACTAAGTCTTAGAATCATAATTAGAATTCTTTAAAGTTGTACATATATTAAACAGCACAGGTAACTTAATATGAAATACTACAATTGTCTGAGGCTAGTCTTATGCTGTGAGTACTTCCATGAGTGAAAGAAAAGGGGTATGTAGGCAACTTCCGTTTCTCTATAGGCAGCTAACACTGAGGACAACTTGATTCTTCAAGACATTTTAACCTCATAGCTGTTCAATCCTGTTTTCTATTCTGATTACTGAAAGTAACACAGAGAACCACCAACAGTGGCATTATTCTCAGAGCTCTCTTTCTAATGATAACATAGACATGAAAACATTCATTCTTTACATTTCCACCTGAGCTGCTTGCACCTTCAGAAACACACTCATTTATACTTACACACTCATCCATGTACAGATTCCTTTATAAACCAATGGTGTCATCACATCTAGTCACAGACCACTCTCACACAAACTTGCTCTGTTCCATCTTGTGAGTCAACAGAATGGTGGTAGCCTAGTTGCAAATTGCCATTATCTCTTTTTATTATACTTTGGATGATCATCACACCTCCTTTTTAGGCTAAATTCCTTCCCAAAAATCTCCCTTAATATTAGTACAAACTGAGGGCAGCTGGGTAGCTCAGTGGATTTAGAGTCAGGCCTAGAAATGGGAGGTCCTGGGTTCAAAATCTGGCCTCAGACACTTCCCAACTGTGTGGCCATGGGCAAGTCACTTGACCCCCATTGCCTAGCCCTTACCATTCTTCTGCCTTGGAGCCAATACACATTATTGACTCCAAGAGAGAAGGTAAGGGTTTAAAAAAAATTAGCACAAACTCGTTATTTATTACTTTTCTTATTCTGCAGTGGAATATGATGATCAACTTTTATATATTATTTATAATAATTAAATATTTTTCATGTAAAAAAAGGTAGATCTATAAATCATGTCATATTAAATCCAAAGGGATTAAACATGTTTCAGAATCATAGCTGGAACATGGCATTTCTTTCCTCCAGAAATGCCAGTAAGTTCCTTTTGCCTCTGAGATAAAATACAAAGTATCCCAAAAAGTCTTAGAAAGGTTTTAAGGTATTAAATCTTCAAACTTTTCTCAATCTTTTGAGACCCCTCCTATGGATTTCTTTGTGTGACATTTAAAGTCCTTCATAATCTAGATTCAGCCTTCCTTTTTAGGTTTATTGCACATTACTCCCATAGGTGCCAGACAAACTGTCGTATTTGATGTTCCCTGCACATAATATTCCATCATCAGACTCTATGCCTTGGCACAGATTGTCCTCAATATCCAAAATGCATTCTGCTCTCACCTATGCTGCTTTATATTCTCAGCTTCATTTAAGGTTGAGTTGTCTTTCCTACCCTCTCTTTTTAGCTTATCCCACATATTTCTTTACATATATGTAATATATATATATATATGTATAGTATTTCTTTAACTGTGGCAATGCTATCTCCAGTAAAATTTAAGTTCCTTAAGCACAAGGACTGTTTTGGCTGTTGGTTGGTTAGTTGGTAGATTTTTGGTTTTGTCTTGGTATTCCCTGTACTTAGCACAGTACTTGACACCTGATAGATGTTTAATAAATGCTTGTTGAATGAATGAATCAAGATTAATGAATTAAATAAATGAAAATCTTATAGTTACTTAGAAGTCTCATACATGTGTATCATGAATATTTTCTTCAATTAGAGAATACAAAGATTTGATGAGTACCCGATGACAACAATGGAGACATTTTTTAATTAACAATAGCAACAGGCAGAATGGTCATATCAATGTAGAGTTAAATTTTTTCTAACACTAACATTCTATTTTCTGTGATTAAAGAATTAAGATCAGGGAAAGGAGCAAATTAGAATAAAGAATAATGATGAGAGGAATACTCTCTACATGAGTAGAGTAGCTACCAGCTGTACCAGCTGATGCATTGGAAAGAAAGAAAGAAAGAAAGAAAGAAAGAAAGAAAGAAAGAAAGAAAGAAAGAAAGAAAGAAAGAAAGAAAGAAAGAAAGAAAGAAAGAAAGAAAGAAAGAAAGAAAGAAAGAAAGAAAGAAAGAGAAAGAAAAGGAAAGAAAAGAAAGAAAGACAAGTGAAAATGTTGATTCAGTACTTGTCTGTCCAAAGAGTCACTACAATGAAGATGTTGAGAAGGCCATTGCAGCAGCTTGTAAACTCAATCTTTGTGTCACAGAGACACATATCAGTTAAGGATAAGACTAGTTGAGAGTATAAGCTAATTTGGCAAAGAATTTTGGAAGACTATAAACAGTGTTGCTTTATAAAACAGAAAAAAATGGATTTGAGAAGATTAATTTACTTAAATCTTGGTATAAAGGCCAACTAAACCAAAAACTTTTATAAACAAGAAGATGGTAAAGCCAACACATTTTTAAAAAACATGTTTTATGGAGGATTTTTAAAGATTTGTCAATGTGAGAAAGACTTCAAAAGAATGGAGAAAATCATGAACTTTACTCATAACAGAAAAAAGGCAACTCAGAATATGGTAGCAATTACTTGCCCTTATAACTGCTTCCTCATATCCATAAATTATTTCTAAGAATGGACTATGCATACATTAATAAACAGAAAAGAAGGGAACAGAAAGGATTTCACAAAGAATTTATTTATTTTCATCATCGCTTGATAGTCACATTATTAACTAACAGGTGTAGATAATATAATATCCTGCTGTTTATATTTTATTGTCATTAAGATCATCTGATTCAGAACAATGTGTTGTCTGAAATGTTTCCATCAAACCACTGTCTCCCATGCATACATTAAAATGATATAACCCTTTGATATAGATGATTCCTACATAGCTGACTTTAATTATATTATGATTATAACACTCAACATGTCATAAAATAGGTAACTAATATCTTTACTCCACCATCATAGAAGACATTCTGAATTCAAGAAACAGAAAGATTACCTATCAATTGGGAAATTCTCCAGTTCTTCTTCTTGGATATTAATGTTAAAATAATTATCAAGTCCTTAGCTATTCTGATCAAACAATGGTCTAAGGCAGTTCACAAGGACTTAGGATAAAAAAAAATGCTATTTACATCCGAAGAAAGAACTGTTTCAGTCTTAAGCACAGATTAAAGCATGTTTTTTTTTACTTTATTTTTCTTGTTTTTGTTTTTTGCAATATGGCTGACATGAAACACTGTTTTGAATTATTTTACATGTATAATTGTTATCACCTTTCTTTCCTTCCCAGGGTTTGGGCAAGGGGTAGGAGAGAAGTAAAGAATTCAGAATTCAAATTAAAAATATTAAAAATAAATAATATTTTAAAAATATAATGTCCATGGGATTCACATATTTAATATTTAAAATTTAATTAAAGGTTAAAAAATAAGTAATTATCAAGTACAACCTGAACACTATAAAACCTTCTCAGTGAGCTCCCTTCTAGTTCAAGAGATGGATGGTCCTAGAAAAACAATGTGGATAAAAGACATTGTAGAACCTAAAATACAATTGGGCAAGTAGCTTATTCAATTAGTGTATATACACCTATACACTTGTACCCACACACCTCTCTCTCAAAACATATACATACATATATGTGTATATATCTTTGTGTAAATATATATATATGTATATATGTATGTATTTCATCAGGTATTTCAGATGGACAATGAATACAGTCCCAAATAGAGAAGTAATAGCAGACCAAGCTAAGCTGAGTTGCATTTACAGAATTCCATAGTCAACATGTGTCTTGTTACAAAAGCCTATCTCATTGGCACCCATTTACCTAGGGATGTTTTTTGGTTGTGAATCAAGAAGCAAAATAAGTAACCTTAAGTATAATTATGAGACACAGATCAGGAAATTGTGTTCCAGAGTTGTGACTAGTCAAAGATCACTTCTGTAATTATCAGGAGAAACAGGATTTTAAACTAACTCCACATCTTGTATTTCATCTATTATGCCGTACTGTTTTACAGAAACTGCTGCTTATTTTTATCAATATGTGCAAACCAAATCTCTTGTATGTTATTATCTATAATATCTTTCACATGAAAACCATGGCTTTGGGGAGAAATAGGGCTGCTAATTCTATTCTGGTCTTCAGTATTTTATAGAGACAGCAAAGCTTAGTGGATAGAGGGCTGGCTTTCGTCTCAGCAAAATTCATATTCAAAACCTACCTTAGACACTTGGTAGGTTTCTCATTATAGGCAAGCTACTTTACTGCTTTGTATAGCAGGCATTTCCCGAAGACATTATATTTGAAATTCCCTGTATTGATGAGATAATAGAATCTTTCCTTGTCTAGTATTTTTTCAAGTCTAGCGAGTTTTTAGCATCCCCGTTTCCTAAGGGACATTGCAAGTGTGATACTTTTCAAAATCTATGAAAACAGCTTAGCCAGATGCAGGAACCCAAGGGCCATAATGATTGATCCTAGAACTTATGTTTAAGTAAGTGATTATTGTGGACTAATCCTCTGGTTCTATTAATTCATTTAGAAGTAATTATGGAAATGTTGGGATGTAAAAATAATTGGTAGCATGTCATTGTGGAAAGCACAGAAGACTTGAAGGAAAGAACTTCTAAACAAACAAGTCATAATTACTACTATGTATCCATAGTACAAAGAGTTCTCCTTTGTTTTTGTGATACTGGTCAGTTTGATACATGCTGGGTAAACAGTATCATTGTTCTTCTTAAAGTTAAGCCCATGGTTTTTAGATATACTTCTTAATTTCTTGTTCTCCTTAATCTTATACATATCTTCCACTAATGAATTCACTTGAATCTTATAGAACTATGGGCAAATGAATGAGAAGGTCCATGATAACCAAGCCAGTGGGATTGATCCATTAGGTCTGCTCCTTAACCAGGCATTTAAAGTCTTTCAGAAACATTCTGGTTACTACATAGATTTCCAGTTATTTTTAAACCTTTATTATTGTTTAAAATTTTAATTATATTTAATGCATTTTAAATTATAGTTTAAATTCTATTTAAATCCTTATTTTCCATCTTAGTAACATCTCTTAAGAAGTTCAAGTGCTAGACCAACAGTCTCAAGTGACTTCCTGAGGGTCACATATCTAGAAAGGGTCTCATGATAGATTTGAACCTAGATTCTCCTAACTCCATGCCTAGTCCTTTATCTACTATCCCACCTGACTGTCTCTCCAGTATTATTTCATATCACAAACTATCTGCTCATTGTTCTCTGTACTTTCCATTCCATCTTCTATTTCCTTTCCTTGCCACAAGTTTGAGATATACCATTTAAGTCACTATGTCAATAAACATATATTAATTTGTTACATATTATTATGTAATTGTCTCTTGGCATTTCAGCTTGTAGATCATTCATTTCCCAATGGAAACCAGAAGGTACATAGCCTGGAAAATAGAACATCATAAATGTCTTTTAATTGCATGTTTAGGACTCTTAACTTTTGTACAGTGAATATTCATTCTGTTTTGTGACCTTAGTACACAATTTACTTTTATTATGATATATGTTCATTATAATATATGTTCAGAATGATATTTAGAACATTCTCCATTATTCAGAACTGAGTTATCTTACATTTTTCTTTTTTAACTTAGAAATCCACTGTTAGCTTTTCCAACTCAGTTGTTTTTGCTTTTATTTCTCTATTTTCTCTTGAACTAAAAAATTCTAAAATTTAAACTTCCACCCAAAAAGGAAACTTTATCTAATTGAATTTTTACCCTTTGTTTGATGACAAGGATTGTGAAGAGTATTAAGTTATACATTAGTTGGTATAATGGTAGGTTGGATTTTGTTGTTGTTTCATATAAGTGGAGGCAAAGTATGGCTTAGTGAGTAGAGTTAGCCCTACCACTTTTTAAAATTTTTTATGGATTAATTAAGAAAATTTTTCCATGGTTACATGATTTATGTTCTTTCCCTCCTCTCTTCCCACCCCTCCCATAGCCAACTTGCAATTGGTTTTATATGTGTCATTGATCAAGACCTATTTCCATATTATTGATATTTACAATAGAGTGATCATTTAGAGTCTACATCCCCAATCATATTCCCATCGACCCATGTGATCAAGTATTTCTTTTTCTTTCTACTCCATATTTCTATTTCTGGATGTGATAGCATTCTTTCTCTTAAGTCCCTCAGAATTGGCCTGGATCTTTGCATTGCTGCTAATAGAGAAGGCCATAACATTCGACTGTATCACAGTGTATCAGTCTCTGTGTATAAGGTTCTCCTGGTTCTGCTCCTTTCACTCTGCATCAATTCCTGGAGGTCATTCCAGTTCACATAGAATTCCTCCAGTTCATTATTCATTTTAGCACAATAGTATTCCATTACCAACAGATACCACAATTTATTTATCCATTCCCCAATCAAAGGGCATCCCTTCACTTTCCAATTTTTTTTGCCACCACAAAGAATGCAGCTATAGCCCTAGTACTTTGAAGACGTGGGTTCAAGTCATTCCTCTGACACACAATGGACATATGACCCCAGAGAAATCTCTTAACTTTTCAATAGTACAAACAGTTCTCTGAGACCATATGAAATGATGTTGTCTTATCTTGAGAGAGGAATCTTCCTCACTCAGGGGTTCTCTAATATTAACAAAATTGCTAGTCATGTCTTTATCCTAACTCTTCATATTCATGGATAGCAAATTAATAAATAAGGCATAATGATTTAGTTGAATGTTTTGTTAACTAATTAAAGTGTTTGTCATTTGTACATATATATGTGATGATGTTCAGTGAAGATATAAGATGTCACTGGACTAGACCTGAGCATAACATACTCATGTGGCATGAATTGTTTTTCTTTTTTTAGCACAAAGTATCAATCATGACACTTTTTAAGAAATTGGTTTAAGGACACATTTTCTTTATAAAAAGAAAATTTAAATCTCATTAATATTGTTATACAACTCTGCATCCTTAATTCAATGAAAAGAGATAAGTAGACAATTGCTAGTGAGGCAATGACAAGATATTGCCCATTTTCATTTTGTAATAGTCCCAAAGTGGAACTTGAGATCATTTTCATCTGGCATAGTTTATATTTAACATGAAAATACATGCCCTATCATATTCTATTAACCTATTTCCCCATTCATTATATCAATAAAAATGTCTATTTTTTGGTTTTAAAGAAAAAAATCTTCCAAGAAAGGAAAGGAAACAAAACTCCATTTATCTCACTCTCTCCCATTTCTTTACAATTCCATCCCAGTCCTGCATTGAAATCCTGAAATACTTCTCTGATTCTGTTGTTCTGCTAAAATCCTATAACTGTACTCAATAATTGTAAATGCACTAACAATAAGTCATTCTTTCTCTTAGATTGACCCTTGCATTTCACTAATATGTGAACCCAAAGTTGCTTCAGTCCCTAAATGCAGCTCTTAGGAGTTTAAATCCTTGAATTCAATTATTCCAATAAAGATTTATTCTCCATTTACATATCTATAGAGAGATTTAATAAATGAAAATTTATAAGGCAAACTGCACATTGTATCATAATGGGAAATAATAGCTTTTACAAGACTGCCTTTCAAATTTTCCATCTACATTCACATTTACACTTTTTTTCCCTTTTAAAATCAGGGCACATTACTCATTACCCATTACCCAGTACTTTCCTCAGTAGTTTCCGAAGTAGTCAATGGCCATACAGATTTATGATATTCCTGGTCAGATTCTGAAGGAGGTTAAACCATGGAGGAAAATAAAATTACCAGTAATTAAATTTACAAGCAGTTTTGCCATCTAAAACAAATTTATTGCCTCAAAGTGAAAGATAGTTTATACTCACACAGAGAGAACAGATCCATCCTTACATGATATAGGTATTATACATTGCTATTTCAATTTATATAATTAAAATGATATCATTATGCAGTAAGGTTAATGGTACACTCAACTGGAAACCATACATAGTGGGTAATAAAATAGCCGCATTGCAGTATTGGCTCCTTTTGTTAAAAGCTGCTGTCGACTATCAGAAGCTTTTGTAAGTTTTACTGCTTCTTTTTCTTTAAGTTAAGCGTGAAACTAAGAAAGGACCAATAACAAGATTATGGTCTTGACAGTGTTTTGCTGGTCAACATAAAATGTGAAGAGGTAGTCTGTAGGAGAAACATAGCTGATAGAGATTCCTTTTTATATTTTCCCAGTAGTTCTGCTGTATATAAAACATTTTAGGAAATAAACCTTTTCCTGTGGACTTATAAAAGGATGTGGTAGATCTTGAAACTATTAAATTAGATTATTTCCTTTTAGTTTTCCATAATATATTATACATTGCATTTATAGTCTCTTTATAGATTTATGTGAATTCATATATATATATGTATATATATATAGCATTAAATGTGGCACATAGCATATAATTTGTATGTGCTTATTAAAATGTGCCAATTTATTTTCATTTTGTTGTGCCACATTCAACGTAAATCAAAAGCTGTTCCTGTTTTTTATATTAGTCCTAAGATGCCCATTCTATGTTGTAGAAAAGTTTCAGTTTTATGAAAGAAGTAAAATTATGATAGGGATTATACAATTCAAAAACTAATTGATTTGACCCAAAATAGTCTCAGTAACCTGAGGGGCTGTTGTTTCTTAAAAGATCAGAGAATGCCTAAAACACTTGACTAGTTCTCCATGATTGTGGTCTAATCATTTGGCTTCTACAATATTAGGAATCACTAAACAGAAAACAAATGAGTTACAGGAGCCCTTGGGGCACACTGAATCAACTGTATATCAGCTAAGGTCATTATTGATTTGAATATGGTTATATAGTAGCCTATGGGTGAGAATTTTTTCATATTTGGAATCTTTTCAGACTGAGTTTTCCTGTGAAAGAAGTAACAAAAAATGAAAGCAGATTTGTGGCAATGTCTATGCTGTAGACAATATATTAAGAAATAGTGAAATGGATTAAGAACAGAATATATTTCTCAGAGCAGTGAGTCTTAGACTGGGTCCACAATAATGGATGTCATTCCAATGGGAGAGAATATTGTGTCCACAGACACAAAAATGGAAATGAACACTTTGTAAATATGAGTTGGCAGTAGAACAGGACATAAAGGAATCCAAAGGAATATGTCTTATATATTCATTCTCTGTTCTTTGTCATTTCTTACTTGAACATTTAAAAAAAATAAACACATTTTGGGATTTAAAAAAAATTCTTGTTGAAGATTATATTGTTCTATTCAGGACTCCTGCCTGATTCTCTCTTCAAATGAAGTAATGAATAGGGAAAAAATGAGCATTTTAATGTGCCAAACACAGTGCCAAGCACAGGGAATGAAGACAGGAAAATGGCAAGAGAAATGGTCCTTCATTCTTTATTGTAAATTTTATTAATAAAACCATATATGTTTCTGAGGTTGGATTGTCCAACATATGCAAGGAATTTTGTGACAAGAACTTTCTTTTCTGGGTCTTCAAGAACTATAGTTGCTTGAGGGGCAATGGCTGTAGTACACATAGACACTCTTGACAAGTTGGATCTCTCTAGAGAGGCTAATCCCAGCCTGGAGGGTGCTGCTACTGCCAGACAATCAGCACACAAGGATTAAGGAGCTGTGGTGATGGATTTGGTGCTCTGACACTGTGATCCTCGTTTCTGTCCCTCCAGAACTCTTGCTTCTTCTGCTAAATCACTTGCTGCCCATAGGTGGAAATTGGTTGGTGGTTGATATGTTTAGCAAGAACGGAGGAAACAGGACATCTAGGTGGCTCAGTAGATAGAGAGCCAAGTATGAAGACCAGAGATCCTGAATTCAAATTTCGTCCCCAGACACTTGCTGATTTAGGTCTTCAAGGAAGTAATAGAGGTCTCTTTTTGCCAAGTAGCCAATATTGACCCCATGTCACAGAAATGGAAATGAAAAATGATAGCTTTAATTTCCAATTAAAAATATTGATAATAAGAGCAAATGATTTTCATAAACTAGGTTTCTAGTGCCATTGAGTTCACAGTATCAGTCCTCCCCTCAAAAAAAAAACACTAAAAATCTGAAATCTCCCCAAAATGACCAGTAGAGTATTAGGCAGGCATGAGAGTGTTCCAAACATGCTTAGTGGTTAATATTAAAGCAGAGTTTTATCGTTCTTTGAGTGTGGTTCCAGATTGCTCTCCAGAATGGTTGTATCCACTCTCATTTCCATCAATAGTATATTAATATCCCAGTTTTCCCACATCCCCACCAACATTTATCATTTTCCATTTTGGTCACATTAGTCAAACTGATAGGTATGAGGTGTTATCTCAGAATTGTTTTAATTTGCATTTTGCTAAGAGCAATTTGGAGCATTTTTTCATATGACTATATGTTTAATTTCATTTGAGAATTGCATGTTTATATCCTTTGATCATTACTTAATTGTGGAATGCTTTATATTCTTATAAATCTGACTCCATTCTCTATATATTTGAGAAATAAGGCCTTTGTCACAAACACTTGTCATAAAATTTCCCCCAATTTCTTGTTTCCTTCTAGTCTTCATTGCATTGGTTTTATTGTGCAAATTTTTTTAAATTTAACATAATTAAATTATCTATTTCATTTTTATAATGTTCTCTATGTTTTATTTGATCATAAATTATTCCCTTATTTATAAATCTGATAGGTAAACTTTACTATATTTCCCTACTATCTCCCTTTGTTTTTAATTCAAGTATCCATTTTGACTTTCTCTTGGTGTGTGGTGTGAGTTGTTACTCTATGCTAAATTTCTGCCATATTGTTTTTCCAATTTTCCCAGCAGTTTTTGTCAGAAAGTGAGTTCTTCCCCCAACACCTTGGATCTTTGGGTTTATTGAAGATTAAGTTACTTTGGTCATTAACTACAATATGTTGATTTCTTAACCTATTCCATTGATTCACTATCCTATTTCTTAACCAGTACCAAATTATTTTGATAATTGTCATTTTATAGTATAATTTGAAATCTGGTATGTCTAGGCTTAGTTTTGGCATATTTTTCATTAATTCCCTTGATATTTTTTACCTTTTGTTCCACATGACTTTTGTTATTATTTTTCTAGCTCTGTCAAATAATTTTTGGTCTCTTGATTTGTATAGCACTGAATAGGTAAATCGTTTTAAGTAGGATTGTTATTTTTGTCATATTGGCTCCAATAACCACAAACAATTATTATTTTCCAATCATTTAGGTCTGATTTTATGTGTGTAAAAAATGTTTTGTAATTGGGTTCCTATAGTTGCTAGGTTTATTATGGTAAGTATATTTCCTAGGTTATTTTATATTGTTTAAAGTTATTTTAAATGGAATTTCAATTTTTCCATTTCTTTCTATTGAATTTCTTTGGTGGCAAATAGAATGCTAATGAGTTATGTGGATTTATTTTCTAACCTGCAACTTTGCTAAAGTTGTTAATTATGTCTATTAGTTTTTTGGTTGACTCTCTGGAATCTTCTATGTATACCATCATTAATCTTCAGAGTGATAGTTTTGTTACCTCATAGTCTACTCTAAATCCTCCAACTTCTTTTTCTGCCCTTATTGTCATAGTGAATAATTCTAGTACCATATCAAATAGTGTTGGTGATAATAGACATCCTTGCTTCACCCCTGATCTTCCTGTGAAGGGGTCTACTTTGTCCTCATTACTGATATGCGTCGCTGATGATTTTAGATGATCTTTGTCATTTTGAAGAAAGTTCCTTTTATCCCAGTGTTTTCTTATGCTTTTATAAGGAATGGTTATTGTATTACATTAAAAATATTTTCTTCATCAAATGAGATAATCACATGGTTTCTGTTGTTTTTGTTATTTATATGTCAAATTATGCTTATAGTTTTCCTAATTTTGAGCCTTCCTTCCATTCTTGGTATAAAACCCACCTTGTGGTGTCTGATTCTTGTGATATGACAATTAAGTCTAGAAGGGACTTTAAAGAGGCAACTTAAGGCAATGGGCCAAAGCACTGTGCTTTGAATTAAAGCTCAGACACACACCAGCTGTGTATTAATGGACAAATCATTGCCTTTCTGAGCTGTCATTTCCTCATCTATATGAAGGAGTTAATAAAGTTATGAAGAAAACACTTTGGAAATCATAAAATACAATATATAAATGTCATCTGCAGCACTAAAGACCCTCATTACCACTTGTTGAATGATTGAAATATTTTCCTAACTAGTTTTCCTGCTTTTATCCTCTTCACTTGGACAGGTTAACGTTATTTAAGTTATTATTAATAAAAAAAAGAAGTCACGGTCTTGTTCAAGACTCTTCAAAATCTCCTCATTACCTATTCAATAAAACCAAATCTTGTTACCCTGGCAGTCAGGAATCACTGTCATTTAACTCTCCCAAATATGAAATATAACACAGGCCAACTGGACTGATGGCCATCCCTTCTGAATGTCCAGCATTTTCCTTTGACTTATGACTCTCCCTATTCCTGGAATGCCCTGTTTGCACATCTCTTTTTTGATACCTTACTCACACTTGAAAACCCAGATTAAATGCCACATTCTCCTTGAAGTCCCCCTTCATCCTCTTAGTAAGATATTATTTTTCCCAAGTGGTATCTCCTTTACTAGACAGTATTTTTCTTATTTATGTATTGTGTTATGTTTTTAGTATTGCTATTTATCTACTACATTGAAAGTTCTATTTGGATAATAATAAATAATATTTATCTCTATATTTCCTCTATGGCTGAGCACAATGTCTTGTTCTTACCAGATTCTTAATTAACAGTTGTTGAAAATAAATATTCTACATGAATATCTTACCTTTGCAGCTAGCTTATAAGCTTTTCAGAGATAGAGGCTGGGTCTCATACTTTATATATATATATATATATATATATATATATATATTATATATATATATGTGTGTGTGTGTGTGTGTGTGTGTGTGTGTGTGTGCGCGCGCGCACACAGTGATTATTAGTTCCATGCCTTCCAGGTATCAGGTATCCCATAAATATTTGTGAATTTGTGACTGTTTTTATATGTTTCACTCAAATAAATACATTTATACCAAAATAATTTGTTTTGTCTTTTGCAAAATGTTTTGATTGGAGCATTAAAATTTAAGCTGGGTTTTAAAAAAAATTAAATACTTGGTAATAAGGAAAAAAACAAATAGGCCATTCTGAAATGCTTGAGAGAATACTTGGCAAACTTATGTATTCCTCCAATTGAATTTAAACCACTCTCTGGCTTTTTTCTTTAATAGTTTCTGTTATTCATACTCATTAATCCTATTTCAGTTAAGGGTGCCATCATTCTAGTTGCTCACATTTATAATCTTAGTCATTCTTGATTTTTTTCTCCTAACTCTATATCCATTCAGTAGATACATATTATTAATTCTCTTTACATAACATAATAACCTCATTAATATGCTGAAAATCAAGAGAGGAACAATTTCATAGAATCATAAGAAATTCGAGCAGAAAGGAATTTTTCATACCATCTACCTCAACCTCCCAGTACATGTAGAAATTTTGTTTATAATATCCTTTAAAAAAACAAACCAACATTGCCTTATATCTTAGAATCAATACTGTGTATTGGTTTCAAGGTAGAAGAGTGGTAAACCTAGGCACTGGGAATTAAGTGCCTTGCCCAAGGTCACATAAATAAGAATCTGAGATTAGATTTGAACCGAGGAACTCCCATCTCTAAGCCTGGTTCCCAATCCATTCAGCCACCTAGCTGCACTCTACAATATCCTTTTGAAGTCATAACTCTTTTTTTAAATGTCACAGACCCCTTCATAGTCTGGTAAAGGCTGTAGACTACTTCTCACAATAATGTTTTTAAAGAATTTAAGGAAAAATACTACATTTTGGTTAGACATTAGTGAAGGTAGAGATGCTAATTTCCCCATATGAGTTCACAGAAGTTTAACTGTTGATCCTCGAGATTTGGAAAACTCACTCACTAAGCAATCTATTCTAGTTTGGACAGTTAGAACTGATATTTATTTATGTATAAAGCTATAATCTCTTTCCCCCAATTTCTACTCCTTTATTGTAGTTCTGTCCTTTAGAGACACAAAGAATAAATCTAATCACTTTCCTATATGATTATCTATTACATATATGAGGACAACTTTCCTCTCTTACTTGAATCTTCTATTTTCTTGGTTAGTTTATATTTATGAAAATTTTAATTAAATAGTTTTAGGTACATAAAGCATTATTGCCTTCAAGTACTTATAGTAATGACTAACTTGGAATAGGCTTGCAGAACTCTATTCAAGTGTTATTAATATTTAGTTCTGTTACTTTTTATTTCATCTTTTTGTTCTGACATTGTCATTTAAAAAGAATATGAGATTCCTATTTTAATGACCCACATTGAAAAATGTTACTACTTGCAAACTACTTTCCTCACCACAACTCCTGTAGGTAGGCTATGGAAGCATCATTGTACCTCTTTAATTCATGAGGAAACAATCCCTCCAAGATTCAGGACTTTTGCATAGGATCTCATAGTTCTTAAATACCCAAGGCATCATTTGAACCCAGGTGTCCTCACTCATAGTCTAATTTTATTGTTGGTTGGTTTTTTTGTTGTTGTTCTTCAGCTGTGTCCAATTCTTCATCACCCTATGGAATCTAGCATACCAGGTTCTTCTATCTTCTACTTTCTTTCAAAATCAGCCCAAGTTCTCTGAATTAATGTCTTGAAGTATTGACTGATTTTGATCACCTTGCTCTACAAGGGACTCTCAAAAGTCTTCTCCAGCACCACAACCTAAAAGCATCAGTTCTGAGGGACTCAACTTTCCTTGTAATCCAACTATTACAACCATGCATTGCTACTGGAAAAAAACATTGCTTTGACTATACAGACCTTTGATGATACACCTTTTTATGCTATTCTGTCCCTAGTGTATTATTTAACTATGGCATTATATTACTTCACATAAAGAGTGAAAAACTTTAGATGAGCTCATGTAGAAACATGTGTCTCAATAATAATGATAGACTTCATAGGATAAGAATGATTTTTACTAATCTCTCTTTCAGTCTGGAAGAGCTATTTTACTTTATTCAAATGGAATTTGTTTCTCAATTAGAATGAAATGTAAATATAGGTATTCTGTGTTTGTAGTTATAACAGAATTTTTAAAGGAAGGTTTTAAATCAGTTCATTGTTAATATTTCATGCATAGGCGTTGGATTTATTGTCAGCTAGTGCTGTCGTGTTCCATTTCCAAGATTACTTAAAGTTCTATGAAAATTTAATCACACTGCATAGGTTTAATCTGTTTTTCCCCTTCTTCAAAGATTAGTTAAACTGAAGTGTCTGGGTGTGTGTGTGTGAGCATGTCTGTGTGTGTGAGAGTAGTCTGATAGATAGCTCAATGAAATTGAAGAAACACTAAATATCTAAGCCTGAGAATAACTTGAAATTGAGTTATTTAGCTTCTTAGAAATTTTTAAAGGAATCATTTTATTACACTGTCTCAGATAAAAAGAAAATATATCTTCTATTGAATTATGGAATTAGAAAGTACTCCAAGGCCACTGAAGTGCACATTTTTTTCATTCTTTTATTGGAATTTTAAAAATCTACATTAGGTTATTGGATTTTATGCTTCTTAGGGAAAAGTAATATATTTTATCATCCTTCTTTGTAGATGATAGCCATTCTTTCCATGTTGAAATGGATATTTGATATTGTGGAATTTTTTCTGATATTTTTATTTCATAAGATTTTAAAAGTGCCTATATGTAAAAGCCCTATCTTATATTTTTCTTTTTGCTTTTGTTTTTAGTGATCTTAGTGAAAATCAGATTCAAGCAATTCCAAGGAAGGCTTTTCGTGGTGCAGTTGATATTAAAAACCTGTAAGTACATTCTTAAAAAATTTTGTGTTGGGTTTTCTTTTTTTTATATAGAATTGTGTGAAAACCATGTTGCAAGTAATATATACTACAACTGTCTAATGAATTCCACTATATTCTGATATTTTAGGGAATGGGTAACTGAGAATTCTTTGTAATATGGTTCTACAAGTTCTTAGGAATAATGCACCATACAGAAGAGGAGATATTCAATTGTTATTAATTACCAAAATGTTTCTTAAAATCTTAGAAATAATGTTATGAAATCTATAGTGTAACTTTTATTTTAAAATGTTACTAAAGCTGTATTTTCTTCCCTTTTTCTTTCATCCAAGATTAAAATCCACTTGCTCAGTTGGTTATAGGTGTTCATTAGAAAGGAAGAGTATAAAATATTCTTTCTGGTCAGAGTGGATAACAGATTACTTTTAAAGATTTGTGTTACCTGGAGCTTTCAGTGATCATTTTCATTAAATCTTATATGTTTAAGGAAGAGTCCACCTGAGCACATTTACATTTTTGTAAAAATATTTTTCATACCTTACTTTTTTTGTATCTTTCATGGGAAAACAAATTAATGCCATGCTTTTTTTAAAGGACTTTATCAGGCTTTTTCTTTGCCTTGATAAATCTTTAATCCAACAGCTTATGTATAAAGTGTTTCTTTTAAGTGCTCAGAGTTCCTGAAGTGTGTAGTTTTTTTTTTTTATGGTTTAAGATAACTTAGTGACAAGCCAAGTATTTCTAAATGGATATCTTTTAAAAAATTTAAAGATTTTGTTATACCATAAAAGTGATTTTGTTTTATCTCTAGTAGATGTTAGAAAATAAAAAGAAATATTCCTAGATTTTTACAGCATTTTGGAGAATAAATAGAAAATATTTTAAAAATCTTTTTGAGAATACCAAGACTAATTTTTCTTATCTGGTTTTAAAATTATATTATATTGGCAATCTATTTTTAAAGAATTAAGTAATATAAAAATTTTTCATGAAGAACAATTTTCTTCTTTTTCTCCAATTCAGGTAATAAGGTGTGCTTTTCAAAATAAAATATCTATTTCTGGTGCTGCATTTAATAAAAATATATTCATCTACTATTTCAGAGATTGCAAAACAGTTTTATTTTTACTACAACCATGTTAAATAGGAAATGAAAGTATTATTCCCCTATACAGAAAAGCAAACTGATTTTCAGAGAGATTAAATTGACTTATCTTTGATAATATAACTAAGAGATTAGCATCAAGCCTCAATCTTCAGATTCTTTTTCTGAATTTTGTGATCTTAGTTTAAGGGCCAGTGGGCAATCCATTATAATACCTTGACTCTCACTGGTTTTCATGAAGACCTAGTTCCTAGGATTCTTTCACCATATGGGTACACGTTATATTTTCTAATATTTTTTTAAACTGAAAACATAGACTTCAAAGTATGTTGAAGATGTTTAGAACTTTGGACCCATTGTCCATTTTGTCTCTCTTGTTCTACTTATTACATCTTCCTGTGTATTTTTGCTCTTTGTACATTTTTCTAATCCCTCCCCCTATTATTCACTCTTCAAAGGAAGATGTTAAATCTAAATCATTTTAGTATCTCCTATAGCACCCAACACAATGTCTTGCTCAGTTCAGGCATCCAATAAATATTTGTTGAATCCAATTACATGAAATGTTAAAGGAAGAAAATATGTTATATAGTAGCCTTTATTGAGTCATATAGGAAAAAATATATGAATCAATGCAAGGAGGGATATACTTGAAATTCAGACAAATTGGTTAATTTCCTGGTCCTGATATATACTTGGGATAATAATTTACTCTGAGTAGCAGTGTTTTAATCTATGAAATAGGGATTATACTACTTGTGTTTGCATGAATCATGTCATAATGGATATTTTGAAGAAAAGTTTTTGTAAATATTGTCAATTTAAATGCAAATTATTTTAATTATAAACATTACCATTATCTTAGCCTTTCTTAGAAAGTAAGCAAATGAAAGGGGAAATATTCTTTACAAAGTGATTGACAATTGCATTTATAAAAAAGGTGAGTATTACAATACTTTGGAGAAAGTCTGAGAGATATGCAGAAAAATTCTGTTATATATCTCATATAATTTTATATTATTACATATAGATAAATAATACATATTTTATATATAATCTATTATATCAACCTAGAATGGGATATATACATATATGTAGGTGTATGTATATATAATTATGTATGTGAGTATGTATACATATGTGTATGTGAATATATTTTCATATATACATATATTATATATAAAATACACACATATGTATGTGAGTCATACCTTGTTATTATTTGGGAAATAGTCATCAGAAACTACAATGGAGTATACATGGAAAACTGATTGAACTCTTCAAAAATTACTCCTGAATTATCTAAAATCAATGAATGCAAAGTATTGGGATGCACAAAGAAGAGTAATACAACTTCTGCTCTCAAGGAACTCAAATTCTAATAAGAGGAAACAACCCATATGGGAGGTTTCATTTTCCTGCCTATTCTTACAATGGGTCAATAGTTGGTTTGGTGAAAGTAGGGATGGTGAGACCCTTCTCTTTATGGGTTGTTGTTCTTAAAAATGGATCCTTGACTAGAAAGAGGACCTGGTTTGAAGGACCCTATGCTTCTTGGAGCTCTTGATCTTTGGGTCCCAACTATCTACATCAGGGTCTGAGTTGTTGTTATTTCGCTTGTCTGACTCTTTTTGACCTGTTCAGGGATTTCTTGGTCAAAGTATTATAGGGGTTTGCCATTTCCTTCTCCAGCTCATTTTATAGATGATGAAATTGAGGTTAGCAGAGTTCAATGGTTTGCCCAAGGTGACATAACTAATAAATACCTGAACCTGGACTTAACTCAGGTCCTCTTGATTTTAGGGTCAGCACTCTATCTACTGGGCCACCTTAGTTGTCTGGGGTCTGAGAAGAGATGACAGGGATAGAAGGTCCATTAAAAAAACAAACTTTTCCTTCCTTCTTAAAATCAATACTGCATATTGGTTCTAAGGCAGAAGAGTGGAAAGGGCTAGGCAATGAGGGTTAAATGACTTGTCCAGGGTCACACAGCTGGGAAGTGCCTGAGGCTAGTTTTGAACCTAGGACCTCCCATCTATAGGTCTGGCTCGCAATCCACTGAGCTAGCTAGCTGCCCCCTTGGTCCATTTTCCATAGGAGTTTAAATTTAGTCAACCAGTAATCATAATCATTAGGTTTTCCTGGCACTCTAGAATGTAGAACAGTAGTTGTTTTATTTTTGTTTCTCTACTTTGTACATAAAATCTCTATTAGTAATATATGTTCACATAAAAATAAGCAAAATATGGAAGTTCACTATTGAAACTGTGCAAATAGATATCTGATACACCTGAACTACATTTACACAGCATCCTTTTAAGTTATGTCCTCACTTTGAGTCCTGACTTTTGGGAGATAAATTTTGCTGAAACCCACAATCCAGGACTTTGGGGACCTTTGCTTTGATAAAGCACTGCAGGTTTGGGTCTCAGGATCTATGTTCTGCTCACTCAGCTGAAGTAATCCCTTTCTCACTTTGTTATTATTAAATCCTATAAAATTAAATACTTAAAATATTCATTTTTACTCTTGCATAACCATCTGTATTATTATTGTCCCATCTATGTTAAGCCATGATCCTATCCCTTCTTTGAGCTTACCTTTTTCCTCACAATTATTTTGTGCTGTTATTTTTTCTTTTAAGTAACTTAAAGCATTTAGCTGTATTATAAAATATATAATCAGGTTCATTTTATTTAGTAGGATGTCAATAAATACATAAACCAAAATGTGTCCACACCCTGAAGATTACCCTCTAGCTTTATAAATACAAACAAATCATTCCTTAAACTAGATTACACTTTTTATTTCATTCTCTTATGAAACAAAATATGCAAAAAATTAACTTCCAGAGCAAATTAATAAGAAATACTTCCAATTTATATGTATTATTTGTTTATAATAGGTGTTACCAGTTTGTTAATTAATTCGGTCATTATGGTTATTTGAAGAATAGAATTTTTAATAAAAATTTCACTCTTGCATAAAATGAGGGGCATGTGTATTTAAGTTCACATAAATTCTATATAGCTTAAGCCCTAAGTAATAATGGATATCTTCTCTTAAATAACACTTTATGCTATGGTTTAATCATAATCTTATGCATATGGCTATCCTTTGCATGAGTTCTGTCAATACATATGACATTCTGTAAACCATCTATAGATAAACTGGAAGTCTTTTACTCTTTCATGGATGCTTTTTCAATATCTTGTTATTATTTCTTGATGACAACTTTTTCACTATTACTTACATGGAACTCATTTTGGTAAAGTGTTTCAGAATGATTAACTATTTTATAATTTCTGAGATTCCGGTTGTTGTTGATTCCCAGTTGTATAGTGACACTGGAGAATATTGATGTTTTTGAAGTTATGTTTGTAACATGTTGAATTTATTATATACGTAAGACTAAGTATATGTAATGTGATATAAAATCCTCTTTTTTTTCTTTTATGCTTTGCATATGGAAAACTGTATGTTCACTAGTATTGGTCAAGTTCAGGTTAAAAAAAATTTAATGATACATTTGATTATTGAAATCAAAGTAAATTCCTTAAGTGTAATTTAGTGAAGTCTTCTATTGAATTCTTAACCAAAATCATTGTCTATCTGCAATAGCTTTCTGCATGTATGTACTGATCAGCTAATTAAATAATCTGCCTAGCTATCTTGCACTTTTTTTTGTGCTATGTGGATTACTCAACCAATATCCTTTCAATGACTTTGGATATCTTACTGGAGACTCCATAGAAATCTAAGGCTCAACATAATCAGCTTAATGTCACATAGAGAACTATCTTACAAGTATTCTTGTTCCATTTGGCTTTTATCTGAACATTTTCCATAACTATGGGAAATAATTTTTGGAGCATTTGTCTCCTGATTAGGTGCCATATTTGGTATTGACAATCAGAGCATCATTAGACAAAGTGGTTAAACTGATTAATGGGTTATTCAATTTTAGCATATAATTTAGTATCAGATGCCTTTTTCAAAGAGAACCTTGAGAACTTTGTTTTGTTCTAGTTAATCTTTTTTTTTGTTTGTTTTTCATAATCGATAAGTAATGGACACAGTAGGGTCAAAGACATGCTTCACAAGTGTAACCACATATCATGTAAAGATAATTACCACTGATTTTTTACTTTTGGAAAAGTGAAGGATAAAAGGAAAAAATGGTAATGCTCTCCCTTAGTATATACCAGAACACCCACCTCAATCTTTATTTGGGTTGATGAGTAATAAGTTTTATTCTTGGGATATTACAAATACCAGTGATGGCACACAGAGTGCTTTCTGTGGGCATGTAGCCTCTCTCCCCTTCCCCCCCACCCCATTTTATCACTAGAAAGGCAGAAGGAGAGCTAGAGCTAGAAGCAGAGCTGCTTCCTTCCCCCCTCCCCACCATACCTGATGATATTATTTCATATCATCCACCTCTCTGCCCAGAAGCCCAATGGGAAGGCATGGAGGTAAGGTGGGTAGCTCATAGGTGGCAGAGCTGGAGGGGAGCAGAGCTCTGGGGCCACTCCCCTCCCCTTCTCTACACTCACTAATGACATTCCTCACTTCATCTGCCCCTCTGCCCAGCAACTCAATGGGAGTGATTTCTCCTTCCCCTGTGTGGGGAGGGGGAGGTGGCATGTTGCACTTCGGGGGAGGGGCACAGCACTCAGTCTGAGGGGATGGGATATGGGTAGTGCCTGGCACTCCATCTCTAAAAGGTTCACCTTCCCTGCTATATACAGTTCTCTAGATTCTGGCAGTTTAATATTTTTCAAGAATAATATATACTTTTTACAAAAAATATTATAAGGATGAGAAGCAGGATACATATGAATCAGTTGCTACTGACATCTTCTTTGACTTGCCTTTTTAGGATAATAATAACTTCCATGATATCTTCTCTTTTCCATATTAAAAATGCTGATTCTTTCAGTGGATCATAATACATCATGGTTTTCAGCCTCCTCACAACCATGTTCACTTTTCTCATTGGGAATTTTATGTTTTCCAATAATAAAATATTTCCCTGATGGCATCATTGTACTTTAAAATCTTTATCAATGTGCTTAACATCTATTTATTTGAAGAATTCTTAAGGAAGGAAGAAATAAAAGGTGGCAAGTACCAGACAAATCATACCACCACCACTGTTTTTCATGTATCAAATGAGATAGCCCAGGACCCTAAACTTAACCCTGGAATCTTAAAAGTTCTTCTTAGCCTACTGACCCTTCTTCCATTTCATTCAGGAAAGTCACATAGGGGAATAACCTCTATGGAAAAGGGGATCACTGTTCTTCCTACTATCAATACTGATTGGTAATCAAATACCATTGACAGACAGACAATTTCAAGAGCCCTGGGAATTGCAGAATCCACCAGACCACTGACCTTGCTTTCAGACCAAGAAGCAGGGGAAAATTTATGTGAACTGATGCAAAATGAAGTAAGAAGAACCAAGAACATGACATACACAATAAATTCAACTACATGAGTGGAAAGACCACAAAAAGCAAAATTGAAAATGTGTAAATAAAATGATCCAACCTGGCCACACATAGATAAGAATTTAAATGTATTTTATTTACTTCTTTAAAGATTTGAGTTTTGAAACATTGGTTTTGCTGAAATACCTTTTTTTCCTTTAAAAACATTTCACTATTAGGGATAGTTTTCTGGAGGTAAGAAGGAAATGGGCGTATATGCAAAT
Organism: Monodelphis domestica; assembly: GCF_027887165.1. Lineage (NCBI taxonomy): Eukaryota > Metazoa > Chordata > Mammalia > Didelphimorphia > Didelphidae > Monodelphis > Monodelphis domestica. The sequence goes on from NC_077232.1 coordinate 103,924,714, forward strand.
AAAGAAGTGAAAGCAAAAGATATCAATACAGTTAAACAATCAAGTAAATAGCATGTCAGGCCACCAATTAACAAAACCAAAAAGAAAAGTAGGAATAGAGGTGGCATATGCCATTTGGGTCAAGGCACTCACACTATGCCACTCTAACTAGCTTTTCTCTCAGTCCTCAAGAGAGACAATGTAGGATGCAGAGTCCAAAACCCTATAGAAAGTCATTGCCTTCTAGACCACTGATGCTTCTTCTAGTAAAGAACCCATAGTCATTATAGAAAAAGCAGCCTTTCTGGAGTTAGGACCTGAAATATGTCTATATAGAGATACAATCTCACTTCTTCAGAAGCCCTGGCTACTAAAGATCTCCAAAATAAAAATCTTATCACCAAAGTCCTTGTTGCCATCAGATGGTTCAATTTCAAATTTTCAGTAAAAAAAAAATTAAGGTAAATAAGATGCATTATCATCTGCTTTCCTGCTGCACTAAACCATTCTGAATGATTTATAGTTGAAACTGTATAGAAATAAATATATATGTAGATAGATAGATATAGATATATACATGTAAAAACACATGGTATCTTTCTGCCTGCCTGTCTATCATCTCCCTCTGTTAACATATGAACTCCTTCAGAAAAGAGACTATCTGATCTTTACTGTTATTATCCCCAGTATTTAACTAAATCTTTGCACATAGTAAGTACCTGATAATTGCTCCTTCAATTAATTTTTGTTTGTTCTAATAAGTATTGACCAATGTTTTCTCCTCAGATAATTTTATGATTAGCTCAGCTCATTTATGACATCAGAAAGGTAAATCTCTTATGCATAGTCTAATGTTGATAGTTGTCAGTGATCCCAGTCCTTCTGACAGTCTTAGCTCCTGTGAAGTGTATACTCAGGTTCCTGATTGGGAATATTAGCGAAGAGGAGAGGAACAGATAAACTCCAGTCAAGAGGCTGATGCCTCTTTCACAATATCTTTGACAACAGCCCAAAAGATGACAACCAAGGGCTTCCTGGTGATATGAGATTCTTTGATGAGCCACAAATCAATCTAGAGTCTGTGGTTCTGATTTTGAACACTTGCCATCAAAATTATGAAGACACTGAGACTTAGAGACATAAAATAATTTCCCCAAGCTAACTCAAGTGACATTTTGGTACAAATATTATTCCTTATAATGGTCAGAACTATATAAGGCCCTTTTAATATTGAGAAAGTTGTCTGCTTAGTGTTGGATTGAACTTAGTTATCCTTCAGTAGCAAGGGAGTTAAAGACTTCAGAAATGACAGTTTCCAGAAAAGTAATAATTTATATGGGGAGCTTATCCATGGTCCCATGATTTCCTTGGTAGCTATAGCTCCTTTCTCTTTTTTTTTTGTTTTGATGCCTTACTCAATCCAAATGACTATATTTCCTATACTATTATATCATTCAGAGTAGAATTTAGGAGATATTTTTCTTTCTTGGCAAAGTAAGTTTTATAAAATGATTATCAAGATTTTTATTTGCCCTAGTGTAAATTATATCTTTTAAAAATTCCAACCATATCTTGACTCTTTTTTAAAAGATCTAGGATTAGGATTCATCCAGTGTTCTTTGACCAATATCTTTTATACTTTGCAAACATTTTAATAACCTTTAGTAGTCCCTTTAAGGTTGCTGAAATTTCTAACATGTCTTATTAACTCCTATGTTATCTCTGAGTTGCATATATATATATATGTATATATATATATATACACAAATTAAATGACCAGCAATTTTTAAGCTTATTGTAAGATGATTGCCTTATGAAATAAGTACTGTTTACCTCTGATAAATGAGTTTATTAACTGATTATTTATTTAACATTTTGAAGTCTAGTCAATTCTGTCTGTATAATGCATATATCCTCTACTTTGTTTCTTTCTACCATCATTCTAGCCAATTTTTACCTCTTGTTGAGCACAGGCCAGTTTAATATATTTGAACAGAACTGGAGGATTGAAATATCTTGGAAATAGCATGGAAAGGAGGCTCATTTTAAATATGCCTCTCAATGAACACAGTAAAAACAATAATGTATGGTGATCAACAGTGAATGACTTAACTATTATCAATAAAGCCAAGAGTTCCAGGACAACTCTAAGAGATTCATGACAAAAAGAGGATATCCTCCACCATAAAAGGAACAGATGGAGTCCAAATGCAAGTTGAAACAAGCCATTCTTTACTTATTTCCTCCATGCATTTTTCCCTAGTGTAAGTAATAGGTGTCTTCTTTCACAACTCAACAAAAATGGAAATATGTATTATATGATAATATAAGGAATATAAGGAAGGAGGGGAAAGTAGAGAGAGAAGATGGATTGCAAAATATCAGAAAATGAATATTAAGAAATTGCACTGACATGTAATCTGGAAAAAATTATTTTTAAATGCCTCCAAAGTATCAGAAGAAGCAAAAGTGAAGGGAGGATTTGAAGGAATCTGTTTGGTGTGCAGGGAGTGGGGGAAAGAAAGAAAAATAGAGGGACTGATTGGAAAAAGTACCATCATTATAGAATTAGAATAATTAGATTCAGATCTCATCTCTGTTATTATCAATGTGATTTAGGTTAAGTCACTTAAACTCTATTTGCAACCTGAGGGTATAGATGTTTCCTAAAATACCTTCCAATTCTACACACATGATGTATATTTCTATCAGAGGTAGTTCCTAGTCTTCCTGTCCCCTGAATATTTCATCTTTTTTCATCTTCTTAAATAAAACCTTCCACACCTGGTAAGGGACAGCAATTTTAGAAATCCTCCCCCTTGTGGAACCTGAGAAAAATTCAAATGGAGAGAGAAGATTAAAGGAAACTTCAGAGCAGAATCAAGCTACTTCCCCCTTTATCTAAAGTCCCATGGAAGCATACACCTATGCATGGAAACCAGAATCATGACTTTTCCATGTCTGGTGTAGTGCCAGATTCTCTGGATGAACTTAGATAAAACAGGGGCAGGCAATGGTCTTTCTTTTCATGACTAACCACCCTCCCCAAACCACCCCTACTTCAATTTACTAATCCACAAAGGAGTGGTAAAAGGATACTGAAAAGAATTGGAAATCTGAGTTACAAATTGTATCTCATAAAATCAAAGTATTGCAGAATCTTTATATTCCTTTCTCTAGATTGAGCCTGAAGCAGATTGTTGCTGAACTAATAATTGAGAAAGTGCTTTTATCATGTCATTCCAATGTCTTTAATGAAATATTCTCCCTTTAGATCCTAACAATTGTGTATAGTACAATCTGAATAGATGCAGTCCAAATGGAGACCCAAAGTGGCTCCAAAGTATCCCAGTTTTATTAGCTATGGCCTTAAATATTTAACTGGAGCAAGAATGTAAGAGAGACTGATCAGGTCAATTCTTTATTCATTTTGATAAGTTGAATCAAATTGTCAAAATTATAGAAGGTGGGCTTTTGTTTAGAGCCGTCTCCCTAAACATGACCCTTGGTGCTTAGTGAGAGGTTACAGGGAATTCCTGATGACTGCCTCTCTGAAATTTAGGATGACAGATTCTTATTGCATAAGCTATAAAATTGAACTTACGGATCCTCCCTAGGAAGATCTCTAGGATTCCTCTTTCCCTTTTCTCCCTTGAAACTACTTCTAGTTGTGAAGTATAGAAAGAAGCTTTGTAAGACAATAGCTCTAAAGTTGGAACAGACATTAGGGCTCATTTAGTCCAGTCCTTAAATGAGGAAACCAAGACTCAGAGGGGTTAAGTGACTTTTTCAAGGTAACATAATTAGAAAGTGGCAGAATTGGCATCCAAATTCAGTACTCTGTGACTTTAAATGACATATTCTTTCTTCACTTATAGAATATATAAATTTCTTTACCAGAAGCTAAAGAGAATAGGTTTCAGCCATTGTTGCTAGGCTATCTTCTTCCTTCTCCAAATCCATTTTCCTCCATCTCCAGAAATACTATAGAACAATTGGAGAATATGACCCAGGCAGTGACATGTGGAGGAAGAGTAGAGGGATAGTATCCTGTTTTCTCTCCAATGCAGATAGCTCCAGTGATTTCCTTCACCCTTCCCTATACTACCTGGCCTGGGAATTTGAGTTAAAAGAAGGTTATCAGTCTTAGTGAGGGGAGGTATGGAGAAGGGAATGGTGTCCTCTACACACATTCAAGACTAACCACTGCCTTTCCTCCATAACACTAACTAATTTGTAAAATGGGAATAATAATCCTTGCATGACCAACCATAAAGAGTGGTTAAGAGGGAAATCCTTTCCATATTCTAAGGGCAAACAATGTTTTATATCTTGATGTCATAGAAATAAGCACAGATATAAAAGGTAAATAGTATATAGATATAAACTTCAAATGCCCCCATATGTATAATTAAGCTAAATCTTAGAAATCATACTCTTTTTTGGTTTGTTTTTGTTTTTAAACATTTTTGTGCCATGGGTCCATTTAGCCATCTGGTGGGACCTATTCTAATTTTATTTTAATTGCCCAAAATATGATAATTTCAAAGGAAAACAATTATTTTATTATTCCTACTACTAATAGTAATGAATAATTCAATGTTTAAAGTTTGTAAAGCCTTTACATATTATTTCATTTATTGAAATAAAAATATAAAATTTTCCTATCCAAGTTTACTGGCTTGTTATAATCTGTGAACCCTAGTTTAAGAAACCCTAATCAAAACCATTCATTCGAAAGAAATTGAGGGGATGACATAACTTGTCTAATATTATGCAGCTCTTTTGACTCACAATACTACAATTCTAGTCCTTTTTTCCCCTCTTACTCGTAATCATTCTTACCTCAAGGATCTTTGCAAGGTTAGTATCCCAGTCTGCTTGTCCTTTGGTTCTTTTAGTGGCTGTCACATTCTATATTGGATTCTTAGCAGGAACAAGGTCTTATATATGGCATATGTTCAATAAGTGTTCCAGGTGGATACATATGGATGAATGATCAAATATTGTTAAGGTAGATAATTTCTTAGAATGTTCATGAGAGTCTGAAAAATTTATCTCATTGTTACTAAGATGTAAGTGGAAATTGATAGAAAAAAGGACTGGTCTTAAGTCACCATTATGATTAAGAAGTGAAATCATTCTGGTCACTTACTACTTCTCTTATGTGAGTGATTAAAAAACATTCTCATTAAGATGGCATTCTCCTTCAGGATTAGAATAGATCAGTTTCCTTGAACCTACCTTATGTTCCTTCTTTTTTATTATTTCAGTATTCTTAAAGTTGTGAAAAGCACTAAGGTCTTGGAAAATGGGAACAAAATTTGCATCTATGTCAATGTCTAATAAGAAAAATACTGGGTTTGCTCTGAGGAATTTTAAGGATATGTGATCTTAACTAATGATGTAAATTCCTCGACTATAATTCCAGCTTCTTTACAGTTTACCCAGTGGCTTTGAAAGGCATCTTACTGAGGACCCCAAATTCATCATCCTGCAGTCTACTTGGTGATGAGCCTCTGCACTGAATTCGATTGATTCTTGGATTCTAGTTGTGCAGTCAGTCCATCAGTGGGTGACTCTTGTATAGTTTGACTCCTCATTTTAGGATGGAGTTCATCTTGAATTGAAAATTTTTTCTATTAGAACACACTCTAGGAGGGCCTATCAAATCAGAAATGTTTTAACTATGATTGTAAACATTATTTAATTTAAAAATTGATTGCTTAAAGCATGTAGTCTATACAGAATTCATCAGATTTTTAAGTAGCACTCATTTTAAACTACCTTCTTAAGAAAAATGTTTCCCTTGACTTTAAAGATCTCCAGGTAATAAGATACTGTAGTCTCACTAAGCAGAGGGGAAATGTGGAAGTGAGAGGAACAGGAAATCATAGACCTTTCCTCAAAAGGTTGCCAACTGATAATAAAAATTCATTCCACTTTGTCCAGATTCTTGTTTCTGTAATTTAAAGCCTCCAGATCTCTTTTCATGTTCCCTAATTCATTTAGTACCTGATTTAGAGTATTCTTCATTCCATTCACAGCTCTGTTTATATACCCAGACCTCTTAGTTCCTACATCTGCCAAAAATGTTTCAATGTGTAGAACTATTCATCACACACACACACACACACACACACACACACACACACACACACACACACACACCTTTCACCCCCAAAAGTACAGATAAGCAAAGTGAGATTTTTAAAGCTGTAAGGCTTATAAATAACTTCTCAGGGTTGTTGTGAGGATAATATGAAATAATATTTGCTAAAACAATAATATTTGCAAACCTTAAAACTCTATATAATTTCTAATTGTTGTTATTGTTGCCATTATTATTCCATGATAGATCTTTGTCATTTGACCATCAATGTAGAATCAGTACACCTTTTTGAGCCCCAGTTTGCTTATCTATAAAATGGAGATATTGTACTAGCTGCCCCCTAAAACCTCTCCCACATCTAAATCCATGATCTTTGATATTTGATTTTGTGATATGATGTAATATGATAAGGATATCTTGCACCACATTTAAGAGCCAACAGGTCTAAATGCAAAGAATCTTATTTATACTCAAGTTTATTAAGTCAGTCAACAAGCATTAATAGCTTGTTTATATCCTTTTTAGATGTAGGGAGTTAATGAGCAGAACACTAGCTGTCTGGAGTTGGTATTGGTCTTGGTGGGAGGATGCTATTGGGGTCTGTCAGAGCCACCAGCACCAACAAAGAATAGATGGGGGCATTCTATAAAAGAAGTATTTAGAGATGTCATGGACATATAGATATAGAGGAGCTTATTGGGGATGCTCTCCTTGAACTATGGTATACTGAATCCCAAACCTTATATGATTTATGAAGTTTGTTTTAGTTTGTTCTGCTAGTTGCAAAATGGTTTTAAAGGAGCATCATTTCCAGAGAAATGGGTAAGACAACACTGTATTCACAATATCACTATAAGACCATAATATCTTAGTGATTTTGCCTATGAAAATATTTACATTATTAGTAGTGTCCTAAAGGAACAAATAGGAACAAATATTGTGCAAACACAGATATTGTTAAAGATAACAACAAGAAAATATTTTTCTCAACATCCTCAACTTGTGCCCATTGAAGAGAAGTTATCTGCCTTTCAGTTATTTCTTGTAGGACAAGATTTGCTTCAGTGCTTTCCCTCATGCTGAATGAAGCTTTTCCTCTGTGTATAGTCTGGATGATTTAAAAGAAGCTGCGTCAGCACTGATTTATACATTGACAGCTAAGGATAATAAGATATGGGCAAACACAAGGCTCACCCTTTTACAGGTTAACCTGCAGGCTGACTGCATTAGGCAAATTTGATGGCATTAAAAGATTTTGCCAATTTGTCTGGAAACAATTTCTCTTTTGTACTGTGTCAAGGGTAACATTTCAAGCCATTGTACTAATTTAAATGGCTTTGATAAATTGTGCTAGAGGTTAGAGAATGGTACTATGGATATATTTTAGCACTCTTAAAAAAGGCTATTAACTTAATTGTTAAATGAGATTAATCTGTAAAAAAAAACAAGAGAGACTCAAGAATACAAACTTTGGCTTTTGATGTTGAGGCTCCAGAATTGCCTCAAATCTCTTTAAGGCAATTTGGAAAATATAAACCTTCTTCTTCAAGAATTCCACATAAGGAACAATGCTGGTGCCTGATATGATATTAAGTAAAAGATCTTATTTTAGATAGCCTTTTTCTATAAAATAACTTAAACTATGCCTCCTGAGTATCATTCCCATCCTTTCTGTTCTATTAACAACTTTAAGACAGTAAGCAAGAGCTAAGCTAACAGGGTTACATGACAGACCCAGGCTCATACAGCAAGGAAATAAATGTCTGAGGTCAGATTTGAACCCAGATACTCCTAATTTCAGACCTAGCTAACCCTGATAATATTAAATTTTAAAGATAAGTCAATATATGGCCCACAGGAATCTTTATGTACAGTTTATTGGCTCCCATTACTATTTGAATTTGACATCCCTATATGTGTGTGTGTATGTATACATACATGTGTATGTATAAAAAAGCCATTTCTAATTTCTATATATGTATGTGTGTAAATAGACAGACATGCAGACAGACAAACAGGAAGACAGATGGATAGATAGATATGTAGGTAGACAGTTGGGTTGATGGGTAGACAGACAAAAACAGATAGATGGATAGATGAAGAGAGAGAGAGACAGAGACAGAGACAGACAGAGAGACAGAGAGAGAGAGAGAGAGAGGTAGGGAGGTAGGTAGACAGATGGGTTGATGGGTAGATAGATGAAAACAGACAGACAGAGAGAGAGAGAGAGAGAGAGAGAGATGAGTAGATGGGTAGACAGAAGAAAACAGACAGACAGAGGGATAGATAGATAGATAGATAGATAGATAGATAGATAGATAGATAGATAGATAGATAGGCAGGCAGCCAGACAAGCATAAGATTTACAAAGCAAGAAATTTAAAGACAAATTCTGAGGAATCACTAGCTTAAATTATTGTTCTGGTGTGTAGTGTTTTAATGAGGAAAGCACTTAGCCTGCAGTCATATGCTTAACAATACTTCAAGAATAGCTCTCAAGTTGGTGCATTAACTCCCATGCCTAACACAGAATTAAAAACATGAAGGGCAAGTGTATTTGTATTATGGCAATATTCATAGTACTGTACAATGGCATTTACTCATCTATACTTTGAAAGCTGATGGTTTTTTTTTTGGTATTAGTACAGTAACATTTTGCTACTGCTACAAGGGAAGCATTGAAATACTTGCTTTTCTGGGATAATAATAACTTTCAGCACCTACTAATCACCTGCTTTAAGCAACAGCCCCTGAGGTTCCCCTCCTGAAGAAGTGGTTGTTCACAGTGAAGATCATGTTGGTTCTTGATTGTTTATTTCAACAAAGTGGATTCGTATTCATGTACAAGTAAATCTTGTTAATTCAAAAAGGGGGAAAAAAAGGAAAAGGAGGCTTCAAAATTATTGAGCATGAATTATTCTTTTATTTTGTATTCAGTTCAAAAAAACTTTCTTCAATAGGGAAAGAGCTTATATTTTGAATAAAATGTTATATTTATTTTTTATTTATATTTAAATAAAATTTATATTTAAGTTTTTAGTTTGCTGAATTATATGTATATAAAATATATTTTAGCCATCTTCATGTAGAATATTCAGCATGTGATATTCAGCATGTAAATATGTAAATGAAGCAGTTTCCAATGGAGGAAATTATTCTTTCAAACCTTAATCACAAAGATAAATGAAATATATTATGGGTTCTCTATTTTATATTCTTTTAAGTTAGAGAATTCAAACACATGCAGACAATTATGAAAGATTCAATTTAAGAGAAGAATCAAATTTCATATAAAATAAGGACACGCTTTCTAAACTATATTATTTAGAGGGAGGGAAGGTGTATGTGTGAAGGATTCTTCTACTTCTGGATTTGGAGTTCTAGAAGGAAATAGTTTTTTTTTTTTTAAGAAAACTCTGAGTATTCTTGCTCTTTCTTGCCAAGGATAGTGAAATTAACATGCAGCTGGGCTTCTCTGATAAATGGATTCTGTTAGGTCACTGAGGGGATGCATGTGACATTAAGTGATTTACAGTCCTTTACCTTAATGAAATTGTTTCAGCAAGATGAAGCTGAGAGCTTTTAATGGATAGCTTTTCTTGATGTAATGAAATTGCATTCCTATGGCATTTAATATAAGGTGGAGTTATTATTTACTGGAGCTTTCCCAAGGCTGCTGTTTGCACAGACAGTTCAGAACAAAAAGAGATTTCAGTGGCGGCATCAAGGCCAGAATGGCGTGTGACATTCTTAAGCAGATGAGTTTATTTGGGAAAGCGTTTTAGTTAGGGAGGCCTAGATTCATAGATCCTTGAGGACATTTTCTTAGGCAGAACCCTGCCAGTGTTTCTTCCCTTTTACGTATATCCTCCTAATCTGTTTAACAGGCAACTGGATTACAACCAGATCAGCTGTATTGAAGATGGGGCATTTAGGGCTCTCCGGGACCTGGAAGTGCTGTAAGTACTGCTTATACCTCTTACTCTTAAGAGAAGCTTTCTATCTAGGGAGTTCTAATGTAAAAGCTTTTCTCTGAGCAGAATTCCTTATTTTAAAATGGCCTAGTGAAGGGACACCTTAAATAAAACAATGACCCGCTGAAAAATACACAAAAATATTGGTATTGACAAAATAGGCATTTGTCTGTATATTTGCAGAAATGCACCAAGATACACCAGAATCTGCCCAGAAAATATTCCTTCATATAGCAAGATAAAGTGATAATGGAATAGAATTGGTGAATACAAAAATGAATGCAATTTACACAAAATGGATAAAAAATTTACAAAGTATGCCATTTTTATAGCAAAGTGTTCCATTGTCTATGTTATGGTGTGTTATTGTGCAGTGTGATAACTTTTTCTTCTAAGGAAAAATGCCATTTTCAGCAAAGTATTTTTTTCATATTTTCAGAGTTATTGTTTAGATAAATTCCATTATTTTTAAACTATCCAATTAGTTTGCTTTTAAGGACTGCGTAACTAGTATTGAAGTGGAAAATACACACAAACTGATCTTCTAATGTGGTCTTTTTTATTTATTTTTTTTAAATGTCTGGCAAAACAGGTTAAAGTAACTGAGTAATGCATAGTCTCAACCCCTCACCTCAAAATGGTAACTTCATTGAAAATGAAATTATAATAATCAAAGTTTTGAAGCCTCTTTTACATTCCAGGAATTTTTTTTTCCCTACCAGCCTGACAGTCTGGTTATTTTTTACATTCAAGAAAGTCAAAAGAATTTTGCTCCTTCCAAGCAAAGCATTCCCTTGTGTTTTAAATCATCCTCAGACCAAACAAAATAGTCAGAAAATCAAAAAGAGGCTTTGAATTTTTCAGTCTTTTCATTGGAATTTATCCAGAATTCAGAAAACCCTCCTGACTAGTTTATAAATTGAGTTCAGGGAACAGAATGTGGTCAGTCAAATAAATTGATTCAGCAGTAGTGGATTTCTGCTTAGTGTCAGTGCCCTACTTGTAGTATATTTTGTACTTTCTCCCATTTAATCTGATTTCAACCCTTTATATAAACTAACAGAATCATTTAAGTTACCAACTGTTAGTAGATTTTTCAAAAAGCCTTTAGGTAAGAATATATTGTTGATAAGGAAATCATTAATGATGGAGATATTTATTGTTCCTTAATCACTTAAGGTGTTCTATGTCCTTTGGTTATGTTTTTGGAAACTTTTTTTTTTAATCCTGAGAAGCACTGTAACTTTACCACCAAGAAACAGATCCAACAAAGTCATGATTTACATTTCATTTACTCTACTTTTGTTCTAGCATACTTTCTGAATTAGAGTTTACAGAAAAACTATTTGACAACATGTAAAAATAGCATTGCTGTGATAATATTCCTGGTGATGCTTCAGAGCCAGCTTTCTTGAAGTGCAGCTGTGATCTATAGCAATATCATTGTGTCCAAAAGAGAGACAAACTAATTAACTTTGTGCCTTAAAGTAAGAGTATATTTGTATGTGTGTGCATACACACATATGTATATGTATGATGTCATTTAGTTTTACAACTGAGACCCCTGAAAGAAAATCAAAATTATTTCAAGTTAATTTTCATGCAAGCATGCTAATTGGCTAGCTATTTTAAATATATATATTCTTAGATGCTAAATATAAATTCATTTGCAATGTTAAATAACCCTTTCCCCCTAATTATTGTAATCATGCAGTTTCATTATTAGGTATATCTAGATTTCTAAAGTTTGGAAATGTAACTTTGAAAAGCTGATTATTGATAGCACATTTATTTAACATGTTTTGTTTGGCATGGTAGTAGATGATCTAAATAGCTATTCTACATAGAAAAACTTGATTAACACAAATGATAGAATTTCAGCGTATGTTCTAGGAAAGATAGCTAATTACTGGAAATGAAGAGTGAAAGTTTGCTTAACAAAATGAACTTTCAGTATATCGATAATATTGTACATACTTGCGCGCATATATCTCTACTTAATGCTTGGATCAATTTGTGATATCTTCAATATGAGGACTCCTTCTATACCTCATATCACAATTCTTCTATACCTTCTCCTCCTATGTAACTCTTGTCTATTTCCCTCCCAAGATGTTTCATGATCTACATATAATTTTCACCAACAAGTAAAGAATTCCAAGGTGTCCATTCTGTGAAATCAAAATTATTGTGACATTTTCTTTTTGCATTTAGCTTTATAAAATTCTTCCAAATTAAGTAACAATCTTTATGAGAATGTCACACTACAAGTCAACAATATCTAGAGATTCTCCAATCTATTCCTCAAATTCAGTGGTTTTTGTATATTCAAAATATATATATAATTTTTAAGTGAACCATAATGAAGGATACTGGCAACTCTGTGAATTATACTGTGTAGCTACGACTTCCTCTTTTCCTTAAACTTTAATGCAGAATTGTTTATATTAATTATAATAACAAATGAAAATAATAAACATAACATAATAAACAGAATCTTAATTTAACCAGGATTTCATACCTATAGTTATTTTATCTGAATTTATTATCATAATAAAAAAACCTGGTTTATATCAACTTGTTTATAGTAAAAGACATTAAAAACTTATATTATTTAATGGAATGATACAACTAGAAAAAAGCAGTAATTCTGGAGACAGAGGTCTGGGATTCTGCTACATTATTTTTTGCAAATCACTTAACCTCCATGGAACTTAGTTTCCTCACCTTAAAAATAAGAATTTTGCACCTGATTGCCTCTTGGGTTCCTTCCAGCTTGAATTTGTGATCTTATGATCTCATGAGATAGGAATTGGATTGGGATAATTAAAAGAATAGAAAGTGCTATCATTTATATATTTATATACATTTATATAAACCAAAAGTAAGTCAAAACATAGGCAATGAAATTTATATAGAAGGGGGATCATAAGTTTCTGTGTGGAAATTGAAATTTTTGTATTCATTGAACTTCACATCAGAACTGCAGAAGGTAGTTGCTATTTCCCAACTTCCTCTTGTAATTCTAGAAAAATGTGTTATACATAGAATCAGCAAGTTTGAAGTTATGTTTTTAACCTTTTTTCCTACTCCAGTACACTTTTTGAATTGGGAATTTGTTTTGGCAAGCTACAAAAGAATAAGGAGAAGGGTGTGATTATTTTTACTACAAGTTATTGATGATAAATGGTACATGAAGTGATGCAGATATAGATGTTAGAATAGAGTAGAAGTTTCTCAAGAAACTTTGATTTACTGCTGAATATTTCATTGTATAATGATGTCTTGGGGCACTATGATTGGGAAAGAAACATTGTTGTAGAGATGTTAAGAAATCTTCAAAAAATAAATTTATTTATTCATTTTTCTTGTAAATGATCTCCATCTTAGAAATGTCATTATGAAGAGATTGGACAGCAAAGTATAAAAATTAGGCTTGCTTCATCTGGACTGTCTTCGAAAATGAAATGTCCATATAAGAGCATCTGCTGAATTACAGCTTATGGTTGGCAACAAACTTTTGGGAATTAAGCATCAGAATCCTAACTATTAATCACAAGTATTTTCCTTAGTAATTGCTTTATACCTAGCCACATGACCAATAATCTCTGAGTTATTCACATGTCTTATTTAAACATTCTGTGGATAACTACAGATAACAGATTTTCTAGGCTTGTCTTGATTTCAGGGAAAAAGTACATTTTTAATAAGACTTTGTGATCCATACCTTTGTAAGGTGTCCTCATACTGAAGAGATCCTAGGAATCATTTGCCAGATTGTCTATCCTTATTGGGAAAAATAAAATATTAAAAACTATATATTGTCACAGATGTTGCCTTCCTAAGAATAATATTACTCTCAAAACTACCACAATTTTGCTTCTGATATATTGTTTTCATTGAGAGAATCTAATCTAAACACTGATTATATTATCAGTATATTGTTTAAATATCTTATCAAAAATTAACCAATTTTAAGGGGAAATAAAATATAAGTAACATAATTTTGATTTCAACTTAAAGTAAATGAGTTTGGAATTTACTGTTAAACAAAATGGAAAATATACATGAGTTCTCTTTTATGTTGGATAGTTCCTGGAAATTTGGGATAGAAAGCTAAAAATCAACTTTTCAAATTTACAAAGAATTGTGAAACAAATCTGCCACTAAATGTTTGAACTTTGTCATGCTATTTAACCTTTTTGAGCCTCATTTACCTCACCTGCAAAATAGGTTTAATAATAACGATAATTGCATATAATTGTCTTATCTGCCTATTGCTTTAAGGACAGGGATTTTGAAAAGTATTAAAGTTCTACATGAATGTGAGCTGGATTCTTCATAATTACTTTCATTGATTATAAGTAATGTTCATCTTACTAATTATTAGCACAAACAAAATTTTATAGAATACCAATAGTAATCATAACCTCCAAAGCAACATATATTGGTTACTTCTTAATTAAAGTGGAATTTTAAGGATTATCTTCAAATTGATGTTCCCCAACTTTCATCATCAGAAAACATTTGTGAAATACTTTAATTTGCTTGTTAATGATAAGGGAACAGAGATAACCCATCAAAATTAGTAGTGTCTAATTCATACTGACAATTTACCAATTATGTTCCCAGAATTTTATTTTAATATATTAATTGCTAACTGAAAACATTAATTTTGTTAAAGTACCTCAGATTTTCAAAGTGTGAAGAAAAGTTATTTAATCAACTCAGAAACTTCCCAAAAAGATATTGTAGGAGAGGCAAAATGGGGTACTTTCTAGAGAGCTGACCTCGTAGACAGAAAAAACAAGTGAACTAGAGTGAGCTCTTCATTTCTCAGTGGCCCAGGTAATTTTCAAAGACTTTAAGTTGCAGAGAAGTTATCAGACTGCAGTGGTAGAGGAAGATCTTTATTGAGAGCTTCCAGAAAGTATTTAACTCACATTTGTTTGATTTAAGCCATTTTTTAACAAAATATTTGCTCCCCCAACAAGTTACAACACTAAACTAGAAAAAGACATGACTAAATACTCCTTGACTTGAGAGAGTTTTTAGGCTAATGGGGACACTAACCATTTAAAAATTAGTGATAAATTTATTGGAGAAGCAAAAAGAGAGCAGTATAAGAAATGAATATACAGTATATATGGGAATTATACCTATAAGAACTCAAACACACACACACACACACACACACACACACATATATATATATATATATATATATATATATATATATAGGGGAAACAGCAATATAGGACCAGAAACTGTATTATTAGAGCAACTATTGACCTTAATTCTACTATTACAATTCCCGTGCCCGCCCACCCTTCCTATGTTTGGTACCACAAATCTTGCTCACCATTAGCACCACCTCCATCTCCATTAGTATGGTAGCAGCAGCCCACTTCATAGAGAAAACAAACTACTTTAGGATCTGCTAAAACAATAGAAAACTTTAGCAAAGATTTATAGAAATATAATTTCATTTTATCCCATAAGTCAAGCATTAATTACTATAAATGTTAATATTTTAAGTCAATGGAGTGACTCAGTAGATTGAGAGCCAGTCTAGAGATGGGACATCCGAGATTCAAATCTGGCCTCAGATGCTTCCTAGCTGTGTGACCCTGGGCAAGTCACTTAACCCCCACTGCCTAGACATTACATGTCTTCTGTCTTCAAACAAATATGCATTGTTTATTCTAAGAGGGAAGATAAGGGTTAAAAAAAAAAGATTGACTGTTAAAAAAATTGAATAGGAGTCTATTTGCACAGCAAGAAACAATCAAGATCTTTAGAGAGTCTTTTTTTTGGTATACCCATCATCAGAAATTGTAAACATTTGAAGTTTAAAGCCATATGACTTAATTATAGTAGCCAATACATAATGGTATTGATGGAAATTTTACATTTTGGGTAAGCGTTATATTGAAAGCCAATACCTTTAAATAAGTTCAAACATCTTTCCTTAGACACACACAAAAAAAAATGGCAGCCATTGAAAAGTAAATGTAAATGAGACTTTAATTGATACTTTTTGCTCATTTTTCACTTTCTTATATTCATTAATACATAGTATTGATAATCTTTTTTTTTAATTGCTGTCATTCCAAAAGGACCGCCACCCTAATTCCCACCCTATCTTAGTAGCACCTTTCCTTGTAACAAAGAAGTCCATTTAAAGCAGAGCAAATTGATCAGCATTTCAGCAATGATTAACAGCGTATCCTTATTTCACACCTATGTTCAACTCTTTGGCCCAGAGACAACAGTCATACTTTACAATGATTCCTTTAAATTCTTGATCGGTCTCTGCGCTGATGAGTTTTTCCGTGTTGGTTTCCTTTATAATATTTTAGTCACTGTGTGAATTATTTTCCTGATTCTACATTCTTGCCTCTGTAGCATTTCATGTAAGTCTGGCCAAATTTCTCTGCAGTTTTCCTCTTTTTCATTTCTTATAGTTAAAAAATATTCCATTGCATTCGGATATCACAAGTCATCAACTATTCTCTGATTCATGTAATGGATACAAACCATTTTCCAATTTTTTGCAACTGCACAAAATCTAACATATAATACTCTATATACACTTATACATTAATACACATTTATATACATGCTAATGCATAGCAATAAGGCCCATGTACATATATGTATGAATATATATCTTTGTGCATGTGTGTATAAGCATGATGTGCATGTGCAAATAGTTTCCAAAATATATAACCTTTCCCTCTCTGTTTTCGACCTCCTGTGGATGTCTTGCAGTGGAATTGTTGAGTCAAAGGTTTCATATATTTTATTGTCCTAACTAATAGAATTCCATAATGTTTTCCAGAAATTTTCAACAAATGCATGTCTCATTACATATCTCTGGGTATGTGCATACGTATGCTGTTGAGTTTCATTGCAGGTGCAAATATGATGAAGATAGTGAATGTGTGTTCATATATGTATAATTGCTGCTCCAACAAATTTATCACTCATTTTTAAATGGTTAGTGTCCCCATTAGCTTAAAAACTCTCTCAAGTCAAAGAGTATTTAGTTATGTCTTTTTCTAGTCTAGTATTGTGACCTTCACTATCTTCAACATATTTGCACCTGCAATGAAACTCCAAAGCATACGTATGCATGTACCCAGAGACGTGTATATTCATAAGATCCTATATTCATACTTGTTTGCAGGTTTAATTGAAATGGGTATTTAATAGTTCAGAGTATATGTTGATAATGTATTTTCAAAACTGACCAGCTTGCTTATAATATAGTTTATGTATCTTCAGGAAACTTGGCTGTCATAGATGTATTTTTAAGGCTTCCCTTGGAAATATGTTCATATGTATACCTCTGTTTCTGAAATGATCTAATTTATTTCTTCATGTTTTCCAGCACTCTCAACAATAACAACATTACTAGACTATCAGTGGCAAGTTTCAACCATATGCCAAAACTTAGAACTTTGTAAGTAGCCACTAAAACTGCATGTCAATATGATCTATAAAGAAGTCTATTTTTGGTTCTAGTGTACTATTATAGAAAATATACCTTTTTGTGTATGGGTATGTATCTAATGTAAGAGGAGGTAGTAGAATAAGGGCTAAGTTCTCTAAATTTGAAAGTTTTATTTTAAAATAGAGGTTTCAGAGAAAAGGAGAGAAATGGTTTATTTTAAACTCTTGTACAGGTCACGTTTCATTAAGAAATGGAAGATTTTTTGATTGACTGTCATAAATGATGAATGAGAAATCTTTATGATTTTATTACCATACTGCAAGTAGTCCTAATCAAATCTAATTAACCCTTCAACATTCTTTGTGACATAAAATTAAGTGCATATCCCTTCAGTGCTTATAAGTGAGGTTGTGTTGGCACTATGGATGTGTGTATTTTTTAAAACCTTTTTAAGACTTATAGCCTGGACATTAAAGTACCTTCCAGGTTAATTGAAAAATATCTCCAAAGATGTGATTAGTCTTTCTTACATTTCGAAGAGAAAGGTATCCTAAAACTAGGCATTGACTACTTAATTTGGTTCTGTGAAAAGAAAACCTATATATGCAATCAGAACATGCTGATTTGAATTCTAGCTTTACTGTTTGTCCTTCATAAGTCACTACATTTCTCAGTCTTTAGTTGACTTATGTGTAAAATTAAGGCATTGGACTAGATTAGTTCTGAGATCTCTTCTAATATTAAATTTATGATCTTAGAAGTCTCAAAATTATCTTGACCTAAAAAAGCAGTATTTTGGGGGGAAAAAAACCAGCTTCATGACAACATTACCAGAAGCTTTTATTTCTTTTTTTTTAAGTGCAATTATATGCCTCCCAAAGGGATATTTTAAATTTCCTATTGATATACATTTAGAGATAAGATGAGAGAGTACATACTTAAAAGGTTTGCACAAATGAATCATATATTAAATTAGGTACCTTTTTGATTTATTAGTATTAATTTTATTGTCTGGGATGAGATTATTTTTAAATTCATAAACAACTTTTTTAATAGTCTATGCTATTATCATCTCCCAGAGGTGTGATCCTTCATCTTTATATACAGAACTTTTAAAATAAGCTGATATGTTTAACCTGGACTATTCTACAAAAAGCCACCACATTAGTACTAACTAAACAATTAATTTGTATGATGTGTATTATATTTTTATAGAATTAATGTATTGTTTTCCTTATTTGATCAAATATAGCTTAATAAAAGAATAATGCAGTCTTAGGCAGGAAACCTAGATGTAAATACAAGCTCAGCCACTTACTAGCCATTTGACATCTTTAAGTTGTAGTATCCTTGTCTAGAAAATGAAAAGATGAGGCTAAATTTTTGGTAGAATTGAATGGCCACAAAGTATAGTCCAAAGAGTCAAAGGGCTTACATAGTGAGGAGAGTCTGGAGTTCAAATATTGTCTCAGATGTTCGCTAGTGCTCTGACCATGGCCAAATCATTTGGCCACTTAATCTCTTAGTCTGTTTCCTCATCAGTAGAATGGGGATACCAGTATCCGGCGTGCCTTTCTTGAAAGGTTGCTGTGAAGCTCAAATAAGGTCATTGTAAAGCGCCTTGCCCAAACATAAAGCACTAAATATCAGTATCAACTATTATTACTTCTGGGGTCTCTTTGGGTCCTGTCATTCAAGGATTCAAATGGAATAATTGTTTTGATGATGAATCCACATTGCAATTATGCTTTTAAAAGCTATATAATAAAGATTCTTTGAGATTTTTATATTATTGCCTATCTTTCTGCCTGAAAATCATTGGAATCTATTAGATAAATATTTTTTACATGGTGTACTCACTTAAAAAATCAATAGGTGCATATCAAGTTATTATAATTTGATTTTTGGCAAGAATGATTCAGAAATAGATTTCTCAACCTGGAGAATAAACTTTTGGGTTTCAAAAATGTGACACCGAGAACTCAAAGGGAAAAGGTACAAAAGTTATCTCAGTGTCAGTAATTTTATGATAGAATTCCTTCTCTTTAGTAGAAGTCTATGTATTGTACTGTACGTGCTAGCATTCCTAACTTCCAGTAGGACTAAAAGCAATCTTCCTTAAATTTAAATTTCTCTGCTTTGGTTGGTTTATCATTCTAAAGTATTAATGTCATTTAAAAATGCCATCTTGTGGTCAAATTAACTTTCTGGACTGAGTTCCATATTTTAAAATGCATTACAATTATTCAGTTAGGATTGAATACATCAGCAAAATAGTTCTAAAATGACATTGCTCTGTCATGGATGATTCTGGAAACAAGGGTGTGATTTATAGCTTGGGATGCCTTTTGCTTTAGTTTGAGAAAACATAAAAGCCAGTTTGAAGTAATTTACCTAATTTAATGAATACATTTGTCTTATATTTTATTAATGGCAGAGTGCTTTTTGCCACTTGGAAAGGAGCCATGATCTTGGGTAGCTCTCTGCCAACAGAGAAGCAACTTACTTAATTCCTTCATTGGCTGCCATTTGTGTCTTTGAATTTCAGACACTGCTTTGAGTATGGATCCCCAAGAGCCAAGAGCAAGCTAATCCCCTTTTCTATGATTAAACAAAAAGGAAGGAAATCAGAAAAGGGACGAGAAAGAAGTGTTTCATATTGAATTATTATTCTGTCTTGTTCAGCAGAAAAATGCATGTGACCTGCTAAAAGGATTTTGTATGCAGTTTCTATAGAGACTAATAATGGAAAGTCTCACTGATATTTCTAATTGGAAGCCAAATCTTTTATTAACCTTTCTTCCCCTTGCTGTCAGTATGTTACCATTGTAGAGCAATTTATTTTATATACTTCTCTCTCTTCCCTCTTTTAAAAGTCCCAAGCTAAAGAATTCCACCACTGTTTTCAGGTTCTTGTATATTTGTTTAGTGTATCTTGAAGGAAGGGGGAAGAAACTAGAGAAAATTAATATTCTATTGGCAAACCATTTTTAAAAAATTAAACTAATTAGAGTTTGACTTGCCTGTTTTTATACACTGACATGCTAATAAATAAAGCCAAGCAAGGCAAGGTCTCTTAACTTGCAATGAAATTTTGAAAAATTGATTTTCATTAAAAGCTTATTATTAATAAATCTTCAATGTCATTGAAACAGTAATCTTTTGTTTTCTATATAATTTAAACATATTGACTTGTTTTCTTTCATTCATTAGTCGACTTCACTCCAACAATCTCTACTGTGACTGCCATCTGGCCTGGCTGTCTGATTGGCTTCGTCAAAGACCTCGGGTTGGCCTCTACACTCAGTGTATGGGTCCATCCCACCTGAAAGGTCATAATGTAGCTGAAGTTCAGAAACGTGAATTTGTCTGCAGTGGTAAGGGAGAAAAATTGTTTTGCTACTTGCATGTGATTTTGCAAGCAAACTCTGTTTCTAATGAATCCTTAAAATAATTTTGCAAGTAAATTCTGTCTCTAATGCATTCTTTTTAAGAAATTTAATGGATATCACTAATGTGGATTTATGCACTAATCTCTCTCTGATTTTCAGATGCATTCTCTTGGATGATATTAGTGAACTCTAAGAAACGTTATGATGTTTTGCCATTACAAAACATGCAAATGATTCATATTTGTATGTATGTTTAAAATGGAATATAACTGCTATCCAGAATGGGGGGGGGTGAATGAGATAATTCATGGATTATGATTGTGCTTGCATTTCAGCTGCTGAGAGTAGCCAATTTTTAATTTAAGGAAGACTTGATGCCTGGATAATGGATGTTGCATAATGAAAGTGTTGGCTAATCCTAGAACCCTACCATAAAATGCATGGTGTATGGAAATTCAAACACAGTTTTTAAAGAGCAAAACTCTTTTCATTCCCGTTGAACATAGCCTCAGTCAGGATGGAATATTCCACTTAAAATAAATGATGAGACAGTGATAAAAGTTTTAAATTTGTGTTTTATCTAGTTTTAAATATCTAATACACACAAATATATGTGAAAGATGACATATATATATATGTTTGTTTCTTTTATAAGACATGCATATCTAATGATATCTTTAAATGATTTAAAAATTCCTATCACTATATACCAAATGATTTATTTTATAGCAGGAAATTATGGGCTGGTTCAGTTTTCTATTTTAATAGGATCATAGATTTGGAGCTAGAAGTTATTGGAAGTTGTAGTTCAGTTCCTTCATTTTGTGGATGAGGAAACTGGAGTACAAAGAGATTGGAAACCTTCTGTGGGGTTATACAAATAG
Organism: Monodelphis domestica; assembly: GCF_027887165.1. Lineage (NCBI taxonomy): Eukaryota > Metazoa > Chordata > Mammalia > Didelphimorphia > Didelphidae > Monodelphis > Monodelphis domestica. Next base: position 103,946,514 of record NC_077232.1, read on the forward strand.
TAAGTGTCTGAGACAAGTTTGAACCAGATCTTCCTGTCCAAGTCCACTGCCCTTCCACTATACTATGATGTCATTTTTTTATTTTAGTGTGCATGCATTTTCCAGTTCTTTGCATAAGCTCAAAGAAAACTTGCTAAAATGCCTGTGGTATGTTTTAATTCATCTGATTATTTATTGCAATTAAATAATGAAATGACTAACCTTTACTAACCACTTTTTCTTTCTTTCCACTTTTTTCCTTCCTTTTTTTCCTAGATGAGGAAGAAGGCAAGTTCTCTCTCTTTTTAAAAAACACTTAGACTATATGTGTGTATATATTGTGTGTGAAAATGTATAGATTGTTTAAAATGATCACAAATAGTAAATGTCCAGCAATCACTACCCATTGCTTCATCACCCCAGGGGCCATTTTCACTGTAGGTAGCCATGCTGATTATCTCTGATCTGCTTCAATAACCATCTCTATTTCTTAAACCTATTTGGGGAACTTTACTACTCAATAAGAAAAACTGGGTATAAAAGAGTTGCCTCTATTACCAATGTAATTACATCACATCTGGTAAATAAGATGAATTACTTTACATATATTATGAGAAGATGAGAAAATGATAGTGCTTTATAACCATCGATCTCTTCCAGCACAGGAACAAGATGGAAATTAAATTGCTAATGATAATGGACTAAATCTCTATGTTTTCACATTTTTGACTGGCGAAATTTGTAGCTACACTTAGTTACCTATTGCTGTCATTATTTTGAAGAATAGTATGATGCAATTTAATAGTATGACTTCTAAATCCACATTTAGGAAGCAATCATTAAGTCAGGTTTTTCTATCCATATAACCAGGCTGTTATGTAATTAGAATACTGTTCTGTCTACTACTTCTTTTACCCCTACAAATTTTTTAAACAGAAGAAAAGAAAAAAAAATTAAGCACAGAAACTAGGTAGAAAGTCCTTAACCTATTCATATGTGAAAGAAAGCAAAGTTAGGATTAAACCTAAAAATTTAATTTACATTGCTTTTGAAATTGCTTGCTATTTTATTGGAAATTTAGATGTGAATTTGAGATTAATTCACTTAAAATATGACCTATTAATAAAATTTAAATAAGTATAAATCATATTTTCTGTATAACCTCAGTACAATACAATAAAACAAACACTTCAAACAAATACTCCATACAAAGCACTAAATCCTGGGCAGATAGGGAATAGAAAGTTTAAATGAGACATTGCCCCTGCACTTTTGATAACAGTGTACTTAAGAGGCAAAGGAGAGTTTTATTTTGCTAGCTGTTATCCTTGTTTGAATGGAACTTGTCTCTAGATTTTTTTTAATAAAAACCCTTACCTTTCGTCTTGGAATCAGTACTGTGTATTGGTTCCAAGGCAGAAGAGTGGTAAGGGCTTTGTTTCTAGATTTTTAACGTACTGGATGTTAAAGCAGTTACTGTCAATTTCATTTTTAGGTCACCAGTCATTCATGACTCCATCTTGCAGTGTGTTACATTGTCCAGCTGCATGTACCTGTAGCAACAATATTGTAGATTGTCGTGGAAAAGGGCTTCCTGAGATACCCACTAATCTACCAGAAACTATCACTGAAATGTAAGTCATTTGATGTTTCCTATTATTATTTTGTTTCTTCATTGTTCAGGTCACGTTTGTTTTGATTACTTGTGGGAAATGTACAGTGCCAAAAGGAAATTCAAGGGATCACCTCTTGCTTTCAAATTGTCACCAACTTCTTAACATGAAGAGAATGTTTGTTTACTGTGGTCCAAAAGGAACTAGAAGAAGATCTTCATTTAGAGAAAATAATTATATCCTTTCTCTGGGTAGAGGAGGAGTCTACAACTTTAAAAACAAAGGGAGGATAATGCTTTATATCGGTCTAAGAAGGAATATGATGAGGGACTAGCAGGAGATGAGTTACATGAAGAGAAGGGACTACTGAAACTTAGTGATTTTTCATTTCCTCCTGAATCAATTTTTTCATAGTAGCTTTGTTGATTTTTTTTGAGAGCAGTGCTATTTCACAATCTACTACCATCCAAGCAAAACATTACATATGCTATCCTTTTAGGTAAATTTTATTTTTAAATTAGTTTTTTACATCTTTTTCTCATCACTATGATTTCCCCTGATATCCATCTTCCCTCTCTTAGAAAGCCATCCCATATAACAACTATTATTTTTAATAGACAAAAAAGAAATCAGCACAACTAATTAATATATTGAAAAAGTCTGATATTATGTACAATTTCCAACACTTAAGGATTTACCACCTCTACAAAGGGATAGTAATGGACTCTTCAAATCTTTTTTTTGACCCTCTTCTTCTGAGCCACACTTTTTCTTTTTTCATGCTTGTTCTTTATAATTTTGTAATCTTAATTTTTTATTTTTTAAATATGGTTGTTCTTTTCATCTGCATGGTTATATTTGTTCTGTACATTACTTTATTGGCTCTGTTTATTTACTTCATTATTTTATGTAGATCTTTCTATTATTTGCTCTATTTGTCATGGTCATCATTTCTTATAACACCATAATATTCAATAATACTCATGTATCATAATTTGTTTAGCCATTTCCCAATAAGTGGCCATCAACTTTTTTCCCCCATTTCTTTGCTATCAGAGAAAGTGATAATATGAATATGTTGGGGTCTAAACTTCCTCTTTATCAAGGGCCTCTTTGAGATTTAAACTTAGTAATTGAATCTCTGGGTCAAAGAATGTGTATATTTTAGTAATTTTATTCGCATAATTTCAAACTGATTTCAATAAAAGTTGTACTGATTCACTCCTCAATTAGTAATACATTAGCATACCTAACTTTTCACAACCCTCCTTGCATTAATTATCCCCATCTTTGTATATGTATATTTTAGATTCAATAAAATCACTCAAGAACACTTTGATATCAGAGTGGTATTAAACAAATAGCTAGTAAAGAATGAAGAACTGTGTTGTAAAGGGCTATAAAATGTGAGGGGGGTTTATAAAAGCTTGGACTGGATTATTTAAGAATAGGGTCACCAGGAATTTTAATTAATTCCAAGAAATTTATTTAACAATTTATTTACAAAATATAGAGAGAGTGAAAGTAAGAAAATCAGAGAGAGGATAGGGTAAGATATCTAGCCTAAGCACTAAGTATTTTACTCTGTCCCCTGGCTCAAAAACAGGCAGGGGAGTTTAGTCCATAGCCAGAGAGGCCTTGGCCCTTGTAGCCGAGGACCTGGGGATGCAGGGAGCCTTTCTCAAGAGGGTAGGTCTGTCCTGAGACTAGTCTCTTCAGAAAATCCAGGAAAGGAGTCAGTTCTTTTAGTTACCACATGTTAGTCCAAAGGGAGAGATTCAAGGACAGTATCACCAAGTCTAAGGTCTCAGGTCCAGTCGCCAGATTCTTCATCAGTCTCCAACTCAAACTCAGAACTCTGAAGAATGAGGGCACTCAGAAGTCCCAAACACAAAGAACTCCCCCTCACAGGATATTGTAACTCCTTTTAAAGATGCTTCTTTGTGTCACTTCCTGTGTCTTCCTCTACTTTACATGGACAAATCATAGACTAAAGCTTTGCTTAGGATGGACCAAAGGGGCAGTCAGTCAATTCTGATTCATCACCCAAAATTTCACATGTGGGTCATAGTCCTCTCCCCTCAATTGTGAGTGGGATGTTTACACTTTTAGTGATTAAATCTAAAAATGGGCAGGGAGAGTTAATTTAATCTTCACAGTGTCCAAAAATATTTTATCTTTAATATTTATAATAACTCAAGTAATCATCATCTCCACAAGACCCCATCCAAAACTGATTGAAAACTGAAGATTTCATTTGGTAGATAGATTGGTTTTGATATGAAATAACAAATTTCAAGGGTTTTTTTTTCATAAATTGATTATTTTGATAAAATTTTTTGAAAACTCAAATAAAATATACTTCTTCCTCAAGACACCACATCAGTAAATCAATGCACAGCTTTTCAGAGATATTACTGAATAACACAGTGTTAAAATTAGTTTAAATACCCTAAAATCTTATAATCTAGTTAGGAAAATGAGATCTGCCCATATTAAATAATCAGTGAACCAAATGATAATTGTACATATTTTTGATTATATAATTTATATAATAAAATGCTTTCTGTTATAGAACCTTTCTACAATTTAACAGTATATAATTATTTTGTATGGCAAAAATTAAAAGTGAATAAAATAGTATATGAATCAAATTTTTAAAGGGGAATAAGATCTAAGATCAATATTGTGAGTAAATATACAGGAAGCAATCCAAGAAAGAAAATGGAATGAACCAAGGACACTGATGGGAATGAGCATTATTTGATGGATACATAAAGGATTATAAATGGAGTGAAGTGTTCATTTTGGATAATAGTGAGAAATGGAGTTGGGAAGGTAAAACAAGATTGTTAGAACCTTGAAATTAAGATTGAGTACTTTAGCTGTAATATAATTAGTTAGGAAACATTATCTTTAGGTACGGGGATTACATGGTAAAATTTGTCTTTTAAGAAGAATAACAAGGCATGAGTATGGATGATGGATTGAAGAGACCAGAAACAGAAAGAAGAGTTTGGAGTTGATAAAGTAAGCCAGCATGAGATAATAAGGAATTGGCCCACATATAATAGCAGTGAGAATAGAAAAGAAATGATGAATCTGAAAGACATTTTGAAATATAAATTGATAGGACTTAGTGAATGATTGAATGTGAAAGGTAGAAAATAATGAAAGATGACTGAGAGGTTGAGATAGTTAGCAAAAATGCAGAAGAAAGGATGGGGAGAAGGAATCTCTTAAGGTGAATAGATTAACATTTAGACAGAGTACCATAGAGACATAGGATTGAAATAACAGTGTACATTCATTAGAAAATACCTTGAAAGTAGTGGTAGAAACTCTAGTTGGAATGAATGATCAGGATATGACATTCAGATCTAGGAGTAATAAGGATATACATAACAGTTTTAAAAAGGAGGATAAATATAGGGGAGGAAGAGTAGGTGCTGGATGAGGACTGAATCTTGCAGGAAATGTACAAATTGAATTTGAGGAAATAGGGGAAGCAAAGGTCACAAGAAAGGAATAATCATAAAGATATGAGAGTGTGGTTTTCATAGAAGTCAAAGAACAAAAACTTTCAAGATTACTAGTCAATAGCACCAAATATTTCTAAAACATTAAGGAGTAGCCAGGTATAATGCCATACACTTATAGTCCATGCCACTGGAAGGGCTGGTATAAATACTTTGGTTTTGGGAGTTCTAAGTTGGGATAGGGAGAATTCTAATCATCTGTCCTCACTAAGATTAGCACAAGTATGATACAGAGGACCACCAAGCTGCCTTGGCAGAGGCAGAAAAAAGGGGTAAGCAAAAAAGCCAAGGTTAGAAAAAGAGACCAAATAAAAGCTTCTTTGCCAAAAAGTATTAGGATATTGGAATCAGGTCTATGAGTTGCCTTTTCACTTCCAGCCTGAGCAATGGGAAGAAGAAGAAGAAGAAGATAATGTTATAGTAGTAGTAGTAGTAGTAGTAGTAGTAGTAGTAGTAGTAGTAGTAGTAGTAGTAGCAGTAGTAGTAGTAGTAGTAGTAGTAGTAGTAGTAGTAGTAGTAGTAGTAGTAGTAGTAGTAGTAGTAGTAGTAGCAGCAGCAGTAGCAGCAGCAGCAGCAGCAACAACAGTAGTGGTAGTGGTAATACCAGTGGTAGCAATAGTGGTAGAAATGGTAGTAGTAGTAATAGCAGTAATAGTAGCAGCAGTAGTAGTAGTAGCAGGAGCAGTGGTAATAATAGTTGTAATAATAGAAGGAGTGGTATTGATAGTAGTAATAGTAGTAGTGGTAGTAGTAGAAATTTGAATAATAGTTATTTATAGTTGATCTTTAAACATAAAATTTCTGAAAAATGCTAAATATGGAATGTAGATTGAAAAAATTAAAGGAATAATCAAGGCGGGGGAAGGTAATCAGTGTGACAAGCTTTTGGAAATAGTTAAAGGATCAGCAGAAGATACAAGGAATGAAATCCCACTTTTAACCTTTAATAGTTGTGTGAAAATTATAAAAATCATTAAATCTTGCCAATTCTATTTCCTCATCTATAAAATTGGGATAATATGATATTCATATCTGGGCTTTATTAAGAAAAAGAAATCAAACAGTACATAAAATGCTTTTATAAAATAAAGCATTAGAAAATGTTTATTATTTTATTATACTTTATTGTAAATGACAAGCCAGTTGAGAGACAGAGACATTGAGTATTAGAGATGGTTGAAAATATGACCAGGAGCAAGGTTCCTCAGAAATGAGAATCAAGAAAGTACTTTGGACAATCAGGAAAGACTGTGAGAAAGGGAGAATAGCTGTAGAGATATGTGAAGTGATAATGACAGTTTGAAAGTATTTCATTCTATAAATACTTCCATATGCTTTGGTCTGTACTATAATTCTCTTTTTGGTGATTTATGGGCTTTGTATAATGATGGAATTCAGTAATATAAAATTATACAAATTAAAATGTGTCATATTTGATTTGGATTTTCTGCTTCGGATTCCTTTTCAATAGATTTTTTCCTTTTCAAGTTCACCATGAATAAGAGTATTCAAATCTCATTTCAATATTATTTGATGCATTTGAAGACAATGATTAGCTTTGAAATTTATTAATTCAGATTTCTCTAAATTGAATAATTCAAATTCCTTTAGTCACAATTACTTTGTCTCCTTTTTCTTTTTCAATGAAGGGGCTACAGCTTAGGTAATATTGTCTGATCTTCATGGAAATCTTTTGGATATCAGAGACACTACTTGACAAGGGCATCTATGTAGACATTTTATTGTGAATATAAAATCCTTTACTATACTTCTGCCTACAAGCTATACTAACTCTTCCTCTGTTTCTTTGAAGTCTTTTCTTTTAACAAGACCAGTTCTTCCCTGATCTATCATTATTTTTTTCTTTTACATAATATATCTTCCCTTCTTCAATATCATATGTAATTCTTTTCCCTTTTTCTGACCCACAGAATGTCCACTCAGTTACCTTTAAAAATGAAATATGATGATGGCAATATGTAAGTCAGATTAAATATTAACTTTGAAGATGTACATTCTGTACTGAGTATATTGAATAATTATATCTACTTCCAGAGTAAGGCATCATTTTTCCATTTACCAAGTAAGCACTTAAAAATATCTAAGCAGTTAGTTAAGGTGCCGTTTTCCCAAAAGAGTTAGTGGGCTCTGAATTTATAAGACAGTGTTTGCATTCTTGAAATATACTCCATTTATTTGTTATTTCACAGTGAATTTTTTGTAACAAATTTAAATTCCATCCTAAATATTCAAACAAGATGCTAGCTCACACAGCTATGGAAATGAAATAATGTTTTTTTTTCTCTTTTCCTTAAATTTATCTTGGTATGAAATATGTTTTCAGTGAATGTTCAGGCTTTAGTCTCAATTTGCCTTTGGCATTTAAGAACATTTGATAAAAACTTTTGAATAAATGCATTGAACTTTGCGGATTATGGAATTTATGAAAAATAGGCATGATTAACAAATCATTTTAAAAGTAAAAAACATGCAAACACTCACCAAATTAGCAATTTTTGCATTAATTTTCTATTTCTAATCAGAAGATTTGTGAAGGTGACACCCTTCTAAAAATTTCTGTTATTTTGATATAATGTGATCAGTTATATCAGAGGTGTCAGGTTCAAGATTAGCTGGCACAAGTAATAGAAGGAACCAGCTTAAAATTTAATTGGGAAATGTTTAACAGAATAAATAAGTAAAAATACAATACAATATAGATAGTTGCAGAGGTTGCTTTTACTTTAAGAACGGTCAATATTAATGAAAATACCATAAACCAATACTAGAATATGTTGAAATAATTCTAACAATTTTTGAAATAGAATAAAAGAGAATTCTGTGGTCTAGTGCTACTATTTTCTAAACTAATCACTAGATGAGAATTGCAGCATATTTTAAAAATAAGTTATACTTTCCAGGTGATATTGATGACAATTATTTTTCTTATTTATTTTTAACAGGCTCCCAAGTTACTCAAGTACTATAAATGACTCTGAATGTGTGTCACTCAAATAAGTTGCATATACCTACATACCTACATGTATGTGATAGCAATTAATTTGATTTCATACTCTGGCAAAAATCAAATTCATTGTACTCCCAAAACATATAAACGTGTATGAAACATGGGCATATAATATATTCCCTCAGAAGACAGGGCTTTTAAAAAAGTATGTGTGGATGTATATAATATGTATGTGAATTAAATATATGTATAATTAACTTTTTAGTCCATATAAAAATAATTTAAAATCATTTCACTAGGGAAAAAAGTTTTCAGGTTAAAAAAATAGTTTCTATTATTATCTTTTCACCAAACAGGAACATGAAAATAAAAAGAATTCTATCCTCATTTATGCTAAAAAAAAACAACCTGCTTTGTGTTGACTGGGTATCCTTGGTGATATAGGAAACAAATTTAAATGCTTTTTGCCTCATTTCTCCCAACATGGATAAAAAAGGTTTGACTGATTCATACTTTTTGAGAATATTATGAGAGTTTGTAAGCAAAAGCCAAGTTCTCTGCTTCTTAGAAGAAAGTAGATTGAATGAGTGTTTATAACACTATAGAAAAATAGCATAAAAATAGATTCTCTAGGAGGCAGTGTTGTGGAGGAAACATTAGATCTATAGTTAGAATACCTCAATTTAAATCATTTTCTATTTGGATAAAGTGAATCTCTTTTTCTTTGTTTGTTTCAATTTACCTATCTGTAAAACAGATAATGTGTCTTCTACATGTCTAAATGTGTTGTCCTAAAGAAAATGTTTTTGTAAGTTATTAGACATTGGATTGTTGGAGGTGACAATTAAGTTCCCAATGACTCCATCCTTGTCACATCCCAGATAGATCCTCCTTTCTGTAGCCTCCACTCTTTTGTAGGTATTGTCTCCCTCTATTGAAATAAAGGGTCCTTGAGGTCAGAGATTATCTCATTTTAGTATGTCTATCCCTAGGGTCTGTCCCATGATTCTTGACAAATTGTTGTCCAGTCGTTTCAATCATGTCTGTTTCTTCATGACCCCATTTGTGGTTTTCTTGGTAAAGGTACTAGAGCGATTTGTCATTTCCTTCTCTGGCTCATTTGACAGGTGAAGAAACCGAGGCAAACAAAATCATGTTACTTGCCAGGGTCACACAGACAGCAAGTGCCTGAGGCTGGATTTGAATTTTGATCTTCCTGATTTCAGGCTTAGTATTCTATCAAGTGCTACCTACCTCTCCCCTTCACAACCCGCACCCCAGCCCCCAAGAAGGAATCAGGAGAGAAAGAGAAGAAAAACTTTACAGGAAGTGATTTGAGAGTCATATGTATTTCAGTGACAATGAAAGCAATCTCTTGAGTGGGTAATGAAAAAGAATAGATGGAGGACTAAAGGAAGAAACTTAAAGAGATGCAAGAGAGACAGAAGACAAGGCACCCATAATGGATACAAAGAAAGAGTAGGTCCAGAGGTAGGAAAAAAATACAGAGTAGGAAGTTCTCTTGGGAACTAAGTGGAGAGAGCTCAAGAGGTTATTTTGGCAGGGTCAGTCTCATAGAAATGTCAAACAAACAGGACAAGGATTAATAAAAGGTCATTATATTTGATGATTAGGAGTTCAGTGATGAATATACATTTTTCATAAAGTGATAGAGGTAGAAGTAGCTTGAAGTATTATGTAGTGAGGAAGAGGTGACCAAATCATTATTTCTGTTAGTGTGACCAACGTTCATCCAGCTTTATTTATTACACCAGATAAAATGAGGTTTTCCAAATGCACAATAGAACATTACAGAAAAGAAACTATGAATATCTTTTATATATAATTTGATTTTCTTATTAAATATATAATAAAATAATAGATCAATGTGGGACTTTCCATGATATATTTTTTTGAAAAATACTTTAATGACTTCTTTTTATTATTATTTTTTAAAACTATCCTATCATTAACCCCCTTTTCCCCACCTACTCAACTGGGAAAAGTTTTTACAAATCTTTGTAGCGAATATTCAAAATCAAGGAAAATAAATAAACATATTGACTGTCTGAAAATGCATTTCTTATTCTGCTTCTTGAATCTTTACCTTCTCTCTCATGAGATAAGCACCATGCTTCATCATCTGACCTCTGAAATTAGATGGATAATTACCCTTTATAGTTCTTTTAAAATCTACCTATTAATATAATTGATCACTTAACTTTTGGGGAAAACTCTAGTTCTTAATTTTTTTAATCACTTCTTTATTTTTGTTGGAAAGGAAACCTTTATCAAAGGAATTTGTTATAAAAAATATTTTGTCCAGTTAGCTATTTCCCTTCTAAATTTCCCTGCTTTGGCTTTGTTTGTACATTTAAAAAAATGTTTAAAATTTGTGTAATCAAAATTGTGCGTTTAGTCTTCTGTGAACCTCTCTATCCCATCTTTATTTGGTCATGAATTATTTCCCTCTCCATATGTGATGGGATTTTTATATCTGAGTCATATTCATTTGGAGTTTATCTCAGAATATGTGAAGTATTAGTCTATACCTAATTTCTGGTAGACTCTGAGATTTTCTCTTACATATCTTGTTTATATATAGTTGTTTCATTTTGTCACTGTAATTAGGCAGAAATACTAGAGGGCAAGAACTGTTTTTGACTTTCTTTCTATCCCTAAATCTTAGCACAGTGATTGTGCTTAGAAATGCTTTTTGACTGCTAAGTCTTAGATTTCTGTCTTTTCTTTCTTTCAAAGAGTTTTTTCTTTCACTCTTTCCTCTGATTTCTTATTTTCAGTCAGTTTCTAAATTCTACCTTGTTATTCTCTCATTATCTCATATCATTGGAATGACATTTACATATGAAACATTTAACAGAGATGGCATAGATAATAAAGAGAAAGGTCATGAGGTTCTGAAATAAGGCAATAGCCATGAGAAATACAAAGGAGGAAAGCTTTAAAAGATTTTGTGGAAGTAACATCAATAAGATTTAGCAACTGATATGACATGAGTGTGTAGGTACAAGTGATAGTAAATAAATTAAGATCATTCTCTGCTTGCAAATCAAGATGATTGGATGACTGGTGGGGAGCTGAGGTAAGAAACATTAGAAGCAACAGGTTTGGGGATAAAAATGAGTTCCTTTTTGGAAGCAGAGGGTTTTAATGTCCTGTGGATCGTCTAGGTGGAAATATAGAGCAGGCTTTTGATGACTTCCAAAATGAGGGTGTTGCACTAAATCAGCTGTGATAAACTTAAATAGAAAAAGCCCCAGTAGCCAGATAATGACTTAGAAAACAATAACTTAAACATCATGTATTTCATTCTGCTTTTATTTAATTTGTTTAACATATGCTACTTCTATTTTAATTTGGTTCTATTAGCATTGAGAGTTTTGCAGGAGATGGAGACCACTACTTTGACACCTCAGGACTAGATGACCTCTATGTTTCCTTCTAGTTATAAATCCCAATATCTTGAATAATCTTCTTAACAAGCAAAAGAGTATTGATTCTATTTGTCCAAATAGAGAATGTGAAAAGCAAATTAAGATAAGAATATAGACAAGAGAATAATTAAAAATAACCTTTGTGAAATTCTTTTGAAAGAATCTACGTATACCTGCACACATTCATTCATTCAATACATTTCCCAAAACTCAGTTGTAAGCTCTGTGAAGACTAGGATAAGATATTATTATTTTTATACTCCCCACAATACCTAAAACTAATTCATTAATTCATTTATTCAATGACCATTTAAGTGCTTTTAAGTGTATCTTCTTCATCTAGACTAGGAAGATACATATATAATTAAGGCATCATTTCTGCCTTTTTGAATCTTATAATCTATTAAAACTTTGTAGGCTTACAAGATAATAAATATGTTGAATGAATGCAAGAGGTTTTGTTGTCTTTTGAAATAAATTGAAGCCCTATTTTTAAAAGTAGATGTCATAATTCTGGGATCATAACAATAAAAAGTATGTAGAATCAATTTTGGAAACTAATTATGAAAACAGCTTAAGCATGGGAAAAAATGAAATTCTAGATTTGGAATTACCCCCCTTATAATTTGAGTGAGGCTGATATAGTTGAAATGGCAATGCACTTGGATTTAGGAGACTAGGATTTTAATACTAGCACTTAATTCTTGATAGAAATATAACCATGATTTATCTAATCTATTAAATAGAGCTTACACTGTTTTGCAGAATAAAAAAATTGGAAGGAACTTACTGAAACAACTCATCCTTGAATTAGCAACACCAAACAACTGTTAAAAAGAGTATGTTTTGTAAACTATTAAAATGGAGGTAGTTATTAAATTAGTAAGTATCTATTAAGTACCTATTTTATACAAAATACTGTGTTGGCACTAAAGATATAAAGATTTTTAAAAGGTACATTCCTTGATATCAGGGAGCTTATATTCCACTTGAAAAGGGGCCAGAACATTAAAAATAAATGTGATATTGAATTTGTTCAATTTGTTACTGAATATTATTCATAAAAGTAACTAGAATAGTTTTGGGGGAATGATAAAAATCATAATTTAAAATGGAAGGGGTATCTTTGTTTTTTTTTTTAAATGGATCAGGACAAATGTGTAAGTTATTAAGAAACTCCTCTTGTAAGTCAATCTAGGAAAATATTTTCAGTGGGAAACCAAGGAGAACAGCTCAAGAATTAATTAAGGATCTGTCCATGTCAATTATTCCTCAATTTACAAGCTTTTCTTTTCATCCTGGGTATTCATCAGTTTGATCATTTAGCAGATTATTATTAGGGAGAGAAGAAAATTTTATTAAGATATGGTCCCTGTGACTTCAATGATCTCACAACTAGACTCACAAGATAATACAATTTAATGTCATGTAGAAATATCAATACTATAAAATATGAAGATACTTAATGAGTATATAAGAGGTATAAAGAAAGTACCAGGTGTGGTTGTAGATGGGATAGAGCAAGAGCCATCTTCAACAGTGAAAAAAGGAGGGAATTCAGACATTAAATTCTATTGATTAAATCAGTTCAATCAAAAAATTGGTAAAAAAAGATATATGTAGTTATTTAATTTTATTTTATTTACAATTGTCATTACTGGTTGATTTGATGAAAAGTATTATTTCATGAAATAGATCTATGCAAACATAGCTAAAAGGTCTAAAAAATATGTCCAATAATTTTTACAGATATCAGATCCTCATCAAATTTTTTTTCATTTTTAAAAGATATCATATATATTCTGAATATTATTTACAGTTTAGCAGAGAGCACTCACACTTAAAGATATGAGTTAATTTTTTTCCACTGAATAGTTGAGTAATGTTGGACATATTATTTCTTCTTCTTGGGCCTCTATTTTTCACCCTATAAATAAGTTGGACAATATGATCTCTAAAGTCAATATTAATGGTTAAAAATTATGTGAAGGGCATATATAAGTGTATTTGTGCATGTGTGTGAATATTTGTGATCATGTTAGTGTATGCATAAGCAGAGAAAAATTATAGGATCATAAAATTATAACTGAAAGAGACCATAAAGGTCACCTGCTTCAGTTATTTATTTCATACATAATTAAACTGACCTGAAGTTGCTAAGTGGTTTGCCCAGTCATACAGGTGGTGCACTGGCAGAGTTGGGATTCAAGGCCAGATGCTCTTGACTTCACACCATGAGCTCTGGCCTCTTCTAGGAAAGGCTAATATTAAGAAACCCTCTATTTACTAGCTGCCCCCCCCAAAAAAAATTGGGAAACAATTTAATTTAGATTCTGATATGTTCAACTATTTTTTTAAACCAACTAACAAGGAAATTGATTTTAAAAAATAAACATGTTATTTCAGTAAAGTACTTGATTAAAAAAATTAGTCTATATGTAATCTTAGAGAATGTAGACAATGTTGTAAAAGTAATTCAGGGTGCAAATATTAACTAAAATATTAGGGGTGTTTATGAGGCCCACAATCAACTGAAGACTAAATCTCAAAAGAATTACACGTTAAAATACATTTGGTTGTGTTGTGTACAGCTGATATCACAGATTTCAGTGGAGTTTTTTTGTCGTTAAAATTAGAAGCAACATTCCTTAAGAGTAAGTACTTCAGAGATACTTTGTATAATAGCCTGGAGATTCCCTGAAGCAAAAGGAACATTGCAGCTCCCTTCCTTTCAAAGGACTGGCAGATGTTACCTATGATGAGAAATGTGTTGGCTACACATAGACGTTCCTGAGATTCAGAAGCTGGAGAGAATCCCCCCGCAGAAATCTATTTTCTGCTCTCTGACAGCTGTTTTTGCCATTGACTTTAAAGGCAGATGGGGAAAATGCAGAGAAGAGCTGTGAGCTTTATTGCCATGCATAATCAGCATCTGTGCAGTGTGTTACACACACATCACAGAGCTCACACTTTTTTGTCTGTGTTGTGAAAACTCTTCTAAGCTTCCAAAACGATCTCTAAAATAAGCAAATACCACATTTTTAGCAATGCAGGTCATTCAAATTAAAGTCTATCTTGATAGTCTGCATGTGGATATATACGTGTATATAACTCAGTTGTGAATAAAAATAAATTGAAAATGGATAGGAAAACACTTGCCCTGCATAAATGTTCAGTTTCTAATTCAGAATTTCAATTGATTTTTATTCTGAGACTTCCTTATCACATTTCATATAAACAGAAATATAGCATGCAGAATGTCTAAGTATATTTTAATTACTACAGATCTGATGTCAAACATATCTTATACAGTATGTCAGAACAATTTAATTAGAAAAAATATTGACTATCATACATCAGAACTGAAAGCTAATGAACTGAAAGTCGTTTAAAATGAATGAGAATTGTCTAATGTGTTGGAAATTTGTCAATGCTAGTCAGCATCTTTGGTTACCAAATTGTGTCCTAAGTTTTAAACTTAAAAGATAAAAAATGTAACTTATCACAGTTAGCTCCAGTAGTTATATATCTAATCCTAAATATATTATACACCTCAGTACTTATATCACTGGGGAAGAGTCAAATGTTTAAAGAGAGATTTTTAATGGAATAGCTTCTAGAAGTGAGAGCTACACACAATAATGACATCTCTTAATACAAGCATATAGACATGGAAGAACACCAGTTGTCACCTGAATAGAAGGGGAAAGAATAATCCATTTTTGGTAATAACTATTGAGAGTCTCTAAGGATGAAAATATCTTTGGGAGAGATCATAGAAACTGATCTAAATTAGTTTTACTTCATTATTTTAAAAAAACCTGAAATTAGTAACAAGTATAATCCAAAAATTAAAAAAAAAAAAGTTGAGAGGTGGGTGTATCTGTGAGAAATGGTGTGGGAGTGCACGTGGAAATAAGAGTATTATCTTTCCTAGATTATTTTGAAGGAATTTTATTTTATCAAATTTGATTTTTTACCAAAGTCTTTCCATGATCATATATTATATAATTTTTATCTAAAATTTCATTATTTTCAAGAAGAAACTGAAGCCACTTCTTTGTTATTTTATAGGTACATTATGATAAAATGTTTTTTGAAACTCACCTTAATATATCAATAGGATGAAAATCCTATGTCCATTGCCACATGAGATGATATTGTAGTGGCCAATTTATGAGCACCTTTCCCTTTTTTTCCCTTTGCTCAGTTAACTAAATTCATGTTCATCTAAAAACTCAAAATATTAAAACTTCCATGAAGGAATAGCACACATGAGGCTTTTAATTATGGTGGATTTTGTCAGAAGCATGCAAATTTATTTTAGACATTACTCTATTGGTTTTAGTGACCCTGGCATGTATTTAATTAGATTTTTCACGGAAGGATGGATACAAATTTGCACTCAGAAATTCAGCAGATTCTAGGCAGATAAGGCAGAAGATTAGAGGATAACAGAGCTGGAAAACATGAATTTGCTTTGCTTCCTTTGTGAACAAAGTGGAATACCCAACGGTTTTACTTCTATATTTATATAAATTGATTCACCATTACCTTCTCCATTTTATGGTAGGCTGTCTTATGAAATGAGATGTTTACACTGGTATTAGTTAATCAAATAGATATTTATATTTTTCCTCTGTTAGTAAAACCTTTTATACAACAGGCCTTAAGAGTTTATCCCAGAGCAGTATATTTGTCTATGAACTGTGCAGTAAAAGGGAAAAGCTAATTCTCTTAATACTCTTCAAAATATTTTGCTTAGTATCTGTCAATGATCACATATTTTTTCCTCTTTTCAAAATATGCACGCCTTTGAACAAAGGATCTATTACATATACACTCAGACCCTATTCTCTCATGGCCAAGCCTGCTATGTCTCCTCTCATGGTTCTATGGTACCCCAAGGAAATAGGCTGGCTCCTCTTTGCTCTCACCATTTGACCAGATTTAGGATTGAAATAGTGAAAGTAACTTCCTTGAAGATATTTCTGACTTATTGGTTACCTTCATCTTAATATTATGTTAACTTGAATGAGAAATATAGCAAAGATCAGGGTAACTTTATTGCACTGTAAAAGAAGAAAAAAGGGTGATCTAGCAATCCATCGATTTTGAAAAGTTGTTTATTTGAAAGACTAATAAAAGTTGTCAGTGATATAGAATCACTAAACGCTTTAGCTTTTAAGTCCTATGACAACAAAACCTTTCCAACTATAGTATGGCTCATTGTTGTTCTTTTTAATTTTTATAATGAACTAAATAGATGAAAATAACTCTTAAAAATAATTTCAGGCATAGCCAAGCTAAAAACCATATGCCCCTATGAATTCCATTTAAACTAGCAAAATATGTAACTGTAAAATGATCCAAATCTCAGTACTGTATGTAATTAGAGCTTTAGAAGTTTCTCTATGTTTTTTTGCTGCTTTATAAGACATACATAAATAACCCAGGTGCATAAGTCCAGATTTTCACATTATTAAGTAAAATTTCTTGTCTCCTGGGGCAATTTCTGAATCCTTAGGTACCTTCATAATCATGGGAAAATTTCCAGTGGTTCATGGAATTATCATTTTACAACCTGTTTCTCATGGAGAAAATTTCACCAGAAACAAAACAAATATCCTGAATAGAAAATTCCTTTTGTCCAGCATTTTTATGCTGAATTCATGATTACCCACCTGAAGTCTGTATAAAGCCATAAACTTTCAAAATATCCCTCACATAACTGTTGCAAAAAGATGGTAATTCGTTTGTCCATGAAATTCCCAGAATTTCTAAGTTGGTGTCTTTTAAGATTATTTCAATTCTCTTTTTGTTATTGTTTGGATGTAATGATAAAAGAAAATTAATGTTATCAGAGCCATAGATAGGAATTTTTTTACACAGGGCAAGTACCATAAGTTGTACCCACAGTTGAATAGATTTCTTTGACTTCTATTGGTAAGAAATTTTAGTGTGTGTGTGTGTGTGTGTGTGTGTGTTTTTTAAGCCCTTACCTTCTGCCTTGGAGTCGATACTGTGTATTGGCTCCAAGGCAGAAGAGTGTTACCACTCTTCTAGGGCTAGGCAATGGGGGTCAAGTGACTTGCCCAGGGTCACAGAGCTGGGAAGTATCTGAGGCCAGATTTGAACCCAGGACCTCCCATCTCTATGCCTGGTTTTCAATCCACTGAGCTACCCAGCTGCCCCCTTTAGTGTGATTTTTAGTTACCACTTGCTTGAAAAGATTTTTGAAGAGAATCATCCAAAATTCCTTGAAAGCAGATTTTTGGCTGTTTCTACTAAATGTTGCTAAGAGATCAGTGACATAGGAATTGGTTTTGGTAGTTTCATCCATTTTTGTAGGTAGATGAACTAATCAAAAATCAAGAAACATTTATAAAGTATTTACTATAGATGACTGGCACTCTTGTATGGGAGTAAAACTACACAGTTCCTGCCATCCAGACATTTATGTTCCAGTGAGTAGGATATGACCAACACACAAATAAATATGGTGAAAATCAGAATGTAAAGGAGTAAATGAAAGATTCTGACAATGTAGGTATAGGAAAACTTAAGAAGGAAGAGATCAGTGTCATGTAACAGAATCAAGAAAAGCTTCACAGGACAATTAGCACATGAATTAGACTTTAAATAAAGGAAAGAATTTCAATGGGTAAATATGAGGAGGAAGTGTATTCCAGGCAAGGTAAACCATCTATAAAAGCACACAGTTGGTGGGAGGGTGTAGGACAAGATCAGAGAATAGTTGTCTAATTTATCTTGAATGTAGAGTGTGTGGAAAGTATATTAGGGGTAGATGGTGAATGATTTGTTTGCCAAGATAATGTTTCTATTTAATTGAATTCTGAGGGTCAACCACTGAAACTTCTTAAGTATGAAAGTGACACAATCAATCCTATACATTAAAAATTATTTTGACAGTGGAAAATGGATTGGAAAGGGGAAAGACTATGGCTGGTAAACTATCTAGGAGTGTTCCACTTCAGAGGTAATTAGCTTGTGAGGTCTGTGGCTACAGGAATGAAGAGGATGAGATGGTTGTGAGAGATTCTATTAAAACAGAACCAACAGAACTTGGCAACAAAATGAGACAACCCATTTTAGTCATTAGACTATCTGAAAACACTAGATTGACCATACTATGGTTCATTTTACAGTCGTCACATATGTGCCTTTCTCTCCATTATATTTGTTCAAGCTCTCATCAGCTCCCACCTGATTGATTGAAATAGCCTCCAAATTGGTTTCCTCACTATTCCCTGAATTTTCCATTCCATCTGCCACCTACATGCTTTTCTGAATTTTTTTGTCACCCCACTTCCCAAAATTGATTTTTTCCCTTACCTTTGCCTCCTTGATTCCTTAACTTAATTCAAGGCTCAGCTGAGATGACAGCTTCCACAGCAAGTTTTTCCTAGTCTGTCTAGGTAGTAGTGTTCTCTCTTTCCTCAAATTATCTAATGTTTCCTTATCTTGTACATGTCATCTCTTTTCATAGGAAGGTAGATGTCATTGATTTCATGGGATGTTAACTTTCTTTTGTTTTGCTTTTCATTCTTAGTCATAATGTGGAGGACTTAATAAATCTTTGTTTGATTGAATGAAATTAATAAGATACTTAAGCAACCTCTATGGTCATGCATTTGAACTTTAAAATATCATCAAACAGA
Organism: Monodelphis domestica; assembly: GCF_027887165.1. Classification (NCBI taxonomy): domain Eukaryota; kingdom Metazoa; phylum Chordata; class Mammalia; order Didelphimorphia; family Didelphidae; genus Monodelphis; species Monodelphis domestica. The sequence goes on from NC_077232.1 coordinate 103,965,750, forward strand.
CAAGTTTTATTGAGCCCTTCAGTGTTATATCCATACATACTATCAAGAAGCTTATGAACTAAGAGTAGAGGGAGAATTTACATACAGATTTGTTTGATTTTGATTAGAAATGCAGAAGAAACTGAGAAATGCTTTTCAGTATGGGCTTAAATTGTCACGGAAAACCTGGAAAATGATATCTAAGAAAAATATAGTTAGAAGAATAGAAGATTGATTATTAAAAATCCATGGAATAGCATAGGCAGTACAGAAATTATGTACTATTAAGATGTGGTTAAAGATAGCAAGCTATTGCAAAGAAGCAGCTTGGCTTAGTAGAAGGAGCTCTGCTTCAAGAAGCAGAGAACCTTAGTTCAAATGTTGCTTCTTACGCTGCTGGATATTACCTAAATATGTCATTTACCTCCCTGGACCTCAGTTTCTTCGTCTAACCAATGATTCTTTAATCCTGTTATAATACTTGCTTAGACCTAGAAAAGGAAGGAAAAATGGCTGAAGCCACAGCATTTGTGATGGAAGTGAGACCAAAAACAAATCTTTCCAAAAGAAATTGCAATCCCAATAAAGAGAAGAGATCTATTTCCTACCTTCTGTATATCTCTAAGATAAAGTTTTTAGGAGAATCTCTGCCCTTCTGAGATAAAAGAATAATAGACAATATGATTTCTTCTAATTTCTTTTATGCACTTCACTTGTGATTTGACTTCAGCACTTAGTAAATTTTATTGTGCTGGTCTACAGAGGAGTAGAACAGAAGAGGAAAAAATCAAAAGAACAACCACAACATTAGGGACAGTGATTCTCAGATTTTTAGAAGCTTTTACTTTAAAAATTTATACATATACCAATTATTTTTTAAAGAAAAATTGAATATAGAATTAAATGATGAATTTTAAAGTTACCTTTTCTATATGGACACAAATTATTTGCAGTTTTCTACCTTAACTCATCCACTTGTTTATTACCATCCCATATATTCTTCAACAGCTAGTTTCTTCATGATGTCTTATCTGATCGCTCCACCCTCAAAAATGTTGCATAAATGCTATTAAGTCCTAAAATCTCTAAAGGCTCTCTGGGAAAGGAGTATGATAGCATTTATAGTGATCATAAATTTGGCTTCTTCTTAGGAATCTGGACATGAATTATATATATTTAAAACTTTGTCCAACTTTAACATTATTTTCTTTTTCTTTTATCATTATAGACGTTTAGAACAAAATTCAATCAAGGTCATCCCTCCTGGAGCTTTCTCATCATATAAAAAGCTTCGAAGAATGTGAGTTAGAAAATGCTTTGGAATTTTTTACAATTTCTATGTATCTTTTTAAAAATAGTTCATGTTTATATAAAGGAATCCATATAGGTATGGATATTTAAGACAGTTTGGCAGCTTCATTATTCACTAACATGACAGATTGCTAGCTTTCTCTTTGGATATTCCTGGTTCATTAATATTAGCATTGTTTCATTTAACATGGATTTTTAGTAATCCATGATTAATGAATGATTTTTCATTAATGTGAATATTTGAAATGAAAATTTCCAAGGTTCTCTCTTTTCAAAAACAGGATCTTTGGGCACATTCTATACTTATTTTGAAACACAAGCTTCACGCAATTTATTTTAATTTCTGTAGTGTCCTGTGACCTTTTACACTTAGAATAGTATAAGGAACAAGTTTGAACTTTTTCTAAAAATGCCAAATAAATATTTTATTGGTAAATTTTTGTCCTTTGTTCACATAAGCCATTCTATTTTTCTTGTTACTTTTTAGAGAATCAGGTTGAATTAATATCACATAAACTGATTTCTCATTTTAGTGACCTGAGCAATAATCAAATCTCAGAAATTGCACCAGATGCTTTCCATGGCCTGCGGTCACTGAACTCACTGTAAGTATTTTCACATTTAATATTTAATAATATGAAATGTTGAATAAATACTGATTTAATCTGTGTCTCTTTTCTTTGTGCCCGGAGTAGGTACAATGGTACAAAATTTTTTATTTGAACATTTCAAAAGAAAAAATACAGTTCGATATTTTAAGTGGGTGTTAAGAAATGTAACATCTTTTTACATCTACATACTATTCCCATTTTCTCACAAGACATTTTACTTCCAAGATAGAAGGAAGAATCATTCATTGAAAGTCCTCTACTAGCCATGACCTTGATAATGACTACCAAAGAGAAGCATCTTTTTGAGGTAAAACCTCTTTAATAAAAGTGGAGGTGGAGTGGTGAAAAGTAATAGGCCCATCAATTCCCCAAAAATCTTTATCACGGACTTCATAACTTTAAGGCATTTCTGAAAGAGGTCACTCGTCTCTCAAAGATTAAATCCAAAGCAGCAGCTTTTGAGTAACAAAGAGACTTTCTGATGAAAGATGAAGTCCTTGAAAACAAGTTTCATAATCACAAATCATTCCTTTTCATTTTGCAGGAACCTCCAAATTCCACAGTAAAAAGTAAACCTAAAAAACCTAAACTTGATTTTTAAAAAATCTAAACTTTAAAGGTTGAAATTAAAATTAATTGTATAATTTACCAGAGTTGCTGCTTCAGTATTAAAGAATAGATGACTTTAAAATTATTAGAGTTGTGATTCTCTGGGAAGGAGAAGAGGGGATATAGTAAATATTTTCAGTGCTGTAAAAACAAATATATTAATAAAATATATTTTATAAAAGAAAAATAAAAAGGTTTTATGGAAATAAATCTATAGAACTAATTAAAATTTCAAAGGATATTAATAAAAGGTAGTAATTTACTCTGTTACCCCAGAGCCTTAATGAACTATCATCAATCACCAATAGAATACTTTACTTTAGACTAACCTCACAGTAGAGATTATTGTGACATTTTGGAAAAGTTATTTCCATTTTTAGAGTAAAGAGGAAAATAATTATTTTCAGGTGTTCACATGAGTATTCAGGAATACTAAACCAAGCTGACCTGATGATCTAGTCTCAAGAAAGCATAGCGTAGTTGCTTCGAATTTACTATTTGGCTTATTGCTGTTGACAGTAGCAGTTGAAAGAGAGACAGAATTTGGAAAAAGAAAATGTTATATTTCCAACTCAAAATGTGGTATGTACCTGGAGTGAGGAGTAAGGTCAATTGCAAAGTATTTGGAGGAGGGAAGGTTTTATGTTAAAAAAAAAAAGTATGTAGTAAGCAAAAAGGCAGAATCAAGTAGTTAGTAGTTGTAGACAGGATAGATGTTATTTTAAATGTGTTCCATGTTCCTTGGAGAGAAGCCACCTATAAATTTAAAGAACATAGTTGTGATGATCTGAGCCAACATTGGAATCTTCATTTATTATGCCACCTTAAGGGTTTAGCGATTTGCTTTTTAAATGGATTAATAAAATTCTTAAAAACTAGATGAATATTTACCAGATTTTCAAAATGTCATCATTCCTTCATAGTAAATATTATCAGCATTTAATATGGAGGTAAGAAATCTAATACTAGAGTTATATAACAAATTTCATTTTGTATAATCTTATTTTTATTTCCTAGAAGCTTCTTTTAGGCTTGACTTAATTTATCACTTTGATTTTGTGGAAATATAGTAATTTATCTTACCAGTTCAATTTAAGATTACAGTTTAACAATACTAGTTTAAAAAAGAATGAAAGAAAGAAATACTACATTTGTAAATGGAATTTTTTAATCCAGCTTTATTACATTTTTCTTTTCCTTTTGTATGTGATAGCCGAGGATGCTCAGACACAAACTGAAGATGAACAATGAGCTGGGTCTTCAATTTGATAGGAGAAATAGAGTGTGCTAGAAAGCATTTGGGAAATTGTGCAGAGCATTTCATGATTTCACCAATCTATCTTCCATATTTACATCTCTTAACACTCTCAGATTTCTTTCTCTTTTTTTGTGTATGCTTTTGTTAATTGACTTTTGCTCCAGTTTTGTTAGTATATTCATATGTTCTGTTACTGCCAACATAATACAGCATGATGTCATTTCTGTGAGTAAAGATTGAGAAAAGAAAACAATTTCATAGTTCTTTTTGAATCTTTAATATCTATTTCTCTGAAATTGAACATATGTTTCCTTATGGATCTCTATAACATTTTAGAATCCTACCTTCTTTGTCTTCATGCAAAGGTTGTTACTAACCTAAAGACACTTACACAATTATTTTTCCATTTTCCTCCAGGTAACATTACACATGGCCAACACACACACATACACACACACACATACACCCACATTCACACACATCTTCTAATGCCTTATTTTATGGAGGTAATACTGGAATGCCAGAGGTTGTGATAATAAAGTATAGCTTCTAGCTGGAAAAGCTTGGAGGGTGTGTCCAGTAGCCAAATATATCCAAGAATCAGTCTTTAGAAATAGGAGGTTTATAGAAAGAGAATTAGTTCCAGAAGGTTGGGCAATAGGAGTGGAATTGGAAGGTCAAAGTAAAACATTTATTGCCAGTCATTTTTTAATGTAGGAATTATTGGGATGAAGTATACTATACTCACCTCACTACCAGAGATGTTATTCTCCTTCAATGTGAAAAAGTTCTAGAGACTGATATTTTTGCTGTACAGAAGAGGAATGGACTGCAACTCCTGAGGATCAAGTGGGGGTAGATGATTTAGTCTTAGCATTATATATTCTACCTCTACCAAGTAGGAAAATTTACTAGGTAAATTTTATGATGGATTTTTACAAAAAGGATTCAGTTTAATTAGGAAAACAGACCCAAAAGTTCAAGTCATTTATTGTAAATGCTAAAAGGGACAGGAACATGACTTGGAATTTCACTGATGAGGATGAGGAAACTCCCTCTAAAATTTCAGGTTGGCATCTTCTCTTCAGGTTTTTGCATTAGAGAGTTGCCTGGAGTAGTGGGAGCCTAAGTGGTTGACCCAGAATTACATAGTACATATCAGAAACAGAACTGAACCCTAGGTATACTTGTCCCTGAGGCCATATCTAGACATACCATATTGCCTCTTTATAAGTAAAGGGGGGATTGGAGCATGCAAGGACATTCTATAGGTAGCCACAGGGTTGAGAAGTCTTCTTCAGGACATAGCCAGAACTGTCAGCATCTTCAGAAAGGTTTCAGTCAGCTCTGGCCATCTCTGTTTCATTTATATCTGGGAGAACTGGGGGATGCTCTCTCTTGCCACCATGCTGTAAGGGGAAAGGTTTCAGAGTTATATTCCCTTTGTAGCTTTAAGACCCAGAGAAATGGTCCTGAAAGTGGGGATGGGGGGGCAGCTGGCTGGGCCACTGAACACTGAGCCTCGAATCTGGAAGTCCTAAGCTCAAATCCCACCTCAGACACTATCTTTGTAGTCCCTGAATAAGTCCTAGAAAAGGAAATGGCAAGCCACTCCAAAATTTTTGCCAAGAAAATTCCAAATGGGGTCATAAAGAGTCAGACATGACTGAAATGACAAAACAACAACATATATATTTTTACAACTATACACGTACCCAAAGGCATGTGGTCTTTTGATGTACATGTCTGTATATGCATAAAATAAACATGGAGTGACATTTGTATCACTTATAGAGTGGCAGTAAGGATATATGTATGCTGTGTATGCTGGTATATAAATCTATATGCTTTGATTTCAGTACTGAATCTGTGACTTCATCAGGGACAAAACTCCCTCTAGTCTTTTGGATTCTAAACCCATCTGGGTCATTGGTGATGCTTTAATGTGTTGCAGTGAAAAAGTCATTATGTGATGGCCAGCCTCTAGTAATAATGTCTCTCTTATAGTAGTTAAGTTGATACTTTTATGACAGATATAAATCTAACCATGGGAACAGTGAGGTGGGTGACCTGGTCTGATTAGAGCAGAGAGTACATGATGAAGAGTAGTAGAAGAGCAGGATAGGTGAAGTGAAAACAAATTTTGAGGAAAAGGGGATGGTTGAGGAGCTCTGAAACCATTTAGAAAAGTTTGTACTTGGTCCTCAAAAGGAAGCCATATATTAGGAAGGCTTTGAGATGGAAGTAACATAAAGAAAGTCAGTGCTGGGGGAGCTCAGACATTAGGCTGGTAATACTGTTAATGCCACACTGGAAGCAGGAAGGTAAGCCTGCATGCTGTCAACTTAGAAAAATAGATTAAGCAGGGTCTAGAGTTGTACCTATTACAACCTCTTTATTTCCATCTTACCATTTTCATAGACATTGTTTTCTCCACTTGAAAGCTTCACTTTTTCCTGCCAATTCCCTTGTAGCAATGCTCCTAGAAATTAAAGAGAGACTTCCCTTTGCACAACTACTTTTTCCTTAACATCAGATTAATGGTCCTTCATATTAAGTTAAGAGACAATTCATTAGACTTCATAAACATAGTTATGAAACTGCAGTGTCTTAGATTTAAAAGAAATCAGGCATCATATACCAAAGGAAAGTCAACACACCATTAAAAAAAAGTCTACTCTCATTTCTTTTTTCTTTTGGACACTTTTGGCATCTTAATAGGAATGGTTTTAAGAAATCTGGACATATTTACTGAAAATATGCTTGTATTCCATTTTAGCCAATAAGTGAATAGCAATGATAAATGGTGGTTAGATCACTGCAAAATGTGTCAAAAAGATGTTTGTATTCTGTTTTAGCCTGCAAATGAAAAGCAGTGACAAATAGTAGTCAGATCACTATAAAATGTGTAGATTCTCTTTGAGGATATCGATTTTTGAAATCTATTCACTAATAGATATCCTTCTAAATATTCTCATTTAACATAGCTTTCATCCTGTTTTCAAACACAATATCTTATCCCCACAACAATCTTTTCTGGTAAAGGAAATAAGCATTATCATCCCCATTTTACAAATGAGAAAACTCTGAAGAGATAAAGAGAGTTTTATGATCAAGAGAGTCAGAGCTGGTCATCAGGTTTTTATATTGTTTGTAATACGTCTTGATGTGTTGCAATGATATCAATTTCAAGACGATGGGCCCATATTCAATGTTTGGTACTTTCTGATTTTTCTAATCATTAACTTTTTTTCATAGTGTCCTCTATGGAAATAAAATTACAGAACTTCCAAAAAGCCTGTTCGAAGGACTATTTTCCTTACAGCTTCTGTGAGTATTTGGTAGTTTTTTACTTTTAGATTTCTAAATTTATTCACAATTCTTTGTCAGACTTAAAATGTATGTTTCCATTTAGACTTCAGAAAAATTGGGCTAAACTGAATATAGTTTGATAAAAGGTTTAAAATTATTCTATTGTTTAAGATCATTTGTTTGTAGAAACATTTTCATTTAGCTTTAAAACTTTTCTCTGCATGCTGTCATAAATTTGTGATTTCCAGCTGTTCGAACACTTTACACTTGTGCTATCCTTGCTCTTGGTCTTGTGAAACATCTCCATTTTGATTTAACAATGAGATGGTATATTTATCAACCTTTGTTAAAAGAATCAGCAGGAATGGCAGTGCTAAAATATACAACAATAATAGTAAAAAAAAAAAGATGATATGCAATAGATCATAAAAGAATCAGTGGGACCTTAAGGAATATTATCTATAAATCACTAAATTTCAATAGGAAATATTTATTTATTTGATTAGAAGCATACATTATCCAAATTTTACAAAGCTAAGATTATATACTATGTTAATAAATACAGACATGAATAGAATGCCAGTATGTATTTATGTAGAAACATGAGACCTTAAAGCTGAAAAGGACTTCATAAGACATAGTCAACTGCCCACCTAATACATAAATCCCTTCTCCTACATCTCTAATAAGCAACAAGCCTGTTTGAATATTTATAGTTAAAGAAAGTTCCTTCCTTTTAAGGCCACCAAATTCAACAGTTTTAATAAATAGTCAGAATAAATCTAATCCCTCTTACAGATGATAACCTTCCAAATATTTGAAGATACTAATCTTGTTCTCTCCCCCTTTAACCTTTTAATTACAAGTAACTATCTCTAATTCATTTAATCCAAAATTTCTTAACCTCATGTCAGGAAACTTTTTATAATATCTTGAATAATAATGAATTATATTTCAAAATAAATGGTTTTCATTATAATCTATATTTTGTATGCATTCAAAAGTATCAATCTAAAAAGGAGACCATTGGCTTTATCAGACTGCCAAGGGTCCATGATACAAAAAGTTGAAGCTTCAGCTTTAATCATTACTCATCTGTAATTTCCAGCCTTGTCACAGTTATGTGAAAGAAATTCCTTCTTCCTGCAAAAGTTTTGATGTCTCTAGATGTGGTCTAACTATGCATTTTAAAGTGAATATCTTTTCTCCACCATGTTTATATACTTGGTCAAATCTGTGGTATCATTGTTTTAAGTATTTTCTCAACCAGTCCAAGGTGTAATCATTCACTATTTTCTCATCTTCTATGATTCTCATCCATATCTTTCAAGAAGTCTTTCATAAAGAATCCATCTACCATGATAAACATCTGCGTCTGATACTTTTAATGTCTAAAAAGGAAAAAATATGTTATCACTCTAGCATTGTCACCTTATGATTATTTAATGTAGTTTTATTTTATAAGAAGTATTTTCTGTCTTTACAATTTGTAAAATTTTTAAACAGTAATTTATATATTAGAAAACGATTTTTATTCTACTTGAGAATAATTCTATTTGGGAAGCTGGTTAGTATAGTCAAAAGAACCCTAAACTTTGCCTCACAGGACCTGAGGTTAAATCTAGATTCTTGACAGGTACTATCCATATGGAATGGGGCACTTTACTTAAACTTCTGGACCTTTGTTCTTCATCTATTAAACAAAGTAGGGCACCATTCTTTATCCCTTTAAATACCTAAAGTATTGATTAAGCAGTGCTATGGCTCTAAATATAAACATAGATAACAGTGCCTCCCCTCAAGGAGTTTGCATTCTAAAGGAGGAAGTGTTAAGAGGGCTAGAAAGAAAAAAAATGAGCATGGCCTGGAAGTGGCAGAGAAGAAAAGGGGAGATATGGATTCTAAGAAGATAGGACCAGTTGGTAATCAGTACCCAGTGTAGTTCTAGGCATAGAGGGCAAAATACAAGTGGAGAAATGATGGAATTAATGGACAGAAGGGAGAGAGCATGGCTATGGGTGTAGAGGAGAAGTGAACCTATAGTCACAAAACTTTTTCTACTTTTCAACCTCTACACAACAATTAATTACTTGTGTGATATATTTGAAAATGTGCTAAAAATGGAAGTCAGAGGATCTATTGATCTATTTGAATCCAAGACTAATTTATTCACTCTGTGGCTAAGGTCATGTAAACTGGGTCTCTGTTTCCATACCTATGACATGAAGGTTTCAAACCCAGAAGATTCTAAAGTGCCTTCTAGATCTAAATCTATGCTCCTATGCATTTTTCTTCCTTTTTCCTGAAACCTCATATAATCCAAACTCATCTTTCTCTAATTTGATAGTTGACTACCCATTTATAATTTCATCCCATTAACCAAATTTTACTTAAAACCTGAAACCAGGTCTGCAAATATATTCGTGATATTTAGTAGAATTTCTGAATAGAAAATAACAGTAAAGCCAATGTCATGGCCATTGTCTGATGCCTTTGTCCATTCCTTGCTATTGTGTCTGCCATCCACCCTCCTATTGTTTCCTAGTATATCCCATTTGCTAATTTTTCCTTCTCTCCCTCTCCTTTCTGTTACCTGACAAGTGTACTGCCCCTACCATTCCTACCTGTAACTTGTTTGTTGTTTGTTTGAGGGTTGTGGAATAATTTTTCAGCCTTACAGAAAAAGCAGATGATGTAAAGAACTTACAGGATCCCATAAAAAAGATACAGAAAACACATTAGATGCTCAAAGGACTCAGGGGATTGCTCATAAACATTTATATAAAACCTGTAAGACACTCATATAGGACATAAATTTCCCAGAAGGCAGTCATCTGGGACTGATGCAAAAGAAATACTCCTTCCCGTCAGACCTGCTCCATCTGAATCATGCTCTGTAATGACAGAAGTCTAAGTAAAGTCCAGGTCTCTTGCTTCCTTGAGTCACAAGTCCTCTTCACTTCTTCAGCCCCTGGAGACACATCTCTGATCCTCTCTTTCCCCAGAAAGCATACTGTTTTAAAAAAAAACCCTTTTTTCTCTCTAGAAGGCTACATATCCAGAGTCTCAAACTCTGGAACTTTCACACTTGGAATTACTTTCAAGACAACTACCAAGGAAATGATCACATTATTATCCAGGAAATAATTATAATGATAATGCAATTTTAACATCTAACATGTATCTAATATTTATTATATGCCAGGCACTATGCTAAGCACTTTATAATTATTACCTCATTTGATCCTAATATCTACTTTAAGAGGTAGGTGCTGTTATTGCTATTTTCTAAATGAGAAAAACTGAAGAGAACAAGGTTAAATGCATTGAGCAGGGTCATACATATAGTATGTATGTGAGTCTGGATTTGAACTTAGTTATTTTTTTGTTCTGGGTCTGGCATTCTTGCCATCAGAATGTTTCCCTTTCCAAAAGCTGTCCATGGGCTGCATGGATAAGCATATGCCTACATCGAACATGTATAGAGGAAAATTGAGGCAACTTCCTAGTAATTCTAGCTATTACCATTTCCTTTGAAGGAGACTCTGCATTTACAAGCCTGACCCCTCTTGACACCTAGGTCATAGATCTGCTCTGCCCTTTGAACAAGGAAAATATTGTTGGTTGCTTCTATTCAGGTAGTCCATTTATAGCCCAGGCAGAGGTGAACCTTATCTTTAGAACGTGCTAAATCTCTGAGTTCATTCTCAAACCTGCCAAGACTCAAGAAAAGAAAAATTGTTTCTTCAGTAGTTCAGGCGTGACCAAGTGAGGTATGTTTAATCACTTGTTAGTACCTGAAGTAAAGAAATCGAGTGTGGGAGGGAGAGAAAAGTAGTGGCCCATATCTTCACTTCTTTATTTCCCCTCATTGGTTTCTTTCATTCCTCTCCTTTGCTTTGGAGTGAGTATAAATTATTCTGGAGATCTCTCTTTCCCTCCTTTCACATCAGTGGAATGGTGTGGCAGTGCAGTGATGGTTACTGATAGTTGTTCATGTTGCTGAGCGAATAGTAGAAAGGAGATTTTATTCCTCTGCCTCAAGTCTAGCCCCCAGAGATTTCAAAAGATAATCACAGAATTTGAAAGTTAGAAGGGACCTAAGCAGTCAATGAATCCAGCTCGCTCCCTAAAGATACCTACCTGATTAATATGGCAGTACTTGATAAGGAGGCAGGTAGGTATCTCAGTAGATAGAGCTCTGGATCTGGATTCAGGAAGAACTGAGTTCAAATCTAGTCTCAGACACTTGGTATCTGTTTGACCCCAGAGAAGTCACTGAAACTTTCTTTGCCTGAATCGACTGGAAAAGAAAATGGCCAACCACCCTCAGTATCCTTGCCAAGGAAACACTAAGGACATGGGGTGAGGAAGATGGACAGGACTGAACAACAGCAACAGTCATCCAGTCCAGCAACAGTAATTCTGAGTCAGGATTCAAATCCAAGTCTCCTTATTCTACCTCCTGACGTTTTCTCACTATATTCTGCTACCATACAAGTACCCATATAGACAGAAAACTAAAGTCAGAAGTCCTTTAGATTTTCTAATTCTATCCTCTAATTTTGGAGATGAGGAAAATGAGGCACATAGAGAAGAGAACTGACTTGTCTATAGCCAGCTGCAGCATCCATAGCAGAGTTAGACTGGGAAAAGATTGATATCTGTGAAAAAAATGAAAACAATGTAGTGGGTAAAACAAAATTATTCAGATTCACTGACCCAATCTGTTTGGGACATGACAGGCACATTGAACAGTTCATTGATAACACCTGGACACATGATTAGGCATTTGAAATGCATAATATTGGATGGAATTTTTGAGGACATCCTGACCTGGTTTAGGAATGATCTTTCTGCCTCTGGTTCTTCCTGTTATGAATCTGTCCTTTATGCAACTGCCAAACTAAGGTCCCCTGCTGTACCATCAGTACCATCAGTGGTCAATAGGCCAACATATAAACTGATTCATTTGTTTTTTTCAGACCTTTTAGAATCAAAGCCCACAGGGGCAATGAGGTGGCTCAGTGGATTGAGAACCAGGCTTACAGACAGGAGATCCTGCATTCAAATTCGGCCTCAGACAGTCTTATGACCCTGACAAACTCATTTAATCCCAGTGGTCTAGCCCTTATCACTCTTCATCCTCATAACCAATAAACAGTATCATTTTTTTCCCATCTCAGAATCAATACTGGATATAGGTTCTAAGGCAGAAGAGTGGTAAGGGCTAGGCAATGGGGGTTAAGTGACTTGTCCAGGGTCACACAGCTGGGGATAGTATCAATTCTATGACAGACAATATGAGCTTAAAAAAAAATCAAGACCAAACCTAACATTTCTAGACTTATTTCACATAACTCAGCAGATGCACACTATGCCCTAGCCAAATTAGCTGTTTGGGGCTTTTCACCCCCAAAACTTCCACTCTATGTGTTTGTAAAGATGTCTCTTGTATCTAGAATGTGCTTCTTTTCATCTATTGCTATTATGATTCTTCTCCTTCCAGGCCTAATTCAGGTATTTTCTCTGCTATAAACTTTCCAAAAGAAAATATTTTCCTCCTTAAATATTCTTAGCTTACTCTGTATATTTCTCATGCCTGTAACTACATCTGCCTATACATACTTATTTCTGTAGCAATTATTGTCATTGAGATTTATACAGTACTTTTAATTATATATGTAGAATATATATAATCCAAAAGAATATATAAAAATATAACTTTATATATATGATCTTTTATATATATAATTCTATATACATAGAATATATATGAAGAATATATAATCCAAAAGAACACATAAAAATATAACTTTGTACATATGGTCTTTTCTCCTATAATCCTATAGAATTATATATATATATAGTATATAAAATACAATAGAATATATAAAAATAGCTTTGTATCTATGATATTTATATATATATATAATCCTGTAGAATTCTATATAGAGTATATGTAGAATATATATAAAACCTAATAGAATATATAAAAATATAACCATACATATGATGTTTTATGAATATATAATCCTATAGAATGATATATAGAATATAGGTATAATATATATAACATTCAATAGAATATATAAAAATATAACTTTATATATGATATATTCATAAAATCCTATGGAATTCTATATATTGAGAATATATGTAGAATATACATAAAATCCAATAGAATATATATGAGATATATATAATCTTCAGTGCAATATAAGCTTCTTGAGGCCAGGAACTATATATTTTTTTCCTTTTGTATGCCCAGAGCCTTACTTGGTGCCCTTCAGTTAGTATATATTTAGTAAATATTTCCTAAATTGAAATGGAAGAGAGATCAGGTTGAATTGGTTTGGATAAAATAGGACTTAAGTGGTACTTAAAGACAACTAGGATTTTGAATTGGTATGGAAGAATGGGGAATTAATGTGAGTTTTCACTATATAGAGAAAAATATGAGGCAAGTCATGAAAATGTTAACATATCATGTTATAATCACTGTGATTTGCGATGCAATATGACTGAATGATTGTTCCTTTAACTGATAGAACTTAGGGGATCCCATAGCTCCTAAATACTTCAAATTAAAATTTCATGATTGTACTCAAAAGAAACAACTATTTGGTAAGGTTTCAGAGAACAGATATTTCAAAGGAGCTGAATGATTTGAGAACTAATTTAATTTATTAATTCTATTACTATCTTTGATCAGACTATTGAATGCTAACAAGATAAACTGCCTCCGAGTAGATGCTTTTCAAGATCTCCACAACCTGAACCTTCTCTCCTTGTATGACAACAAACTACAGACCATTGCCAAGGGCACCTTTTCACCCCTGCGTGCTATTCAGACTTTGTATGTATAATTTGGATTTTATTTGGTGATCCTGAGCCTTTTGCATTTTTCATTCCAGTAGTCTGCTCTGTCTTTAGAAATAGTTGAGCCAGTTTTAAATAATATGTAAAATTGTTTGTATGTGTGTGTATGTGTATGTTTCTGAAAGGCATTTGGCTCAGAACCCATTTATTTGTGACTGCCATCTGAAGTGGCTAGCGGATTATCTTCATACAAACCCTATTGAGACCAGTGGTGCCCGATGCACCAGCCCCCGTCGGCTGGCAAACAAAAGGATCGGCCAGATCAAAAGCAAGAAATTCCGGTGTTCAGGTAATTTGCTTAGCTTATCAGTTATTTTCTTTGTGTTGCCCCAAAGCAGTAGTTACAGAAGTAATCGTTGAACATTGCTGGAATTGTTAAACCACAGAACTTACTTCTTTATCTCGTGCCACTGAACCAAAGGGCCATAAGGAGAACTTTAGACTTTGTTCCTGGATGTTACTAGAGCTAGTTTGGATACTATATCCAACAGAAAAGAGAAACTATCTATATCTGACACATTGAAAAGCAACTGAACAACATATTTTGCCATATTCTTGACTCAGTTAAGACCTTAAAGCCATCTCAGAAAGTTCCTTAAATATGTTATCTCCTACAGAGTTCTCCTTTGAACAACTTAAGTATAATCAACCATAATTTCAGTTCTCTTGAAAATGAACTGAAGAATGGTAAAAACAAATTCCCCAAGTTCAGACTACTTAAGTGGAAGAGATGATTTCTTTATACCACTTGATGTCACATTCTCATATTACTTGCACTAAGGACATCAGGTCAAACATATATATATTTTAAGACACTGTCTTCAGTAAACTTAGTAATATTCACCACTTTGCTAGATAAGGATAATCTTATATTAAATAATATAAATTACAAGCTAAATCCTTGCTGAAATTATAACTTGGTTTTTAATCATATAAAAATCTGTAAGTAATTGTTTTAAATCTTTGATAGAATTATATACAGTTGTTATAGCTATGGTTTATTTTTAGCAGTTAATTAATGCTAAAACTACAAGAGAATTATTTATTGTCCTTATCCAAGATACATTTCCAGTTCATTTGACATTGTTATATTATAGCTCCTGCTGCAAATATACATTTTCATTTAATTATCTGTAGAAACTTCAGTCCACTCTTGATCTAATATATTTCATATCTTTGCTTGCTGACATTCAGGTGCCTCTTCTATTTTTTCTCTTTTTTTTATTTAGCTAAAGAACAGTATTTCATTCCAGGTAGGTTTTGCTCTGTAGTAGGACTAACTGCAGACACTCTTTTCTCACCCTGAAACACAAAGTTTTCTCAAAACTTATTAGATTTTGATGCATGTATTTGAAAATGGAGTGTCTTTTAGTTAGGTTGACTTCTCCTAAGTAGATGGCTAGTAGTTCTTTCCTGAAGATGTGGCCTTTGCATGAAGCTTCTAATCTAAAATAGTGTCACCTTTTTTTTCTCACTCACAGATTGGCACATTTGTCTAAAACTACTCACACTAGATAGAACCTGCTGCTTCCTATTTAGATCACTTTTATTGCTTACCTTTTATATCTTATCTTTTGTTCTGTTTTTAAAATATAGCTTCCTGAGCTGGTTTTAAAGACAGATCTTGCCACTGTCAAAGAGCTAGTTCTATTTGGTCAGTTTCAAACATTTAAGTTTTTGGTTTTGTAAGGGTCATCTCCCCACCCCACCCCCTTGCCTTCATTTACTCAAACAGTAGTTTCCTGCTGACTGCAACTGTTACTTGTTCACCTATGACCTCACAATCCCTGCATTTCTGGGACCACAATAGAATTTCACGAAAAGAATGTTGGTGTCTTTCATGAAGGCATCGGAAGTTCACACGGATCCCATATGCTATGCATAACTTAAGCAGACGGATAAGTAGGTTTAAAAGTATAAACAATAAATCATTACTATTTCAGATTTTTTAATATCATTGAGGCAAATGCTGATTTTGGTCCTAGCTCTTTGAAATGTGTTTCTTCTTTTTTTCCTTGCCTGCAAAAATGTGTGTAATGTGTTCTTGGTTTGTTGTTTTGCTTTTTTAAAAATAAAGTAATGTATAACGTACATATTTCATTAATTGATTGGCAAGGTACATCAACTAGATGTATCCTCCAACCACTTTTGTCAGATAATATTACGTAGTTGCCACAGGGTCATCTATGAAAGCAATAATTGTACTTTTAAGTACAATGGGTATATGCTTGTTCCCTCTCTTAAAAAAATAAGAATCGGTTGATTACAATTTTTCTTTGAATTTAAGACATTCATTTTTGTTCTATTGCAAATGGTATATTTATTTAGAACTGGAATAATCATGGTATTTTTCTATGTTCTTACATTCATATTTTGACTGAATATGGGAAAATAAGCAATGGAAGAGGCACATGATTTACCATCCTCTGCAGGAGTAAAAACTCATTATTTTAAGGCAGGAATAAACTGAAAGGTGATCTAATAGTTCATGCTTACAGTAGCAGATCATTTGAGATTAGTAATAAGTAAAACAGCTGTATTCTTGTCACTAGAAAGCCTATAAAATAGTCACTATGATTTGCATCCTAAGATGGTAATATTTGTTCACTGTCTGTCTAACCATTCCCAAGCTCTTCTGATAGTTTAGTTTTGCTTACTTTTCTCATTCTTTGTTAACAAAGAAGATAATGGTACCCTTCATTTGGGGGAGAGGGGGAGAAATTTAAAATGTTCAGCAAAATATTGAACTATGGTTAATGTGTATGTACCTTTTAACTGCCAATAACTAAAACAGAAAAAGATGATCAAAGGAAATATTAAAGGATATGATTTAGATTTAGTCCCACATCTATTCATTTGAACCATTAGGAAAACTTAGTGATCAAAGATAGATTTCATAAGACTATATCAGGTCCCCATTTTACTCAAGCTATTTATTATATGTTGGACTTGGATAATCATTATTAGAGCCATTGTTGTCAATAGAATGAATGCATACATTTTATAGCTATGAAATCTAGCATTCTGAACATTTAAACTAAATTTCTAATATTTTGTGACAATTTCTGAAACTAAGAACTGATCTGTCTCTGAAACATAATCTTTAGCTCTGTACATAAAAGAGAAAAAAAACAATTATTGGATCCTATAATATAATATAAGGAACATCTATCTTATTTCACTTATTTGGAAATTAAAATATTATGACCTGTTAAGACAACATTTAAAAGGTCAGCTTAAAAACACTGGTCCCAGTCTTTCAATCTCTGCTGAACTCTTTTTTTAAAAAAATTGGTTTAAATGTTTACTTGCTATAGCAACACTATGCCATTTAAGATTTTACATTAACAAATTTATTTTATACAAAGTTTGTGAAGAGACAACACAATAGGGTGAATGAAGGGCTAGCCTTGGAGTCTGGAAAACATGGGTCCAAGTCCATGGTTCTTGTGACCCTGCACAAGACACTGAATTAGTCAATGCCCTGGGCATTACTCTCTGACTGTAAACTACAGAATTGCTTATTTGAATCAGTAAAGGAAGTTTCTGTTTTGAAAACTCACAAGACCAATCAAATCTCAGGTACAGCTCACCAAAATAAACAAGTATTCAAGAAAAATGTTTGTAATGTGCATGTTGTGCCATTACTTTTTTAAAAAAATTAAATGAGCATTTAATAATGACCTATAAGGTGCCAGGCACTGTGCTAGGCACCCAAGATACTAAGAGAAATAAGAATAGTATCTTCCCTCAAGGATCTTACATTCTAATTGGGACAATCAGTGGAGACAATCAGAATTCCGGATTCTGTGATTTCAGTTCTGATTTTTGAACTGGAACCTCGACTTCACTGCCTGTATAGAACTACTAAATTAAGACCAATGAATGTGCGGTCTCATTTTAAGTAAAATTGTTATACTACAGAAAAAAATAATAAGCATTACACACGAAAATCCCAGTAATTTATCCCTATAACTAAGAGGGGGAAATAATTAAGTTGCATGACTTGATTGCAAATAGGATTACTCTTTCCTTCTTGGCTATCTTTACTTTTGCAGGAGTTCACCATTTTGGCTGTAAGTAAAAAGTTTAGCATCTGAACTAAATCGTGGTGGCCTTTCCCAAACCCAGTGTACCTCTTACTGTTAGTTTTAGTCTTCACACCTTTGACTGAAAAGCCAAAGATGTTTTGAGCTTCTCTCTGTTCTCCCTGGAACAATCCCTCAATTTCTTCCTGGATGTATTCGAGAAAAAGGGAAAGGTGTTTCTTCTATTCTGTAGGTGATGAAAAATGGCAAAAAGACTTTTCAGTGTAGCTTTCTTTATCCTTCCCGTAAAGAGACAATAATAATACTCTGAACTCTGGCGGTAATCAATCTGCAAGGAGAATGCATGTCCTTCCTGTACACAGTATTCCACTGCCAGTGTCTGTTGCTTTCCCCTCCTAATTCCTTTGTCTTTCCTCTTGGTCTGATCCTTGGCCTAGTGGATGCCGTAATGATTATGTGGCGAGATTTTCTGTTGTGCTTGATCTAACCATGTGGTTGTGAGGTATGAGTAAAACATGGTTCTGTCAAGCACCATGGAACGTCACGCAGCTTTCTACAGCATGACAAGCTGCTGAGGCTTAATTCAGGATTATACATTATTAAAACAAATTTTTAAAAAGAGGGTTTGGTGTGCTTTTGAGATTACATGGAAGGTAGGGAGCCATACACGAATCTTGAAGACTGAATAAAGTCCAGTCAACATAGAAGGGGGAATAAAAAAGTCCTAAACAAAAGATGGCATACAAAGATACACTGATGTAAGTTAAAATCTTTACTCAGAGGAATAATAAACTCTGGGAGAATTAGGAGCAATAATTGTGTGATTAGCTGTGAAGCAGGCTAGATTGGCTTATAACGGGATCAGCAGGAAATACAGCTGTGAAAAGCTCAACTTATTAATGTTATCCTATCATGTGAATCTGGTCACACTTTTTCCCCATAGTGAATTTCAAGCCCTTGTATTAACCCTCTCCTGACACCCTTGCGTCTGTGTCATATCACAGTACTGACCAAATATTTCCCAAACTATACATTTGCTGTTGAATTGGAGATTTCTTTCTATATTGTTTCCTTCCTTCAAATAAATAAATAAATATCCTAAACTTTACTCTTAGTCCTTTTGTCTTCATTTGACTCCTCAATAGGCACAGAAGATTATCGATCAAAATTAAGCGGAGACTGCTTTGCAGATTTGGCTTGCCCCGAAAAGTGTCGCTGTGAAGGAACTACAGTTGATTGCTCCAATCAGAAACTCAACAAGATTCCAGATCACATTCCTCAGTACACTGCAGAACTGTAAGTCCATCACGCCACACATACTGCATTATTCCAAATGATGGCCATCACAATAATCCTAGAGAATAGGTAGGAGATGAATGGGATTATAAGACCATGTCTCAAGCTAGAAGGGACTCTAGAAGGGTCATTGTAGTTCAGCCCTTTCATTTTATGGAAAATTGAGACCTAGAGTGGTGAAATGCCTTGCTGTAGTCACACAGCAAACAGTTATCAGAGCCAGACTATGAACCAGGGTCTTCTGATTGCAGATGAAGGAATTAACTCAATGGAAATTACAGTGTTCCTGTTCTATTCTCAATAATTAAAATTTCTTCAAATTGATATACTTTGTTATAAGCATTGTTCTGTGAAAATTAGTATTTAGAGAGTATCTTAGTTCATCTCTCTGCCCCTGGGGAGAACTCAAGAAATCCGTTTTCAGCTCATTGTGCAGTTAGCACTAGTAGGGCTAATGGGAGTCACTATTTGGAAATTTCTGTTAATTATGAGAGTTTAATTAGGGGAGGCTAATATGATTCTTTAAATTAACTCTTGCTTTGAGTTCAAGGGATGAAAGGCATTATGTAAATATCAAGGACTAAACTCTAAATGACCAGTTTTTCACCAGACGATAGGAATATGTGAACTTTGGGATATTTCAGAGTAGATTAAAAATTTTATATATATATTATATGTATATAATATATGTAATATATAATATATATTCACAAATCTACATATATAGATATACTCTCATATTTATATAAATTCTAAATAATTAAGAAAACTGGGTATTGGGCAACTTAGTTTGTTTAATTAAATCCTACTATCCTTTATGGAAATTTTAATTTTATTTTTTCATTGTGAGTGTTTTTTTAAATTCAGATCAGCATCATAGCATGCTAATATTTAATATTAGTCTTCTAAAAACACAGCATTTTGTCCTATTCCTAGACTTCCCTAGCACTTGTTATCTATGCTACTCATTTAGCATTTATTACATGTTGCCTCATATTATTTATTTTTATATATATGCTTTGTCTTTCAAACAAGACTAATCTTTGAAGGCAAGAACTTATACCTTTTTGACTATTCCATGGCTCCAAGCATAATACCTCATTCCTAGGTACTTGTATGTTACACATAAGGAAATTGAGATCTGGGTGATTAATGTGATTTGCCCAGTTGCATAGTTGGTAAGTAGCAGAGGTGGGATTTGAACCCAGGTCCTTTGTCTCTAAATCATTGCTAGCCAGTGATGATAGGATTTCTCTTGAATTTTTAGCTTTTTAATTTGTTCTTATTGTTTTCTAGCCGTCTCAATAACAATGAATTCACTGTGTTGGAAGCTACAGGAATTTTTAAGAAGCTCCCTCAGCTACGTAAAATGTAAGCTTATTTTCTTCATCTTCTTTCCACATGTGTGCATTTCCCCTTAGCATCTTTGAAAATTATGAAATGTGAAAAGTGTCAGCCCAACAAATAATCAAATCCCAAGAGCTAGCTCTTACATGGGTTAGCTTAATGAATGGAGGTCAGAGCTGACTGCTCTTGTCTTTAAGTCTAGACACAAGCAAGAGCAAGACTTATTATGGCATCTTTGGGCATCTTCTTTTAGACTCAGGACAGCTGTTTGGTTATGAAGCCATAGCAGGAATGTAGCAATCTAAGTTTATCAGAAATGCATCCAGTAATGTTTTGTAACTTCCTTTACTACTCCTCAAACCATACTGTTAACGCCTCTTTTAACACATTCAAAAAAGCATTTGACTTTTTTGCTTCATTAAACTTTCATCAAAAAGTAATCAAAACCAAATGATTGGAAAACTGACTTGTTAACTCATCTATGTCACTTCATGTTCACAATTCATATTGTAAAATAAGTATGTCAACTCAGCAGTTTCCAGATTTTTTTTGAAAAAAAATATATATAGCCTCTATCCTAAAGTCTTAGTGAAGAATTGATATATTTATTATATAGGGTACAATTGGACATATTCTTTTCTTTTAAAAATGTGTTAACTATTTCTTTACTTCTATCTTTTATTTTGTAAATGATTCTTTAGTTCTAAGTTGGAGATCTTAAATTTTTAATACAGTACACTTGTTAATTACTGTGAGTTAATTGAATGAGTAATCAACTCAAAAGTCTTCTTCTCCATTCTCTTACACTTGGGTAATGGAGTAGGGAGTTGGAAGGAAGGCATCATGGAGAAGGTATTGTTTAAATTCATTCAACTGAAAAGGTACTGAGGGCCAACTATATGTAAAGCATTCTGTGAAAATATAGAGAAAATTGCCCTTGTGAAGGTTACATCATAATTATGTGTTCAGACATAATCAAAGAGAGATGATCATTAGAATTAATTAGAAAGAAGATTCAGGATGACCTGCTAGAAAGTTATTGAAAGCCAATCAACAAGGATTGATTAAGTGCTTACTATGTGTCAGGCACTGTGTTAAGTATTAGAGATACATAGGAAGGTAAGAGCAAAAGTTTATGTTTGATACTGGAAGTAACAGAAAGTAATTAGAAATCATTGATGACAGTACTTTGCACATGATCAGACTTACTTTAGAAAACTCACTTTGGCAAGTGAGAAGAAAATGGATTGGAATGGGGAGAGACTTAAGGAACAAGCATTATGACTATGAAAAAGCAAAAAAAAAAGAGACATAGATATCAATAGACACACATATATACAAGAGGAGAAATAAGTGTGTTTTTAGAAATGCTACAAATTTGGAAGAGAGGAAGATTCAGAAATAATATCAAGGTTTTGAATGTGAGATGCAAGATGAATGGTAGTTTTACAGATAGAAATAGGGAAATCTGAAAAAAATGTTGAGGAATGGAGGTGGGTCTTTTGAGACAGATCAATTACATATGCAAACTCAGAAGACTAAAGATACAAGCCATGAGAACCATCTGCATGAAAGTAGTAGCTAAATTTGTAGGCAAAATCAAGATTGCTAAGAAAATTAATGTAGATAGAGAAGAGAAGAGAACCAAGGACAAATCCACACAAAGTATTTAGGAAGAGAAAATGAGGAAGGAATTGATGAGTCAGTAAAACACTATAGAAAGAGTAGAGGATTTGGGGTCAGTTAACCTACGTCTCAATCCTGGCTTTTCTACTTAATAGATGTGGAACCTTTTGGCAAGTCAGTTGTCCTCTCTGGGTTTCAGTTTCCACCTCTGTCAAAAGACAGCAGCAAAAGAGGCGCTCTCTAGATTTCCTTCTTACTCTGAGTACATAGATCTTATAAAGAAGACAAAAGAATATAAAGAGAATGAAGGGAATAATGAGGGCATGTTATCTCTGAAGCCAAGGGAGGGAGATGTTATCCAATAGGAGAGAGAGGCCAACTGTTTTCAAAGCTACAGATATCTGAAGAATTGGCACTTGGTGACCTTCATCACCTTAGAGATCTTTGAGAGGACCATTTCATTTCTGTCTCCTCATTCGTTCAACGGGAATACCACTATCTGTAGTATCCACCTTACAGGTTTTTAGTCAGCAAGTATTTAGTAAGTATTTAAAATGAGTCAGGCATTGTAACAAGCCAGAAAAATATAGGAAAAAGGAGACATTCTTTGCCCAGAAGGAGCTTTCATTTTAATGAAAGAAGATAAAACATAAATGGGAACCAAAAGTGAAGGTGAGGAAAGGAAGAAAGTGCCTACCTTGGAGGCATGGTAACAAAGTCCAGGGTCAGATGCAGAGCCAGGAGAGGAATAAAGGAGGGCTGGCCAGAACTCTTCCTCCAAATGAAGGTTCTGGGAGGAACTCACCAATGGAGAAAGGGATTGCAAAAATAGGGCAGGCTTCGAGGATGAAATGGTAGCTGAAGCATGGTAATAACTATTGGAGAGTCAGAAGTGGAGCCAAGAAAGAAATGAAGGATAACTGGCATCTCAGGTTCTTAAGATTAATATATATGATATAAAATATTATATTTTATATATAATAATATACTCTATATTAATATAACATATAACAATCTTAAGATCAATATATTGGATAATATAGTATGTATGTTAATACTATATTTTATGTAACATATTTTAATTATATATATATATATAATTTCCAAACTTTAAAAATCCATATGATTGTCTTATATTATTGCTCATCCTTATTTCTTTGTATTCAACAAAGATTTCCTGATAATTTACAGATTTTGCCAAGGAGATTCTGAAGGTTTATGAAGGTTTGCTCAAAGACCTTATCTTTGAGCAAAGTTTCATTTACATACCTTATATACACTTAGAACCATTGTTATCAAAGTTTTTGTTATTTTTTATTGTTATTTTTCCTCTTGTCTTTTCTTAGGTATTATAACAGCAACTTTTTGAGCCTTAGGCATTGACAGTGGAGTCACAGATAGGAGGGTGGGACAGGGAAATCCTGAAAAGTTTTGTGACATTTCTTCCCTGAAAGAAAAATATAGGTAGTTAAATAGATAGATATTAGTATACAATTCTCTTCAATTTGTTATTTTTGATGCCTATTAGCAATCATGAAAAAAATCTGCAACTATTTTTCTTTGTCACATTGATGTTCATTTAGAAACTTCAGCAACAATAAGATCACAGACATTGAAGAAGGAGCATTTGAAGGAGCCTCTGGTGTAAATGAAATTCTTCTCACTAGTAATCGACTGGAAAATGTTCGCCATAAGATGTTCAAGGGATTAGAAAGCCTGAAAACTCTGTAAGTATTCTCATTTTCATTGCAACTTTTTGGTGAATTATTGTTTTTCTCACACATGGAGACTTAATATAATGTTAAATATATAAATAAGAATATAATATATAATTTAAAATAATAATATAAATAAATGAATAAAAAATAATGACAAATAAAACAGGCAAACAGTCATTCAGCAGTCACCTCTTAGGCACCTATGCTGTGTATATGCCCTTGCAGGAAAAGGTACAAAAATTGACATACAATTCAGCAAAAATGTATTCATCATATCGTACCTAACAAAGTAATGTGCTGGGTACTAGGGATACAGAGATGGAATTTGATGTAGCCCCTGCTTTCAAGGAGCTTGTAATTTAGTGAAGCAATAACATGTTTCATTGTTGAATTGCCATCGTGATGCCTCATAATGGTATGAAGTTAATTCTGCATTCTTGAAGTCTGTGCCAATGGATTGCAAATTATAGCAGTCCTACCTAAGCCAAAAAGTTTTAAGTATGAGCCAGCCTATAACTTTACGGTCCTTGATCATTGCTTCAAATGTCTTGGAATTCCCTGTACTGGTTAAATATGTCATCTGAATTTTTGATTCTTGTCAGAAACCAGCTCTTGCCTGATTCTTTAGCAAAAGCAAGTAGCTGTGCTCCTGATGGATAATTGGTATTATTCATAAAGAAAACTGGTCTAAACTTTCACATCCATGTTGACTGGGGAAAAGCTTTCAAATTATTCCAAATTCTCTAACCAGATATGCCTCCAGACAAATCATTTAAATTCCATGGGCCTTGGGTATCCTCCCTGGACTTATCAAAGCACATAGCACTTGCTGCTGATAAAATTGCATATCTTTTATGTATTGTATAATGATATAAAGACATTTGACTCTTTTCCATATTTTATATCAGTACCGGTAAAATTAAGATACCAATTCATTTCAGTAATTGAGATATATTCCCTGGGTACAGGTATGTTTTTTTAATGCAGCACAGAGAAGTGAAATCATCCCCTAATATGTTAGTATATTATATCATTTATTTAGTGGCATGAACAGGAAAATTGGTTTTTTAAATGTTGCAGGAATATATGAATAATATCACAAATAA
The DNA here is from genome assembly GCF_027887165.1 of Monodelphis domestica. Lineage (NCBI taxonomy): Eukaryota > Metazoa > Chordata > Mammalia > Didelphimorphia > Didelphidae > Monodelphis > Monodelphis domestica. The sequence continues at coordinate 103,990,854 of NC_077232.1, forward strand.
TCAACCAAAATTTTGCCTCTAAAAGGATTTCTTAGACAAGAGATAAACAATTCAGTTGCTTTGTGGGCAAAATCACTTCTGTTGCAATGTTATAAAAAGCTCATTATAAGAAATCATGATTGCAGTAGCAGAGTAATAATAATATATGGTAATAAACATTGAAATCCTAATAATGAAATTCTTATAATCAAGTATAATTCTTTTTATGACAGTAGCATTGGAAATAACAATGTGGTTATGGCTATATTAAACTCAAGCATAATACTGCTTTTTTGAGACATCTCACTAATAAGTACTATGCTTGTGGCTTATAAATATACTTCTCATTAATAAAATATACAGAAAATAGTAATGTATATGCACTCTAAGAATTGATGAGCAAGTTAATTTAAAAACATACATAGAAACAACTACATGAAATTATGAAGAACAAAACAAGAAGATCCAAGAGAACATTAGATACAGCAACAGAAATACTACTCAAAATATATGCCTGCCTCCAAAGAAAGAGCTGATAAATATAAGAAAGCATGATACAGTTTAATAAATATACTTTTTGCCATATGATGTCTTCTCCAGTGCAGAGAGAGGAGGGACAAAAGGAGGGAAGTAACTGGGAACTTTAATGGAACAAACAAACTAATTAAATTTTTAAAAAGAAAATAGCACTGAGATATTATAGGATGGACTTATTCTAAATTTTTATTAATTGTAATGACATTAAGATTCTTTCTTTCTGCAATGATGTCCATTCTTTTTCAGGATGTTGAGAAGTAATCGTATAACCTGTGTAGGAAATGATAGTTTTATAGGACTCAGTTCTGTACGTTTGCTTTCATTGTATGACAATCAAATTACAACAATTGCTCCAGGAGCGTTTGATACCCTCCATTCCTTATCCACATTGTAAGTATTGATGGTAACTTATTTATTGATTGAATTAACCAATAAAATTTTAGTTGATGTGTTTTCAATAACAATCTCAACAACAATATGATGTTCTCGTTAGGCATAATTTATCTTTTTTTTTAAAGAATTATTAAGAATTCAGTGTCCAAGAAACCATTGCCACTTAGGAGCTCATACATTTTTCTTTAAAAATGGCTTTCTCTTAAAAGTAACAAACTACTGAATTTTGCTTATTTTTTTAATCTCTAAAATGCCATTGACTTCCATACTAAAATGTAGGTCACTTCTTTTAATCAAGTGGAAATGTGTCAATGTAAATGAATAATTCAGGTTAACCAATCAAATTATTTCTACATCTTATAACATGATACTAAAGAAAGAAAAATGTTATTAGTATATTCCCCAGCCTTATAACATTACATTGGCTTGGTTATTTGCAATTTAAATAAGCTTCATTAGTTGGGTCATAAAAGTAATTCTCAGTATGGAATTATGATACTAAAAAGAGAACGTACCATGGATCAGTGGAAAATATGTTTGATTTAGGGTCAGAGGACCTGGATCCTAATCCCAGCTCAGATATCAATCATCTGTGTAACCTAGTGAATGTGTTACTCTTATTCTATGGTCCTCAGGCTCCTCAAACTTAAAATGAGGGGATGGGACTAGATACCCTCGGAAGTCACTGACAGTGCCACAATCTATGGTCCAAAGTCATTTGTTAGCAGGTTTGGGAGCAAAGCCTTAGTGAAAGCTTTCCTAGAGTCTGGTAAAGAGAAAATTTTCATAATCTCAGAAAAGAGTTGGGGATGAATATGCTGCTGGTACTCAGAATATTTGTGTATATTGTTATTGCAATTTAATTCATACCTTGTATAACTTGGTGCATAACGGTAGTGTTAGAAATGATTAATTTACATACAGTAGTTTGCATCTAAATGTATTGTTATAATTTAATGGGTGGGAAATAAAGGTGACTGGAGAGAAGATGGAAAAGAAAAAAATACTTGTTTCACATAGCTCAAGTCACTAAAGGAATTATTTTTGAGGGAAGCATCTATCAGTAAAGCACTTAATCCTCTTCCCACATAAAATGTGACATTTTACACCTAGTGACTAATTTGTGCATATTAAAGATGGCATGTTTATAAATAATGGAATTGTCAATAGGTTTGTGTTCAAGTAGGGAGATGCCTAAAGTATTGGGATTTGTAGAGGTAAATTCATTTTTATAACTGGCATGTAATCAACTCAGCTGTCACTTTAGATGGGAAACCTATTCTCTGGAGCAAATAAGAGATGGAAATCTTGAGATGACAAATTAATGAAATAGCTGTTGTCAGGTTAAACCCAATAATATAAAGTAATCAGCCTTCATCTTTATATTGAATTACCACATTATCAGTGCAGGATAGTTTGACAGCAAGTCAGATCTCAGACAAGTTTAAATTACTTCTAAATGAGATATATCAAGATACACTGCATAAATCCAAAATTGCTGCCTTCAACTTTATTTTTTGTATAGAATCGCTTGAAAGATTTTCTTCTGGGATTTTTTTGCTCTCCCAAGTATAAATAGAATGTTTGAGCCACGGAAAATACATGTGGTATGTTGTAAATAACTGTGTATAAATGAGAGATGAGAAGAATATTGAAATAGAAACAATTCAAGAGATTTATCCCCAAATCTGCTTTCTACGTTTTTCTCTTCACAGGAACTAAAATAGTGGGTTCCAGGAAAGGTTTACCCTCTTTATATTAACATAATGTGTTTTATGGGGAAAAAAAGTTGTCCTAACTAAACTATGCATTGTTTACATATGGTTCTTAGAAACCTCTTGGCCAATCCTTTTAACTGTAACTGCTACTTGGCTTGGTTGGGAGATTGGCTTAGGAAGAAACGCATTGTAACAGGAAATCCTCGATGCCAGAAACCTTACTTCCTAAAAGAAATTCCCATCCAGGATGTTGCTATTCAGGATTTTACTTGTGATGACGGTAAGAATTACAGATGTTCATTCATGCATACTTCATTCATTCTATGTTCTTATGTACTTACTTATCATGTGCAGTTTTGTGTCATGATTATTTGCTTATATGTCCTCTCCCATATTAAACTGAAACTCCATGAGGGAAAAATAATGTCTTTATTTGTCAAAAGACTCATACTTAGTATGGTGCTCTTAACAAAAAATTACTTAGAAATGTTAGTTAAATGGAATTGATTCAGAAAGTACTTTTGAAGGGCCTTCTATGGACAAGGCTCCATGCCATGTAATTGCTTGACTTTCACGTGGCTAGTTTCTTTGCTTTGGTATATGTAAAATTATCCAAGATAATATTCAATTTTAAAATATTTCTTTCTAATGACAAAGCCACATATCTAAGCAGTACATCTAACAATACATCCAGCATTGTTATATTTTTAAGATTCATAGACTGTATCTTTGCATATGATTTGGCTTGATTTTATTTCTTAATACTTAAGAGACCAGTTTCTAATACTTATTTATGCTGTTGGGTGGCCAGTATGGTCTAGAACTCGAAAAATACCAATTATATCTAAGGCTTTGCCCCAGCTTTCTGCCACTCTCTGGGTCAGCTGATCAAATCTCTAGACCTCAGTTTCCAATGTGCTACTTCTAAATTTTAATGGATCCACAACCTAATATATATGGTCAGTCTCATCAAGATGGCAGTACATCCATATTCTACATCTCATCCTATGAATCTTTCGGTTTCTTTTTGTGAAAGTAAGATAGTAGACCTCAAGTCCTTTCTAGCTCCCAGAGAATCTATAACTCTATCAGGGTAATATCTATGTAACATAGCTTCAAGTTGCTTTATTTTCCTAATGATTTGAAATGAAGCTTTATGCTATTCCTTCATGGTACCTTCAGCAAACCATTTTACATTTGTTAAGTAGAAACAATAATAATAATTGAATTACCTGCCTCAAAAGGCTACTATGAGAAAAATGCTTTGTAAATCTTTAGGGATTATGTTCATGTGAGCTGCTATAACTGTTACTGCTGCTTCTCCTTCAAAGAGCTTTTAAAAAATAACATTGTTGGTTGATCTAACTATATATGTTTGTGTAGCTAAAGTTAACTATATAAATAACAATAATAATGTTCCTAATAGTATACATTTTTATATATGAAAAAAGTAAAGTATAGTAGGAATAGCTAAATAAGACTCCAAAGTCTATAATTCTGATCTCAGTTCTGTCACTGCGTGACCTTAGAAAAGCTAATTAAACTCTCAGCCTTAGGTGCATCACTTGCAAAATAGAGCTAAGTACACTTGCCCTACCAACCTCACTCAGTTGTTGCAAGGAGAAAATGAGATAAGTGACAATATGTGACAGGCTGTCAAGTGCAGTATAAATTGGAAATCATCATTAGAGGTAATATTTTCATCATTCATAAATTAAACACACATTGTAGATTCTTTCGCTTTTTTTTTAAATTCAGCATAGGACAATGTATATACAGAAAGTAGTTGGCAATATAATATATCCATGCCTGGATTAGTGGGAACAAATTAAAGAGAAAAAAATTCACTTTTTTTTAAATTCAGCATAGCAATACAAATACAGAAAGCAGTTGGCAATATGATACAGCTAGGTCTTAAGTAGTGTGAATAATGAATCCCATCAGTAGTTGGATTAATCGAATTCACACTGTATATTTCATTGGGCTAGAAACAATTTCCATATTTTCCATAATTTTAATTTGAAATATTTCAAATTTGAATATTTGCAACCACTTCAGGGGATTCGTTATCATCGGTAATCGGGACCTAGCTGTATTCTCTCCCTGATTTTTGCTTTAGATCAGTTGGTCTAATTTTCTATAAATCCATATTTAATTCTTACAAGTAACTAAATAAAGAAAATATCACATTAGAAACTGCTATAGAGATATAGTTCTATTTAGAGACCTGCTTTAAGAGGTTATAAAAAAGGATTATGTAAAATACCTAGTGTCTTTTGAAATACAATGTATATAAATAAGTGTTAGGTGGTAGCTTAATGTTCTGTGCTGTTAGAAATCCTGTGGTGTAGAACTGTGGTGTTTGTTAAATAGAATTAAGTAGATTAAGTCCCTGCTGGCTATAAAGTCATTTTTGAAGATATAAAACTGGGCATATTTGTGTTTCCTCTGGCAAATCAGGAAATGATGACAACAGTTGTTCTCCACTATCCCGCTGCCCAGCAGAATGTACCTGCCTTGATACAGTTGTCCGATGTAGTAACAAGGGCCTGAAAGCCTTGCCAAAAGGGATCCCCAAAGATGTCACTGAACTGTAAGTAAGCCCCTACTTTCCCTTCCTTAATTTCCAAGGTTATATTTTTTTTTCCTCAGGGTTTTGTACCATCTTGAGTTGAAGGCAACCAAAGGGGTTGTATATACCAGTCAAACTGAATTTCTTATTTCTACCTGGAGATATTAAAGGAAAATAGGGAATGGATTCAAGGACAGAAGAAAATTCACGTTGTCATTGTTGCATTAGAATAATCAATTGTGTATTACTTTGTGATATAGTGTAATGGAACATTGTTGCTGAGTCATTTTTCAGTCATGTCTGACTCTTCATGACCCCATTTGGGGCCATCTTGGAAAAGATACTAGAGTAGTTTACCATTTCCTTTTCAAGTCATTTTATAGATGAGGAAAACCAAGGCAAACAGTACACAGTTAGTGAGTATTGGGCCAGATTTGAACTTGAGAAGACAAGTCTTGATTCCAGGTCCAGCACTCTGTCTACCACCATTTAGCTGCCTTGTAATGAAAAGACTCATGGGCTTAGTCAGCAGACAAATTCAAATATTTGTTCTGCCATCTACTAGTATGGTGACCATAGTAAAATAGCACCTTCTTTTCCAAGTTGTAAAATGAGAGGATTATCCAAGAATGGTTCCATCTTAGATGTTTTATATTATTTATTCTATTCTAATATATAATAAAATATATTGTTTATTTAAAATGGGGAATGAGTCACTGGTTAAGAAGATGGCATCTGAGAATGGGATTTGGAATGGAAGGTCCCTGGATAGGAATGGTAAGAATGAATTTGCATAAGGTATTTAAATAAAAAGAAAGAGGGAAGAAGAAAATGTCCTAATTATCACTACAAAGCTAGATGGTAGAGAGTAGCAACAATGTAGAAAGAAGGGCAATAGAGAATATCCCAGGAAACAAAAAGATAAATAAATAATAAAATAATAATAAAAATCATGACCTCAGATTTCTATACATAACTGCACAAAATATGGTCAATGACAATATATTTGGAGTTAGAAGACCTAAGTTAAAGTCTAAGACCTTCACCTTCAGTCAGTAAGCATTTTTTAAGCATCTATAATTTTCTAGACATCGTCCTTAGTGTTGAGGATACAAAGAAAAGCAAAAATTGGTCCCTACAATATAATGGGGGAGAGAGTGTGCAAATAATTATGTCTTCACAAGCTATTTACATAGTAAAGTAGAGATAATCAACCGAGAGAAGGGATTAACAATACTAGCTAGGGGAGTGTTTTTCAGTCATTTTTCATTCATATCCAGCTCTTCCTGACCCCATTTGAGATTTTTTTTAGCAAACATACTGGAATGATTTGCTATTTCTTTCTCTAGTAGATTAAGGAAGACTGAGTTTAAGTGACTTGCCCAGGGTCACATGGCTAGTAAGTAGCTGAGGCCAGATCTAAATTCAGGAAGAGAAGTTTTCCTGACTCCAGGCTCAGCACTCTATCCATTTTGGCACTTGGCCACCGACTTAGGTAACTTTTAACAAATTATTCCACTTTTCTAGGCTTCAGTTTCATCCTCTGTAAAATGAGAGGGTCAAAGTAAAGAACTTACAAGAACTCACAGTTAGATGATATATGATCTTTAAATATGAATGGGAGAAATAGAGAAGGATTCTGATAAAAAGAAGCAAATTCGAGATCATAGGATTCATTGAGTAGAAGACTAATGACCAGAATATGGTTTGTTTTCTGTGGAATGACTGCATTTTGCTCATCTGCATTATAGAAGGTGTTTCCTCACTGAGATTTCCTTTTACCAATGAAATCAAAAGTTTCATATCCACTGCCACCCAAATATTTGTGCGAGGGATAAATGACTGTGAATCAGAGCAAAGGCAGAAAAAGAAGTGCTTTTGTCTGTTGAGTAAATTAGGGGAATGTGGTACAGATAGTTTTCCTACATGGGAAGAAAATATCCAATAAAGTCTCTCATGCCATTCTTATTGAAAAGATGAAGAGATCTGATACTACAGTTAGGTAAATTCAGAATTGTTGAATGAATGAACCAAAGAACAGTCATTAATCAGTTGATGTCAGTTGGAAGGGCTCCAGTGGGTTGCCCCAGAGATCTGTGGTTGACTCTGTGCTGTTTAAAACTTTTATCAGGGATTTAGATGAAAGCACAAGTGACAGGCCTATCACATTTGCAGGTGATTCAAAGCTAAGAGCAGTAGCTCACACTCTGAATGACAGAGTCAGAATTCAAAAAGATCCTGACAATCCAGGACATCAAGTCAAAAATCAAATCAAATGAAATTTAGTCTGCATTATTGTAGTATTACATTTAATTCACAAAATCGGCTTTGCAAGAACAAGACAGAAGAGGCATGACTAGAAAATAGCTTATCTGAAAAAGATCTGGGAGATTTAGTGGACTACAAGTTTGATCTGGGATCATAATGGTAAGCAAGAAAGCTAATGGAGTCAGTTTTTATTAAGGAGATATGGGGACACATAAACCTGAAAAATAATGGATAAATCTCTGTGCCCTACCCTATTCAAGAATACATGTATTGTGTCCTGTTCTAGAATCTTTTTTAAAGAGGTTATAAAGCAGGTCTCCTCCTTTGTCTTAACCTTTGTTTTCTTATCTGTAAAGGGGAGAAATTTAAGGAAAATAGTACACAAAATTAATTTAAAAATACGAAGAAGAAAACTAAATTGAATGCTACGTAATTATAATAATCAAGCTTGGAAATGAGCTGCAAATCATTCTAACTTCTTCTCTCCTCTTTCTTTGAAGTGGTGGAGGACTATATATGTAGAATATTACATGTGGGGTTATATGCATTCAGTATGTCATAAGTTTTGCTGAACTGTTTTGTTTTGTTTTTGTTTTGTTGTTTAATCTTTGTTAAAAGAAAAGGCTTAAACACTGATGTGTACGAGAAAATAAGTGACTGTTATAGAAATAAAAGCAAAAGGCACACAAACTAACTGCAAAGTAAGGTAAAAGCGTCACCTTGGTGTAATTGCTAAAGAGCCAGCTTTGGAATCAGAACAGTGTGAGAAGTTCTACCTCTGACACTTAATAGCTTCATGACTCTATTTCTCGTATAAGTCTCTAAGGCTATCAGTTTTAGTGAGTTGCAAATCTACATTGGTAGAGGAAGTTTTCTCAGAAAGAGTTCTGGGCAAAAATCACAAAGCCAAGCAAAACAAAACAAACCAAAAAAAAAAAATGAAGGAGCTAGACAAAGATGATTCCCAAGGTTTCTTCTGGCTTTCGAGGTTTACATCTTGGTCTACAAGAATAGCCTTTTGACTTGTATCTCCTTTCTTTCATTCTTAACATCATATTTGTCATTTAAAATATAGTTTTATTGTTATTCAATCATTTTTTCACTCATATCCAACTCTTTATGACTCCATTTGGAGTTTTCTTAGCAAAGATATCGGGTTGGTTTGCTATTTCCTTCTCTAGCTCATTTTACAGGTGAGGAAATTGAGGCAAACAGCATTAAGTAGATTGCTTAGGATCACACAGCTAAATCTGAACTTAGGAAGATGAGCCTTCCTGATTCCATGGTTGGTACTCTATCCACAACACTACCTATTCTTTCTGATGCCAAGTCCAGTATTCCATCCACCATGCCACCTAGCTCTCCTTAAGATATAATAGAGTGATCCAAAAGAGAATAACATGATTATTGGCTTCCATTTTGTTTTATATAAAATTCTGCAAATTTGCATTTGACCTTTCCTTTAAAATATCCTAGGAACATACATTTGAAGAGGAAAAGGACCTTTTAGGCCATCTAGTCCAAGAACCTCGTTTTAGAGATTAAGAAATAGAGGCCCAAGGAACTTCAGTTATTTGCCCCAAGACCTAGAGGCAGTAATCCTTAAAAATGGGATCTGAATCCAGGACTTCTAACACCAGAGACAGCGCATTGCAGTGAATTTCACCCAAGCATGAAAAAGCATGTTATTTCTATTTCTTTTTCTATTTTTTTTTAAACTCTTACCTTCTGTCTTGTAGTCAATACTGTGTATTGGCTCCAAGGCAGAAGAGTGGTAAGGGCTAGGCAATGGGGGTCAAGTGACTTGCCCAAGGTCACACAGCTGGGAAATGTCTGAGGCCAGATTTGAACCTAGGACCTCCCATCTCTAGGCCTGGCTCTTAATCCATTGAGCTACTCAGCTGCCCCATTATTTCCATTTCTTTAAAGTTTTCATTACTTCTTTTTTTTTTACTAATTACATCAATGAATAATTGACTAAATAATTAGCTTTATAATTCCTTCTAATCCTTCCAACAAATCGTTTGATAGCTACAATGCATATGCATTTTGTCTTAAATATAATTTCCTGAACTTTAGCACTTAAGTGACAAACGGTATGTTTATAAGCAATGGCCTATTATAATCAGGGCTTCAGTGGGACCCTCATTACACCTTCCATCTCTACCAGATGACTCCTGTCCTTTTACTTAATTTCTTTCACAACTCACACATCAGTTTTAATATTATTAACTTGATTATTCATTCAATAAATATGTGAAATAGATTTAAATCTATTCACCATGCATTTCTTTTGATTGTCATATACATTAATAATATTTCTATACAAAAAACAATAATGCTTTCCATTAGAATATTTTGCTTATATAATGGAAATATGAACTCATATATATTGAAGTGAAATTTGAGAGTCAGGTAACTTATTCCTATAGCGGAATGAAATCTCACTAGCAAGATACTTTATGTTGATGGCATATAAACATCTACTAGGCATAAGTAATATGGAATTGTTATGTAATTTCTCACAAACATTAGTAGGCATTTCTGGTCAAGTATAAGCAAATTCTTTCTCTTATTTTAATCACTGTCTATAATTTCCCTGTAACATTATTTTAACATCTAGATATCAATATGCCATGTTTATTTATTTATTTTACTTTCCAGTGAGGCTTCTTTCTCATTAGAATCAAAATACCATCTCTCTCTCAAGTACATGTGATCATGTCTCCCTCTAGTGGCTTCTACCCACAGAGAGGTGAGGAAAAGAACAGAAGGAAAGATGGGGAAAAGATCAAAGAAATATTGGGGAGAGGACAGAGTATTTGAGGACTAAGGAGGAATAATGGTTGAGGTTCCATTTGTATACAAATATCTATTATGGGTTTAAACATCTTTATCTTGTTTTTATAACAGTTTTCATTTTTAAGTTCTGGGATCAAGTTTTTATCTTGAGAATCTTCACAGTTACTCCTCCATATATATATATATATTTTTTTTTAAAATACCAGCCTCAGCCTTCACTCTGCAGCTTTTCCACAGTTGTGAAATAGAATTGTGACATGTCCAGTATGCCAAAACTGTTTGTAGACACATTCAGAGCCAGATGGCTTGTATCGTTCAAAGATATCTGCATCATTCCACATCCGTATTCTAAGAAAGAACAGATTGTGGGAAAAGATATGGTCTTTGGACTAAAATGTAGAAATGAAATTTCTTTTGCATGAATTGTGTCTTTTATTTATTTTTCAACTTTAAAGGATAGGATAAAGACTAGACTAATTATTTCATTGATAGAGGAATTTTCTGTATGAAAGTTAGACTAAAATTCCATCAATATTCCCTTTTATTTTGTTTGACTTCAATAAGGCATGGCACATACAAAGATACTTGTTTATGAGGTTATTTTTCCTATATGTAGAATTTCTTTGTATATTTGATGAGTTTTAGATTGCATTGTTGAATGCGCAGCTATGGTGATTTGCTATCACCTATTAAAATTTCTAATACTGAAGCAAGTATTTATAATACCATAAATTCTGAACAAATGGAACCTTATTATATTGAAGTAAAACTAAGTTTATTAGAACTGTGGAAGAAATGAAAGAGAAAGAAAAATGTATGGAATCATAGTCCTAACTTTGGTATTTATTCTCTATAATGCCATTGAATAAGCTACCCTAATTCTCTAATTTTATTTCCTCATCTTTAAGATGAGGGATGAAAGGAATCTTAAATGCCTTCTGTTAACATCTAGCCATCTCTAAATGGGATATTCTTTTATTTAAATCACAGTGTATCAATTGCTCAAATTTTTACTACATCTACATGTGAGAATAGTATAGTGAATCTTGTTTTCATTATTAATGAAATTGCTGTTTTCATTAACATTATCATTAATATTAATAATGAATTAATAAAAAATAATAAAACTATTAATAGTTACCAGGGCAGCTAAGTGGTACAGTGGGTAGAGAACTAATCCTGCAACCGGGAAGATTCATCTTCATGAGTTCAAATCTGACTCCAGATACTTACTAGCTATATGATCCTGGACACTTAACCTTTGCCTCAGTTTCCTCATCCATAAAATGAGTAGGAGAAGGAAATGGCAAATCTCTCTAGTATCTTTGCCAATAAAACCCCAAACAGAGGCACAAGGAATCAGGCAGAACTGAAAAATGATACAACAATAATAGTTAGTGTGTCCTTGGAATCAAACTATGTGACCACAGGCAGGAAGAATGATGAGCAAAACATTTGGTAGACTAACTTCACTGGGACTATCATACAGCCATGTGAGTATATAGGTGCTTGACTCTATGAAGTTAACCATGGGGAAATGAATCAACTAATCTGTCCACAGATGGATAAATTTGACCTAAGTTTAACACACACACACACACACACACACACACACACACACACACAATCAACCTGATTAACAGATGCACTCTTTTCTTCAACCTTAAGTAATGGATCCCCACTGAAGCATATTTTGTCATGAAGTTAGACTGTGTAATACCTGGCTTCAATTAAGAATGAAATATCATTAAGCTAATATATTTTGACACTGCTGTTATTTTAATGTGAATAATGTATTTTTTTTTTTAGGTATTTGGATGGGAACCAGTTTACCCTAGTTCCCAAGGAACTTTCTAACTACAAACATTTAACACTTATGTGAGTACTTTTTCTCCCAGTATTTTTCTTCTGTAGATTTTTTGTTCTGTTTAATGAAATGGGAGTTGGGGTGGGGGGTAGGAAAACAGAGGCACTGGGTCGGGGTGGGGGTGCAGAAGAGCGACAGGGAGGAAATTGTTGAAAATGTCGTGAACCTTTCAGATAATATAATTCCTTCACAGACAGATGCCTCCAGCTTCTCTCATTTAAGTTCTGGATCATAAGCCACATCTTGAAACTTGTAATATATATCAGAATATGATAGAGTCCTAGAGCAGGTTTTCTCCTTCAATTCTTGAAGAAACACAAACACAATGATGTCTTGTCTGGCTAACATAGAATCAAATAAATAATAATGAAATACAAAACTTCCATTGATATAGAATACAATCTTTTTGTGATCTCTCATTTAAAAAAAGGACAGAAACACTATTTATCCTTGATCTCACATCAAATATCATAGAAGACCATTAATAATAATAAAAAATGATTATCAAGAAAAGTACTAGAAAGAGGACTGGCTTTGGAGCCAGAGGACAAGGATAAAAATCATGACTCTCTATGTGACTCTAAGCAGGTATTTAAAGTTTCTTCATTTGTAAAATGAGGGGTATAACAAATTTGGCCTCAGAGACCCTTTTCACCTTTAAATCTATGATACAATAATAAAATATTTTCAGTTGCCAAGAATTTTACATGGATTTTCTCCTATAATCCTCATAGCAATTTTATGAGCATTATTACCATTGCATATATTATTTTAAATATTTTACAGATGATGAAATTGAGATTCATAGAAGCTAATTGAAATGTCCAAAATCATACCACTAATAAAAATCTCTTAACAATGCTAATTATGTCTGCTAACTAAATTAATGATTTGGTTTATTATATTTTAATTTTACATTAATTTTTGTCATATAAGTTAAAGGATCTTTCTATTAGAATTACTTCTTTAAAATCTAGTCTTCAAATAACTGTGTCACAATTATGTCATGGATGACAAAAATAACTCTATTCATTCTATTATGGTAATGTCCTACTGGCATAGTCTCTCTGGTTTAATATTAAGCCTAAAATTTTTACCCTGTTTGATATTTGAATCTTCTGTTATTTGTACTCTAAGATGAAATATTCCAATATAAAAACTTAGATAATTATATATATACAATATTTAAAAAGCAAATATATTTTTTCAATTTTGATTGCCAAAACTTTAGAGTAGTAAGCATGATAAATGTTAAGGCACCAAATTGGTAACATTTTTTTCATTTTAAATTACTTCTATGGAATTCTATAAGGATTTGAGAGATTTATGTTGGGTCAGTGTGTTTATAGGAAAGTGCATGCCAAGTGGCTAGGTAACAGGAAATGTGTGTCATACCTAATTAAAAATTAACTCCTCTGGATGAGGTTGGTGAAATTTGTGCTGAAATCATTTCCAAGGCTTTATCAATTGGCAGACATTTTAAATTAACTTAAGGGCATCTGCATTAAAGAAGAATTGGACTTTTCAAACTTGGCCCTAAAAGGCAAAACTGAGACCTGTGAAAATTATTTTTATTCAGGAAAACCTTCCTAACAATTAGAGCTCTCTAAAAGGGGAATGGACTACTATGAGAGGGAAAGTAGACTGCTCCGTTCCAGTTCTTCAAGTATAAACTGGTCTTCAAGTTTAAGCTAGATGATTTCTTGTAATGGGTGTCATATAAGGGGTGCTGTTTGGCTATGGATTGAATTAGATCATATCCAATGATTCTGTTATTGAAAATAGCATTTTGAAGAAATAAGAACAGACCTGTTTGAATGGGGTAAAATGTAATTACAATAGCATAAAAAAATCATAGATCTTGAAAGGTATGTAGTTTGTAGGGATATAGAGAAAATAATAGGAATTGATTAAATGGAATCCATCTGTCCTTTCAAATATGCTATAAAATCTAGGTAAAAGCCATAAGTCTGGCATCTAATCTCATTGTGATCATGAACAAATCAATTCACCTTTTTGAGACTTTATTTCTTCATCTTTAAAAAAAAATTCTACTAGATCAGTTCAAAGCCTATGAAGTGTATGTGCCATGTACTTATTTGTTTTTAGAAGAATAATATCAAGGCTAACAAATATAAAGTACAAGATCTAAAACAATAGCCACAAACATTAGAACCTAGGATTGTTGTTGGGGATTTTTGTTTTTTTTATTTTTAGGGTACTAATCTCCCTGAGATGCAAGTTTCATTGTGGGGAATATATAAAAATATATCAATATGTATAGCAAAATCCTTTTTTTGGACATGATTTTAAACTAGATACAATTTGCCTTACAATTATATTTTAAGGTGACAAAGTAATCAGTTCAAATCACCTCTTTACTATATTGAAGGTACTTTCACTTATCAAATTGTTGCATTTTTTGTTGCTATTTTCAGGTAGTCTAACTAGTTCAACTATTACTACTAACAAAAACAATATTCCCTTCAAGTTATTTCTAGGATTTTCAGTTTTTTGCCTTGTTCCAAATGACTAAGTTTCTGTATTTTTTTGTAGAGATCTAAGTAACAACCGAATCAGCACACTTTCTAACCAGAGTTTCAGCAACATGACACAGCTACTGACCTTGTAAGTTAAAACTGGTAACACTATGTTAAAAATGTACAAGTCATTCTGAATAAAAGTGATACATATAGACAGGTAATAGAAGGAAAATTTCAAAATATTATTTCATTTGGAAGCCTGGAAGATACCTATTTTTTCTAATTACTTTGGATTCAGAAACTGCACTTGGTTATTTTCTGTTTCTCTTATTTTTTATTACCACATACAAAAAAACAAAATATCATATGTATTTTCAGAATTCTTAGTTACAATCGTCTCCGATGTATACCTGCCCGGACCTTTGATGGGTTGAAGTCTCTTCGTTTACTGTAAGAATCTTTAATTTAATAAAATGTCAGCTTATGCAAACAGCCCATTATACTAATGATGTCCCTAGTAATCTGTTTTATTAATTCCTTTTCTGAGTGGTTGGGTGGTAGAAAGACTGAATTGTAAATGCCCTTCTGGAAGGAACTGGGGGGAAATGAATGTCTTAGAGTGCCATAGTTACTATTTTAGTCAACTATAGATTCCTCTTAGTGGATTATGTATCATACACAAGAGCACATGATTTTTAATGATGTCTTGAATTACTTAATTCAAAGAAATGTAAAAGATCTTATTTTGCTATTTCTTATCTTTAGGTCTTTACATGGAAATGACATTTCTGTTGTACCTGAAGGAGCTTTCAATGATCTGTCCTCCTTATCACATCTGTGAGTACTTCTTCCTTAAAGCACATTAAAGTCTGTTGAAGTACATTAAAATCTCTCTTTCATTTGTTTAAAAAAAAAAAAACATATCTGCCCAAAATTTCAGCACATTGCATCTTCACTTCTAATTTAAAGTACTCAAATGACTTGAAAAGTTGTGTCTGGACATTTTAGCATAAAATACATTTTTCAGACACCCCACAAGTAATCACAAGCTTTATTAATTAATTATATAACAGAAATTGATCAAGACTGGGCAGATTTTTAAATACTATAAATTAAAATGCCAAAAAAAATCAGGTATATAGATGATCTCATATTAAGTTAGATAGAATGTGTTTTTTCTCTTTCATAGACCAAAGAATATGTTCCAAATATGAAGAAAAAATTTATTTAACGTACTCATATTCTGAACTACCATGTTTCTTTACAATATAGCATAAATCCTCTGAATACTAAAATCAACTTGCCTGTTCTCAAAGTTTTCAAATGGGAGGTGGAAAATTCAATAGGGCTCCATGGACTACAGGACTCCTTAGAGAAGAGGTACATAGGTCTCCCAGATTATCTGAGAGCCAGAATTCTGGATGGTTTTTCCCAAATTAGTAACTGCTATAAAATTAACCACAAAACAATAAATTCTTACACTGAGGTGCAAAAATTACTTTTAAGTACAGGGAGGAATAGAAATGGCTTCATAGCAATTTGTTTGAAAAGAACTCATTGTTTTAGTTGATTTCAGGTTCAATAAAAATCTGTAGTTTGATATGACAATCAAAAAAGCTAACATGATTTTAGGATGCTTTGAGAGCCACAGTAGCAAAGGATTGTGGCCCCATGTACTTCTGTTCGGACATTGATTGATTTCCTACTGTATGAGATATTGAAGATAAACAGACAAAAGTGAAATAATTCCTGCTTCATGTATATAGAATAATGGAATAATGGATTAAGAGGCAGCTAGGTGGCTCAGTAGATAGAGAGCCAGGCCTGGAGATGGGAGGTCCTGTATTCAAATTTAACCTCAGACACTTCCTAGATGTGTGACACTGAACAAGTCACTTAACCCCCATTGCCTAGCTTGTATCTCTCTTCTGCCTGAGCATCAATACTTGGTGTTGATTCTAAGATGAAGGTAAGGGTTTGAAAAAAAAATAAAATGAAAGAATAAGGATGGAGCACTAGTAACTGTGGGGATCAGGAAAGGTCTTGTATAAAAGGGAGAATTTTTCATATTCTTTGCAAGAAATCAAAGATTTTGTCACTCCGAAGTGAGTTAGGAATGTATTCCAGATATAATGGAGTACTTGTGCAAAGAAATAGAGGAAATAGATAGAATTCCATGGACAGTAAACACTTAGCAGTTTCCCTGGAATGGAGAGTACTTGGAAGACAATGATATTAGACTGGAAAGTTACATGGGATCCATCTTGTGGAGTACTTTTAAATGGAAGGCTGAGGATTTTGTATTTTATTTTTGAAAAGATGATAAGCCCCTAAAAATTTTAAATTCAGGGGTGATGGTCAGAAACTTATTGTTTTTGTTTTTAGCATTATCAATTTGGAAACTACATGAAAGACAAACAGGCAAAAAAGAGACTTCTTTCATCATTCTCCATCATAAGAGTTGTGATCAGTTCTGGGTTCCACTTTTGGAAAGGTCATTGATAAACCAGAGAGTATCCAGAAGAGGTCAGCAATTCTAATAAAAGAGATTCAAATTGGGCCATATCAAAACTGTTTTAGAGAATTATATGTTTAGTCTGAGGAAGAAAGGATATAAGGGGAAACAGGATATAGTCTTAAGTTTATAAAGGTCTGTCAGATTTGTTTGGCTTTGTCCCAAAAGATAGTGGCAGGAATATATAGAAAAATTGCAAAAAGAAAAAACTTTACCTTGATGTAAGGAAAAAACGCTTAATTGTTAGAGCACTCCAAAAGAATAATGAGACTGCCTTAGGAAGTAGTAAATTTCTCTGCACTATAGGTCTTCAAGCAAAGACTGGCTAGACTACCTCTAAGGTATGTTGTAGAGGGAATTTTTATTCAGGTATGAATTAAACTAAATGACTTCTATTTCCCCTTTTAAGATTCTATAATTCAGTGACAAATGTGTCCCAATTTTGGACACCATTTGGAGAGCTCAACAAATCAGTTATATTACCTAAAATACTTTAATTCTTACAGTTGAAACTGGATTATAGGGGGCAGTTGGGTAGCTCAGTGGATTGAGAGCCAGCCCTAGAGATGGGAGGTCCTAGGTTCAAATATGACCTCAGACACTTCCCAGCTGTGTGACCCTGGGCAAGTCACCCCATTGCCTAGCCCTTACCACTCTTCTGCCTTGGAGCCAATACACAGTATTGGCTCCAAGACAGAAGGTAAGGGTTTAAAAAAAAAAAGAAACTGGATTATGCAATATTGTGGTAGTCTCAAAACTTTGGACATTTTTTAAAAGATAGCTGTAAGAATGATAAGCTTATCAGAAGGTAAAACAATTATGCATATTTCTTTGAGTTAGTTGAAAGTCTTATGTAATTTTTCTAGATGTCACCCAAATTGAAAGAATAAAAAAAAAAGCTAAATGAATAGTAAATCATTCTTTTCCATATCATGAGAAGTAAACATTTTTAGAGTTCTTATTTTCTTGGTTTTCCTGTTAGGTCATTGGCCTGGACTTTAAAGATGGGCAAATCTAGGATTTAGTATTTTCTTAAGATATTTTACACCTAATTATAACCTGGCTTTTTGAGAAAGAGTTATTTAATAGAGTTAGAAGGGATTATAGAAACTCTAATCTGGTTCCTCTAATTCTACAGAAGTAAATTGTGTTCCTGAAGAGTTAAATTATTTAGCCCTAATCATACAGATAACCAGTGACTGATTCTGTTATGACTAATATTAACTTTAATAATCAATCCTGCCTTTCACTATGCCTGGTTGCCTCTCTTGTTTTTAGTGGTGTCCAGATTAGCTGAAAAGGTCCCATGTATCTATTGGTTACTAAATCTTTATATGTCGTATGTCTGGAATACAAGTATTTACTACTTGCAAGAAGCAATGTGGTATTGTAGATAGAGAATCACCTTGGAGCCAGGGAAGTCTGAATTCAAGTCCTGTCTTGACACACACTGGCTATGAGACCCTGGAAAAGTCACTTTATCTAAAGGTGCTGTATACAAGTCTCTTAAGAATCTGTAAGTTGCGATAAAGAAATCAAAACTATTAACAAGCACATGAAGAAGTGTTCTACATCTCTTATAATCAGAGAGATGCAAATCAAAACAACTCTGAGGTATCACCTCACACCTAGCAGATTGGCTAACATAACAGCAAAGGAAAGTAATGAATGCTGGAGGGGATGTGGCAAAGTAGGGACATTAATTCATTGCTGGTGGAGTTGTGAACTGATCCAACCATTCTGGAGGGCAATTTGGAACTATGCCCAAAGGGCGACAAAAGAATATCTACCCTTTGACCCAGCCATAGCACTGCTGGGTCTGTACCCCAAAGAGATAATGGACACAAAGACTTGTACAAAAATATTCATAGCTGCGCTCTTTGTGGTGGCCCAAAACTGGAAAACGAGGGGATGCCCATCAATTGGGGAATGGCTGAACAAACTGTGGTATATGTTGGTGATGGAATACTATTGTGCTCAAAGGAATAATAAAGTGGAGAAGTTCCATGGAGACTGGAACAACCTCCAGGAAGTGATGCAGAGCGAGAGGAGCAGAACCAGGAGAACATTGTACACAGAGACTAATACACTGTGGTATAATCGAACGTAATGGACTTCTCCATTAGGGGCGGTGTAATGTCCCTGAACAACTTTCAGGGATCCAGGAGAAAAAAAAACACCATTCATAAGCAAAGGATAAACTATGGGAGTGGAAACACCGAGAAAAAGCAACTGCCTGAATACAGAGGTTGAGGGGACATGACAGAGGATAGACTTTAAATGAACACTCTAATGCAAATACTATCAACAAAGCAATGGGTTCAAATCAAGAAAACATCTAATGCCCAGTGGACTTACGCGTCGGCTATGGGGGGTGGGGGGGAGGAAAAGAAAATGATCTATGTCTTTAACGAATAATGCTTGGAAATGATCAAATAAAATATATTTAAAAAAAAAAAAAAAGAATCTGTAAGTTGCAGAGAAGGTACCAGTTTACAGTGATACAAAGTACCCTTTATTTGGGAGTTCCTTCTACTGAAGAAATCACAAGTCCATTTTTTATCCCTATAATTACTGTATGTTAATATCTCACTTTTCTTCTAAATTAGAAGGCTAGACATGGAATTGCAATCTAGAAGTAGATACCATCTTCTGAGTTAATAGTGGACAAGTTAGTTCACCTCTTGGAAGTTAATATCTCAATAATTTCTGTCTTTTACTTACAGAATTTAATTGGCTTCACCATCTAGGAAATAGTAGTGTTGCTTATACTCCCATATCTTTTAAACAAAGAACTTTGTAAATATTAGTTTTATAGAAATATAATTATTGCCTTCATAGAAATATAAGTGATTATTGAGTGTTGAGTGTCTAAAACTATGTAGTGTCCTAAAACTACCAAGTATCACTTTGATTGACTTATCATAAAGAAAGAAACAAGACCAACCTACTTTTGTCTTGTTCTTGTTGTTTTTCTGCTTTCTCAGAGCCATTGGTGCCAACCCTCTCTACTGTGACTGTAACATGCAGTGGTTATCGGATTGGGTCAAATCAGAATATAAAGAACCTGGAATTGCTCGATGTGCTGGTCCTGGGGAAATGGCAGACAAACTACTGCTCACAACACCATCCAAAAAATTTACTTGCCAAGGTACATTTTTATTGATTGTGGAATATATGGAAAATTTGTAAAATTATACAAGATAGGGGGCAGCTGGGTAGCTTAGTGGATTGAGAGCCAGGCCTAGAGATGGGAGGTCCTAGGTTCAAATCTGGCCTCAGCCACTTCCCAGCTGTGTGACCCTGGGCAAGTCACTTGACCCCCATTGCCTAGCCCTTACCACTCTTCTGCCTTGGAGCCAATACATAGTATTGACTCCAAGACGGAAGGTAAGGGTTTTAAAAAAAATATATACAAGATACCACTAACTATTCTTTATAAAATTTGCGCATCCTGGCAGGCTGATACCTTGTGGCTCATAATTTCTTCTGTGCTTACTGGGAGCAAACCTGGCTTTTTCAATAACCATAGCAACTGCCTGCTAGGATCTTATTTTGTAAGAAAGAACTAAGTTATTCCAGTACTGTTCATTTTAATTAGAGAAAAAAATCCCATTGGACTTTTGGCAACCACTAAGTGTCTTTTAATATAGAGGAGGAATAAAAAGAAAAAAGAAAAAGCATTTTGTTAAAATTACATTAAATGGTATGTTCTTGAACACAAATAAATAAATGAATGAATGAATAAATAAATAAATAAATAAATGAAATTGAGGAGGTCGGAAAGGGGACCTCTAAAACTTTTTTTGGTTTCTTTTTAACGTAAAGCATCCCTTCTCCCATAAAAAAAAATATTTCTTCATTTGTGTGACCTTTAACAAAGTCTTACTCTTCTACTTTTGCCCTTTCACCACATATGCCCTGTTTCTAGAGATTCCAGGGCCCTGTCATTTTCTGATACCAGGTAAGGTGATAAATGGATACCCTTTTGTGTTGAAATTGAACCTTCTGACTTCCCTAATGTAATACAGACTTTCTAAGAATGTGTCAATCATCCATTTTAAGCCTCTTTCTCTCCCTTTGGTGTATGTTTTTGTGTATCCTAAGTATTCTTCAATACGTAATTTTTTTATGTTACAGGAGAACCATTAATTGATTTTTTTTGCACAAATTGCTTTTATCAGGGGGGACAGGGACAGCTAGAAGGTTTAGTAGATTGAGAGCAAAGCCTAGAGATAGGAGGTCCTAGGTTCAAATCTGGCCTCAGATACTTCCTAACTGTGTGACCCTGGGTAAGTCACTTTGCTTAGGTTTTACTGTTCTTCTACCTCAGAATGAATACACAATATTGATTCTAAAATGGAAGGTAAGGGTTTTTACCCCAAAAAAAAAGTTTTTTAAAACTTCTGATGTATGACAACTCTAAGAGACTAGAAAAAGGTCAGTCAGTAAATATGGATGAAATATCCTGTTATCTACAATCACTGTGTTAACCACTATAGGGGATAGAACAAGAAGTAAAACACAACCCTACCATTCAAGAATTAGCTTATAAATAATAGGTGGGCAGAATAGGAAGAACATAGGACATGAATTCTAGAGACCTGAGTTGGAAGGCAGCTCTGCTGCTAATTGGCTATTTGACATTTGTCACATGGACTCATCTCTCTGAATTTTTGTTTTCTTAACTATAAAGTGATGGGATTTTGTTACATGGTCTTAATAGCCCAAAAATTCTATGAATCTTAAAAAAAACAATCAGATTTAGTACTGGAAAGAGACCTTGGAGATCATCTGGCTGAACTTCTTCGTTTTACTGTTAATGAAACAGATGCTTAGAGACTGCCTCAAGGTCACATAAGTAGTGAATAGGAGAGCTAGAATTTGAAATTGGCTTCCCTGATGCCAAATATTGTGCGCTTTACACTACTCTGTGGTTAGAGAAACAAGATATAAATGTCTAAAAAAGGTAAATAATAATAAAAAATTGAAAATGAGTTCAAGGTAGTGGTACAAAACTAATTATTAAATTATCACTTAACATTAATGCTGAATTAAAAATAGCTATTGCTGCATGCTTTCAATGAATAAATAAACCATTAAAATATATTTTAAATTTAGTATATACTAAGTGTTATGCTAAACATGATACAAAGACAAAGATAATACAGTTTTGCCCTCAAGGAGCTCACACTCTGATTTTAAAAAATGACCCTATAGAGGGTGTCCCAAAAGTCTTAGTGTGATATCAAGTTTTAATAGTTTTTAGACACCCTCTATATGGAAATATAGAATATATACAAAATGAATACAAGGTATTTGAAAGAGAAGATCAGAAAAGGCTTCTTGTAACAAGGTTACCAGTGCTTGGCACAGTGCCTGCATACAGTAGGTGTTTAATAAATGTTTACTGATTGGTTTGACATCTAAGTTTTGAAGGAAAGCAGGGATTCTAAGAAGAGGACAATGAGGACAAAAGTAAGGACATAGGAGGCAGTGTTCAGTGTGAGGAATAACAATTAGGTCAATACCTCAGTTCTAGTAAGTGCATGGAAAGAAATGATGTGTGAAAAACTTGGAAAAGCAAAGACTATCCAAGTTACAAAAGCTCTAAATTGCAGATGGTGTTTAGATTTGATTGGAGGAAAAATAGAGTGATACTATGATTATTGAGTGGGGGAGATGACATGGCCATACCTGCACTTTTGGAAAATCCTTTGTCGCCTGTGTGGAAGATGGATTGGATTGGAAAGAAATTTGAGACAGAGAAACTAAATAGAATATTATTGCAATAACTCAGGCAAAAGGAAATGAGCTTAAAATAGAGTGGTAGCTGTAAGAGGAGAAGAAACATACTAAAAAATTGTTGTAGACATAGGAAGTGGTTTAGCAAGTGATTGTCTATATAGATTGAATGAAAATAAAAAGTTGAATTTCATTTTAAGTTTTTGAACCTGGGAGACTAGAAGTTTGATGACGCTCTTGCTGGAAAAAAGGAAGTTCTAAAGGGGAGTATTGGTCAGGTGGAGAAATAATGAGTTATCTTTTGAGTGTGCTGTGTTTGAACTCTCAATAGGACATGCAGTTTGAAATGGCCAGTAGCACTTGGTGTCATGAGATGCAATCTCAGGTGATAGACCAGAAACAGATAATACTTTAGACTCAAATAGTTAGGAAAGGCTTTACAAAGGAGATAATGTTTAAACTGAGTGTTGTAGCATACAACAGAAATGGGAGAAAGGCAATTCCAGTGGTGAAAGATTGTGAGAAAAGACACTGAGATAGAAAAACACCAAAAAAAAAAATCTGAGAGACAAGTGAGTAAATAATCAGGTCTTGAGTGGAGAGCTTCTGTGGGAGATTAGAGATGAGGAAAGTATATTGGACCAGATTGTATAAGACCTTAAATACCTGACAAATAGTGCCCATTTTTAAAAAAGAAAGAGGGATGACCGAAAACAGAGCATTTTAAATGTCATTCGAGTTAACTTCTAAATTGAGAAATCACTGATTTTCATTTGATGATACCAAATGGCAATAGCAATTAATCAACAAAGATATGGAGCAGATCAATTTAAAGCCTTCTTTCAATAAAGTGTGAAGCAATGTAGGTATTAAAGATGAAAGAAATATAATCTATTTGGATTAGGCTTTTGATTCTATGCAGATTTCTAATCCCTTAGTGCCTTCTTTAGAGTTTTAGAATGTTACAGCTGCAAGAAACCTTAAAGATGATCTGAGAATCTGAGCATCCAAAGTTGAAAAGGACCTCAGAGGCTACCTCATCCAACCTCCTCATTTTGCAGATGAGGAAATGTCTCCAATTAATAACTTCCTCTGTATCTGAGACAAAGGAGATTATTGTGCCTGTAGGAACTGCTTTATAGGTCATTTTCTTCGTATTTTGTAAAAACTTGCAAGTAAATACAATGAAATCTCATAATCCATACTCTATTGACCTAAAGTTTTAGATTACTCCAAGAGGAATAGAATCCAAGTGAATTTTTGTAGTACCTGTAGGTAAAAGGTTTTTTTAAATTAATAATCAAAATAATATTGCTAAAACTATTTAAGCTACTTAAAAAGAAACTTTAGCACCTTCAAATATTTTGAAGAATCATATGCTTGTAAACTATAAACAAATTGTTCTTATCTATTAGCTGAGTCACTCTTTCTTTTGCCTTTCCCCCAATGCTTTTTAGTTAATTTTCAGTCTTTTTCTTCATGTTTGGCTTAAAGTTTTAAGGTCTTATTGTGATTTGATGGTTTCAGTTTGTTTGACTCTGTGATCATATTTGGGTATTTGTTGGCAAAGGTACTAGAGTGGTTTGCCATTTCTTCCTCCAGCTCATTTGACAGATAAGGAACCAGGGCAAAAGTAATTTGCCCAGGGTCACAACAGCTGGTAAGTGTCTGAGGCCAAATTTGAACTCAGAAAGATGAGGCTTCCTGACATCAGGTCCAGCACTCTTTCCACTGCACCACCCAACTGCCCTAGATTTCTCCTGGCAGAATAGGCAGATGAGAATGATGTGTTCCAGTGATCATGAAGGTGGCTAAAGCAGGTGTTGGAACACATCATTCTCACAGCTTGGTCAGACACTAAAGAGACTAAGATAATCCAAAGCATCCCAGGCCATAGCCAAAATTCCTGACTTTTCTCTTGCCACTGGACTTGGATGACTCTGGAAGAGAGAGTGAGTCTGACAACTTGGTACAACTCCACCTTGCTTATATCTAATTCACACAAAAGTCACGAAATCACCTGTTATTTTCTATTTTATTCCATCATCATGATGTTATTGGACTTTTTCAAAAATGAAGGATGAGCCACAACAGCAGCTGTAAAAGTACCAGATTCATGCTATAGTCAAGAAGAACTGAATCTTATTACAACCTCAGCTGCTTACTGACCATAGAAAGTCACTGAAATTTATCCAACTTCAGTTTCATCTTTTAAAATAGAGCTGATAATAATAATAGATATTTCGCAGGGTTGGTGTAAAGATGCAGTGAGTTAATTTATGAAAGGTACTTTGTAAATCTTAAAATGCTGTTAAAAAAAAGTTACCCAATATTATTCAAATGCATAAGAGCAGCGAATAGAGTGCTCAGCCTTCAATCAGGAAGACCTCAGTTCAAATTTGGCCTCAGATATGTGATAGATGACCTTGAAGTCATTTGATTTCCTTTGCCTTGGTTTCTTTAGCTGTCAAATGAATGTAATAATATTACCTCCTTCCCAGCGTTGTTGTGAGATAATACTTATAATGTACTTACCCTAATGACTGGTACATAGGGGTGCTATGTAAATGCTAATCATTTTTATTATTGTTGTTGTTGTTATAATGATGTTGATGATGGTGTAGGGAAAGAATTTTGTTCTCATCCTGATTTATTGTGATTTATTTCAAGTTAAATGACACCACTAGAGGGGTCCCAGAAAGTATTACTAGTTATTGTAAGGTCTTGGGCAAAAAAAATAAACAAACAAAAACCTAGAAGATTTGGGGGGCTCTATTTTTGTTTCCACTGTTGCTGGCATTTTAAAGTAGGATCTTCAGCATAGACAGGCAGTGAACCAATGAACTTACTGGTTTAGAGCATGGTATATAAGAATTGGATTTGTATTTCTTGACTCCAGCTGAAGATCAAAGAATGAAAATCATTGCCATGGTGGAGTTTTCACGAAGAGAGCTTATAAAAGAATATTTTCCCAGAAATTTTGAATCTCATAACCAGGGCTTTAAATTTAAAATAGAAGAGAAGGGAGAAACTGCCCACAAATATCTTCTAAGCAGGAGTATTCCATTCAAATATGAATTCCTTGAGGGACTGTTTTGCTCCCCAGCATTTAGGACCTGACAAAAAGTAAGCAATTATGCTTACACATGACTGTTGACTAATAAAACAAGAAACCCTGAAATAATAGCTTTTAGCAATACTGGAGGAAGAAAATTATTAGTCAGGCCCGGTAATTCAAAGGAGAAACTAAAGGATAGTATAAAAAACTATGACCATAGATACCCATTTTAAAATGAACAAAATTTAAGTCAGAAACAAGAGTTCTTAACACAAGGAAATAAATTAAACCTCCTGGATATCTTTGAGACTTTTTTGAGTTGAGATTCATAACTATGAAATATAGTTTTTGAAGAATGTACCTTACTAAAATGAAACAATAGAAAAATAAAGCAGTAGGGTAGTATTGTATATTTAGATTTTTATTTATGCAGAGAAATGCAGGAAAGCATAGTTGGGAGAAAGGTGATGAGCACTTGGATAAAATGCAATGGATCAAGAAACAGAAGTTACATGGTAGTAGGAGTAAGCTACAAGTTATGTAATCAAGGGAGGGAAGAGAGAAGTTTGGGAAACTGATTACAAATTTGGCATGCATATGCAATATAGTAGTGATGAGTACTTTCCATTATTTGGACTAATCCTGGAACTCTTTTTTATGTGAAAAGCTGAACAGTTGATGTATTTTTGATCTGCATGAATATTAATTTCATTCTTTAAAAGTAATGAGAGAAACCGTTATTCTGGACCCAACAGTGACTAATAAGAAGGAATTGGTTACTAAATTAATAATGATGGACTTGGAAAGAAATAACCATTACATTTTAAGTTTTAAAGTTCTAAGAGAGAAGAGCTAAACATAGTCTAATGTGCCTCCTAGATATTGGGAGAAGATAATTTTTTTTTAAAAAATCAGTGAAAGAATTAGGGTTCCATGGCTTAACATTATATAGTTAAAGTAAGAGCTAAAGGCCCTCTCTACCAGCTGGGCAGATTGGGAAAGGGACAGTATCCAGGATCAAGCTGATAATAGTCACACTGAATTTCACCCCCATCCATGGCATTCAATTCTAGATGTCACATTTTAGGAAGAAGCTTAACAAACTGGAGTCCAACTTGAAAGCTACCAGGAAAATTAACTGAATGGAAACTGACCTATAAAGATCATTTTAAATATACTTTAATTTATTTCATTAGGTATTTACCTATTCATTTACCTATTCATTACTATATTCATTTTTCCAAATTTTTGAGTTCCAAATTTTCTCCCTTGCCCTTCTTGAAAAGGCAAACAATATGATATCACTTGTAGGTGTGAGATCTTGCAAAACACATTTTCATATTAGCCATGTTGAAAAATAAAATAAAGTGAAAAACAGATGCTTCACTCTCCAGTCAGTTTTTCTCTCTCTGGAGGTGGATACCACCCTTTGGAATTTTCTTGGACCATTGTCTTGGTCAGAGTAGCTAAATCTTTCACAATTGATCATTGTTATAATATTCCTATTGCTATGTACAATGGTGTCCTGATTCTTCTCACTTCACTTTGCATCAATTCATCTAAGTCCACATTTTTCTATCACAATATTACAATTTGTTCAGCTCATCCCCTCCTGATGGCCATCTCCTCATTTCCAATTCTTTGCCACCACAAAAAAGAAGCTATAAATATTTTTGTGAAAATAGGTCTTTTTTAGTTTTCATTGCTCTCTGGGATACAGACCTACTAGTGGTATATACTTTTTTATTAACCTTTGGGCATAGTTCAAATTGTTATTCAAAATCTTGGACTAATTTACAACTCCACTAGTAATGCTTTAGTGTTCCAATTTTTCTGCATCCCCTCCAACATGTGATGTTTTCCTTTTCTGTCATGTCAGCATATCTGATTGGCGACATGGTAACTCAGGATTGTTTTAATTTGTATTTCTCTAATCAATAGTGATTTAGAGAATTTTTTTCATGTGATTATTGATATTTTTGATTTCTTCTTTTGAAAACAGCCTGTTTCTATCCTTTGGGTATTTCATAGAAGAATCATTTCAAATAACTGAAAATGATTAGCCTGGAAAATAGAAGACTTAGAAGAGAATTGGGGAAGATATGATCATTATCTTCAACAGTTTGAAAAGTTGTTAGGTGGGACACTTTTTGTCCTTGACCCAAACAGCAAAACTTAGAGCAATGAATAGAAGTTGCAGAAGAATCATCTTTGGCTAGATTTCAAAAAGAAAAACTTCCCAATAATTAGAGTTCATCAAAAGTGAAATAGCTTTCCTGAATTAGTGGTGGGTTTCATCAGTGGAGATCCTCCATCAGATGTTAGATAATCTTGTTCACTATGTCAAATAGAATACTGGTGCTCAGGGAGAGGCTGCTCTAGATGTTCTCTGCTATTCCTTCCACCACTGAGATTTTTGTAATTTTGTAACTTCAACAGACAAGTTCGAATTTCTGTTGTTCGTGTGTATTTCCAGTTAAAAGGTATATTTGTTTGAAGACAAACTGCTATGTTTAAATCTAATTTTATACTTCTGTTCAGATAGAAAAAGTCTACCAAAGACTATTATTTCTTTGATCAAGTGATACTTTTTCATATCTTTGAAGATGACTATTTTGTTTCTGTTTTTAGTGAAATTTTTTTAAGTTTAGAGTAGATGAAGTAAATTCAATTTTATACAATGTATTTAATTGTTAGAAAGTTTAAAGTGATTTCCTATGCAGTTAGAAGTGAATATGGAGGATCATGGTTAAGCTTTGCAACAACTCCTCCCTCACTTCCCAAAATACCAAAAAAAAAAAGGTTCATGTAATCAGGCAACCTACAAAAATCATAGGTTACTGCCCTTGAGAGATTCTTATAAGTAAATTAATATGAAAAATAGAACATGCACCATTATTATACACAGTCACCTCCTTGACATTATATGCAAGCATATAATGAATAACAAAACTCAAAAGCAGAATATGAAATACCAAAATTAATATCTTCCAGACTTCTGTGAAGTCTTGAGGTTATGTGCAGGGAATATAGATAATGGAAGTGAAATCTGAAGAAGAAAGGCTTGCAATCTGGTGGAGGGAGGGTGACCAAAAGCCAAGGTCATGGACCAACATAAAAGACTCTTCGCCAAGCCTTGATGACTTTAGAGACAATAACACTCTAAATAACTTGATGGATCATGAAAAGGTGTTAGCTTACAGCATAATAATGGATTCATAGAATGTTAGGGCAAGAAGGGATCTTAGAGTACATAGATAGAGCTCAACTACCTTATTTTAGAAATGAGGGAAAAGGCCCAGAAATATTCATTGTCTTGCCCAAGGTAATTTATGACAGTTCTAGCACTAGAGCCCAGGTTTCTAACAACCAGCTCAGCACTCTTTTTGTAACAGCATATGGTCTTTCTCCTATTGACTTATCTATTTGACTTTTGTCATAGCATTAAAGAGTCAGCCTTTAGCCATAAATGATTAATGGTTAATCATTGTTTGTGATTTAGTCATGAAAAGCCTCTGATGCCTGAAATTTGTGTTAAAAATTCTAAATCACTTGGCATTAAATTTCTGACACTATAGTTTTGACCGACACTGACAGTACCTTTAATTCTCAAATCTTTTACAGGTGAGCACAATATTTGAGTTTTTCTCTTATTTAAAAATTCAAATGTGGTTAAATCTGGTGGCCCAAATTAAGAATAACTAAAAACTAAGAGACTCTTTAACCTCCCAAGATATTTAGTCCATTTTAGAAACAATAAGCTGACAAGTATTTGATTACTTAGCCAAAACTTCTAATATCTGAAGTTTATTATCCTTGTTATATGGATGTAATTTTGAGATAATCAGAATTTATGCTATGAGAGTTGTGTTTAGAAAATATGACTATTGAAATTATTTAGGCATATCTATTATTAGTAGCCAAGAAAGTTTGACAAACTTTTCATTTGAAAAAAATTATATATTTATATACACACATATATTAATGTGAGCAAAATCACACGCAAAAATCTACAACAGATATTTTAATATTGAAAAAGCACAGTCTTCTAAAAATTTCTAGTATTTCCATTCTGACTTTATTTAATGGAAAACTTACTGTGTTTTGATTGAAACTTAATTGTTATGTCAAAGTTCTTAATGGGCTTTCATCAAAAGTGGTTTTGCAAACATGTGGAGCTTAAAATCATTGCTTTCAAATGGAAATCTCCTTTTAATTAATTATTTCTCAACATTAAATGCTTCTGAAGTATTTCCTGAGTTGTCTTTGATACTGCTTTGACTTCTATACAAGGGCAGTGATAAAATATTTTATTATTTGATTCATGTTTCTGAGGGATGCTTGAGTGAGGACAGACTCCAGGTTACAGTTAGAAAA
Source organism: Monodelphis domestica (assembly GCF_027887165.1). Lineage (NCBI taxonomy): Eukaryota > Metazoa > Chordata > Mammalia > Didelphimorphia > Didelphidae > Monodelphis > Monodelphis domestica. The sequence goes on from NC_077232.1 coordinate 104,021,168, forward strand.
TTTTGGCTGGAGCTTTTGGTAATAAATCAAAATAAGATCCTATTCTCTGTGGATGGCAATATTGGTATCAGGTGCATAGCTAGTCATTTGAGTCAAATAAGCAAGCCAGAATATAAGCTATAATGGTTTTTAAGGCCTGACAGGACTTCCATTAAAGATGAAAAGAAATGGCAAAGACAAATTGTTCATCAAAACTTTGTGCCCTTTGAATTATTAAGCCAAACTCATCCCAGCCTGTGTACAATGTGAGAACTTATAATGTCAGGCTGTCTTAATGATACTAAATCAGAACAGTTGGTATAGATTGGATGCTTTTATTTCAAGAGCAATGACAACAATCTATGTCCTCAAGTGGAATTTTCCTTTCTCTTCTGCGTATGCTACCATATAGATATATGCTGGTACATGGCACACTGCTATTCTGTTGGAAATCCATTCCACTCTGATAAGGAGGAAGAAAGGTAAATTGCATGAAGATATATCAGTAAAAGGAATCTGAAACCTTTCCATATAAGCAGGGGTGAGGAAGATAAGTTAAATAGCAACATTTTTCCAGTATTGGCTATAAATAGTTATTTCTTGTAGCCAGCACATTCAAATCACTCCTGGTAGAACATAAAATCATAAAGATCATGCACTGTGGACATGCTTAACAAAAGATTCATTGTGCCCAGTTCTATTCACTGTTGGCCTAATCAGAGACTATTTTGCTGCCATTTGTGTGTTTTTTGTGCCAGCAGATCAAAATAATTTTATTACTTGATGGGATAAGAAGAGAAAGCTGATTGTTTCAAAAATTCCTGAAAAAATAACATAAATACCCTAACATTCCTAGAATCTGCTGATTCCCTTCCTTCAGAATGTTTCTCCATTATACATTTCTCATGGCTTTATTCTATTGTTCTGGTCTAAATCTGGACTCTTCTCTTTCTTATTGTAGCTAACTGATTCTAAAGCAACTCCACATTTTCATTTCTAGCATTGCCTTCATAAACATAACCTACTTTTGAAGTATGTTACAGCATTGCACTGAGTATATACACATATATATATGTATTTGACTCAGTTGCAGCTTTAACTCTCAATGAATTATAAATATTTAATGTAGATTATTGAAAAAGAACTCATATTACTATAAGGATTGTGTCAAAATTATTGGTATTAATCTCAGCCACAATATGATTCATAAAACTCATTGGTTTCTCTTGTTATATGATAAGGAGTAGGAATAATAAATAGTAATACAGACAACCAAAATTCTTCTTTCTTCTTTACTGGTCATTTTATCATGCAGTTTGAATTAAAAAGTGATAGTATGTGTTACCTATATTGAAGTTATATTTATTGAAATTCATTATGCACAAGACAATATTCTAGGTGTTGGAGTTACTAAGAAACATGCAACAGAGGTCTGATCTTAAGGAACCATTAAATATTGTTAAATATCTAATGGAAGTCTAGAGAAGAAAGACAAGTACATAAATAACTGGGCAAAAATAACTACAAGAAACACAACGATGAAAAAATACAAAGAGCTCCAGGCAAAATGATACAAGAAATTTGAAGAAGTCATTTTCACCAGTGTTCTCCAGGAAGACTTTAGGAAGGAAGTGCCATATGAGAAGGAAAATGGAAATTTGATAGCCAGAAATCAGGAAGAGGGGGCCCATCCTAGTTTTGTGTTGGGGAAGCATATGAACATAGATATAATGATGGAAAAAGGAAGGGTAAGAATGGGAAACAGAGAGTAGCCCACTATGATGGAAAAATAAATTATAGAAAAAGGAGTAATAATAGATAAAGCAGGATAAACACTCATGTATCTCTCTTCCACTATCTCTAGTCCTACCAGTAATTTCTAATGAGTTAAAATAAAAATAAGGATGTGAGTATGTGTATCTGGGTGTGTCTGAGTGAAATGTTAACCCACTCCCTGGTACACATGTAGTTGGTTCCTTTGTCTTAGAAGTGTCTAGAAGTATAAAACTAAATTCCCTCCTACAACTTGTTAGATTGTGCCTTGCAAAAAGTATCACAAAAGAGTTTTCTGGTATTTGTGAGAGCAAAGGGACCACTAAACATATATTACTTTTATGGAGAAAAAATGATTTAGGTTTTCAATTATAACTGAAATTCTATCTATAAAGCCAGTGTTCCCATGAACATAAACTTCTTAGAAGAGCAAATAAAAACAGCTTGCAATTAATAATGATGGTGAGAATGACTACCTGCCTAAAGAATTCTAAACAGAAATAAGAGCAATAATGTAGAAAGACAATATAGAGTTAAATCATATAAACTTCCTAAGTATTTCTCATTATATGATGAGCAATGGAACCTTCCTTATCACTTGTCTCTCCTCTTTCTACCTCTCTTTCTGATTCCCCCTTTTTATCTTCCTAACCACTGATAATTCCTGTTATTCAGTCTGAGGATAGCAGATTGTTTGAATTCAAGAGAGTTGAGATTGAGTGGTTGTCCTCACTATGACAGGCACTAATATGGTAAGCCAGGCTGCCTAAGCAGGGGCAAACCAATCAAAGTCAGAAAAATTGATCTAGTTAAAACTTCAGTACTAATCAGCACTGAATTTACCATATAAATGCCAATTGTACTTCTAGCCCTCTCGAAATAAAGAAATCTGATCTCAAAAATAACCAAAAAATTATCAAGTAATCTTTCTTTGCCATTTTTCTAGGTCTAAGTGTTGGGCAATACAATGGTAATTGACATATATCCCTTGCCATCTTCAAACTTACAGTCTAACAGAGAAAGATACAACATATACATAATTGTGCAATGCTACCCAATAATTATGTGAAAAAGACCAAAATGAAAATACAAGAATAATATAGTGAGTTCTATACGACAATGTGTAGTGAGAGGATGGAAGGACCATCCCTTAAGCTATCAGTTATTTAAAATCATGGTGGATCTCAATGAGAAAGCAACATTTCAATTAGATATTGAACTGAACATTGAACTGGGATTTCAAAAGATACATGGGAAGATAGAGGTATATAAAATACTTAGTTTATAGATGAGATTATTTGTTGTTGTCTAGTCGATTAGTCCAACTCAATTCTATTTAGGGTTGGGGTTTTTTTGGCAAAGATACTGGAGTAGTTTGCCATTTCCTTTTCCATCTTATTTTACAGATGAGGAAATGGAGGCAGAAAGGGTTAAGTGACTTCTTCAGGGTCATACAGTTAGTGTAAGAATTAAAATTTTTACTCAGGTCTTCTTGACTCCAAGGTTGGCACTCTATCCACTATACCACCTATTTGCCCAGATAGGGATATATAGATAGGGTCTAGAACTAGAAATAGGAAAGAACTTAAGCAAAAAAAAAAATCCTAGATCTTTTAAAAGGGATATCAAATAGTCCAATTTGAATGGGGTTTAACGAACATAGAGGGTAACACTATGAGATAAGAATAGAAACACAGATTTATGTCAAGTTCAAAAGGATGTCAAATATCAATACTATTACACTAAAATACATGACTAATATATCTTTCCCTGTTATTATGCCACTCATTTAGCTATAATTCTCAAACTGAATTCTGGTGGCTTCTTAGTCATTCAGTACTTTCAGTCATGTCTTACTTTTTGTGACCTCATTTGGAGTTAGTCAATTTCCTTCTCCAGCCCTTTTTACAGATGAGGAAACTGAGGCAAAAAGGTCCAGACATAGCTAATAAGTGTCTCAGGCCAGATTTGAACTCAGAAAGACAAATATTACTGACTCTAGGCCTAGTGCACTATTTATTATGCCACCTAGCTACTCACTTCTTAGAAGGAACAATAGTAGTAGAATTGGTGGTCCATTATTCTGTGACAATCAGTACAATTTCATACAAAAGTAGACTTTTTTTAAGCTATAATGTATGCTGCCAGGGAGAAGAGGCTATAAGACACCTCTACACTTAGCTAGTACTTTTTGTTGTTGAAAGTCCTACTCCAAAGCCCAAAGTGCCCTTGCAGGGGACCCTGGAAGGTTTTGAAGGCAATGCCAATCATTGGCATTTTGGGGTAGGTTCTGCCAAGTAGGGATAAAATGAGTAGTTGCCTTTCTGTGATCTAAAAAGCCTAGCTCACTTTGAGAGACTCTGTATTCAAGAATCAGGGCACCAGGATATAGATTAATTTTTATATGTTAATATTATAATAAAATGTGTATTATATTTCATATATCTTATATATGTACAAAAACCCCTGGGGCAGAGACTTTTCCTATTGAAGTCTGTGTACATACATATACACACACACACACATATACACACATATATGCCCCCCCAAATCTATTTCTTTGAAATATTTTAAAGTGCTCCCTAAAAAAGAAGATAGAAACAACTTTGCTTTTCACTAAACTTTATTCTTAGAGAAAAAAATACAAAAACTTCACCTATTACTCACATATGTTTCATTTCTATGACCTTTAATCTACAAAAGCCTATTGGATAAACCTACTTGTACCCCTTTGAAGGAAGGCAGGCAGAAAGTAAAAACAGATAACCATTTTGCATAGTTTTGCCCTTTACTATCCCCAGCATTAAATAGTGAGAACTATCTGTGTTTCCTATGATTCTGCTTATCTGTTCTCACAATAGCATGTGGTACAAGTTGTTTTTCAAATGGATGTGATGAATTTGCACTTATTCATCTAATTCCATCCCCTCCTCCAGGCCCTTATCCAGAGCCTCTTGGGACCAATGGCATATATTTCCAAGACAGCTGGCCAGGGTTAAGGGTGCAGTTTGTGGTCATGGAACACAGCCACAAAAGCAAACTGGCTCTTAAGGGGATTGAACCTATGACCTTGGCCCCATTAGCACCAGGCATCAACCAACTAAACTAACAACTCTGAGTCCTACTTTGACATCAAAACTCCCCACAGTTGTTCCCATAAGGAAGCTACCCAACAAAATAGTTATTTCCTTTGTTCTTATCCTCCCTCAATACTCCACACTGAAGCCCTCATTTTACAAATAATGAAAATAGCAGGAAAGAACACTTTTTTATGTATTTCTTTATCAGAGGTACCACTTTCTGGGGGAATGTAGATTGATCTAGAAACCAGGAAACAAGTTCTTGTCCTTATTTCATCTCTAACTAGCAATATGAACTTGGGTTAACTATTTATTCCTTCATTTCTGTATTTCACAGAATTATTAAAAGTATGCTACTATAAAATGGTGCCCTAAATCTGGGGTCAGAGCCCTGGGCTTGAATCACAGTTCTTCTACTTACTATTTCTGTCGCCTTGGACAAGTTATTTCATTTCTCTTTTTCTGTTGTTTCCTCCTGTAAAAAATAACAGGATAGGATTTTAGGATTTCTTAGGTCTCCTCCAGATCTAAATATAACAACCTATGATGTAATTAAATCATAGATTCAAGAGCCCGATTAAACAAAATCCCAGAAAAAAAAACATAAAACATTATTACTTGTTTATGACCATTTTATCCATTTATGATAGGATGTAATAGTCCCAGAAAGGGCAAATATTGTCTTTTTCTATGAAACTATGTCATATGTATGTATATATGACAAAGAGTCATCTTATAAGAAAAGTTTGATCACAATAATACAATTTCTCAGGTTAAAGCATGAAGAAAAGTTTGAAATGTATTTTGAGACTCCACCACAATACAGTTTGAAAATAATTAACTTTTTTAAAGAAGAGTGGAAATTTATAGTAATAAATGAAGGTATAGTTAATATAGGTTCTGATGATGTCAACCCATTTTTAGGTCCTGTGGATGTTAACATACTTGCTAAATGTAGTCCATGCTTATCGAATCCTTGTAAAAATGACGGCACCTGTAATAGTGATCCTGTTGACTTCTATCGATGCACTTGCCCATATGGTTTCAAGGTAATTAGAGGGGAGGGCTCAAGAAAAAGATAATTAAAAAAAAACACGTGTGCATGTGTATGTGTGTATATGAGAGAGAGAGAGAGAGAGAGAGAGAGAGAGAGAGAGAGAGAGAGAGAGAGAGAGAGAGAATGTTTCCTTCTTTGCATCTGTGCACTTCAGGCACTGCTTTGTTGATGCTCAACTTTGGCTTTCTTTGATTGTTTGGCTTTCAGGGCCAGGATTGTGATGTTCCGATCCACTCTTGCATCAGTAACCCATGCAAACATGGTGGAACTTGTCACTTAAAAGAAGGAGAAAAGGATGGATTCTGGTAGGTTGATGTCATCTGTAAACAACCTTCTGAACTTGAAATGCTGGAAGAGGAAAAACTAATCAAAAAATTGCTTTTACTTTCACATCCCAGATATTAACAAGGAGATAACCTTGACAGTCTTTTGATAAGGATGTTGTCATTTTGCCCCTGTTTTTGTGGCATTGAAATGTTAGGAAGCTCCACTGTCCTCAGAAATCTCAGTGTGCTTTTGAAAATGAGAATTACAAAATAACAACATATTATGATTAGTGAAGGCAGATCAGGGAACGACATAGTATTGGTTCTATTATGCTAATTAATAGCTGCCTAGCCCCCTGCTGAAAGTCTCATATTCAGCTGTTGTTTTGTGTATTGCTTTAACAGACAGCATGTAAATGATAAGATGTAAATCCCACTGAAACAGAAAATTAATGATTCATTTCCAAGCTACTATGCCAGTAGATAAACATGCTGTGAGCATTTTTAATCTGGAGTTATTTAATCATACAGTACAATTAATCCAGATGTACTTCATGAATTATGAAATACAGTTTTTTATTAAAGGACTCTAATAATTTCACATAAGAATGCTAATCTACTGCTCAAGCTTGTTAGAAATGCCACTTTAAAAAGAAACATCCTTCATTCCTGCAAATCATTAAGAAATTATCCCTCTATTTTCCATCTAGACTGTACCCAAAGATTATTTGACTATTTCATCAGGATCAAATTGTAAATATTTTATTCCACATCCAAGTTGTACTAAACTTGTATTTAAATGATGATTTAAAGGTGCATAGACACAGTTTGTCAGTCCACAAAGAACAAACTTTTTCTGTCTACCCCTAATATTCCACACCCAGGTCAATGGCATCAAAAAGAGGATAATTGTTTTTTTTTTCCTTAAAATCCAAACTAGTTATTCATCAGTCATGAGCAACCTTACAATAGAATCACAAATTATTTCATGGGAGCACAGCTAGATATTTGAAAACATCTGGGACATTAGAATACATTTTGCTTGTGTTTCTGACTTGCAAATATACCCACACTTTTGACTTTCAAGGACGTAGAACCATTTGCTATCATAAAAACAAGCATGATTTTTTTCCTTTTTCCAAAAAGCTTTTTAGTTCCTGGTTTTCAGGGAATTATTCTAAATTGGTACTTACAACATGTCATTTAAAGTCATTTAAAACCCAATTTCTCCACATTTAAAGGCTCAGTAATTGGTGAATCCGTAATTTTCTGTACTTGAACTCTGGATGTTCAGAAATATAGTGGGAAACATTTGTTCTTCCTTCTTTCTGATTTGCAGGTGTACTTGTGCTGATGGATTTGAAGGAGAAAATTGTGAAGTGAATGTTGATGATTGTGAAGACAATGACTGTGAAAATAATTCCACCTGTGTTGATGGAATTAACAACTACACATGCCTTTGCCCACCTGAATACACAGGTAGGATGGCTTCACACTAACACTCCTATAGGAACAAGCCAGCTTGACTGTTTAAAACTTCAATGGGACTAGCCTAGGTGTGTTTAGTAAAATATACTGGGAGGGTTGGGGATAAATGAGTAGTTATTTTCAGAAATCTAAGATAATGCGAATAAGGAACTGGCTTATGGCTGATTGGGGCCAAACACAAGAAGACCAAGCAAGCTGAATAAGAAAAGATCCATCAGCATAGGAATGTGCTAGTGTGCCTGTATGAGCTGTACAGAGCTTTGATTCCCACAGATGAATGGTGTTAGCAGACAAAGAAGTCCCTGGGTGCAAACCAACCCACTTGTATACATACAACAAAGAGAAGTTTTGTTTACTAAATCAATACAGAGTGACACTGAAAGAGCTTACACATGTCTATACATGTCTCTTCACTTATGTGTTTGCTACCATAGTAGCTTCATTTGGTATTATCTGATGGCCCCAATAAAAGGAGGAAAATATCCCCAAAATAGAATATTAATTTCCCCAGAACTCTCCAGCCTGCTCAGCATCTTTCTCTTATGAATTTGTTTGGCATGTCCTTCCTTTTTTCCTGGAGGGGATGGGGGGGAAGGGAGACCTAGCTTGCCATAAAGTAAGCATCAAGTTTATGATGTATGCTAATAGCATTGACCATTCCCATTAAGGTTACTTGCTTGGTAATTATGTTCTTCTCCAAAATGACCACCACATCTTGATAACCTTATTCCTTAATAACTAATCTTATAGAGAGAGACATTAAAATTTAGAAATAAAGTTTGCACACAAAACAAAAAAAGTTCAAAAATAGGTCACATTGGACTTGATTACATATATGATTCCCTAGTCATCCAGATATTTTTTCAAGAATATTTCCTTGAATAACAATTAACATGATTAATTTTTCAGTTAGTGAAATGACAACCTAAGGCAAACAAGATTCACTTCTCCAGTTGTACAAGTTGAAAGCACATTAAATATGTGGCTTTTGTCTAAGGCTGAGTTAGAAAGATCTATTTTGTTTGTTTGTTTGTTTGTTTGCTTTTCTGATAAGTACCTGAACTGGAGCACTTTGGATTTTCAGGTTACTTACCCCTTTCCCTTTTGTGTGATAATTTGCACATTATTTTAGGAGTTTTAATTATATTCTCTTTTTAAGCCTAACTTTTTTTATGTCTTTGGCATAGTCATTTCTTATTGGTTTTTCATCGCTTACTCCTTTTTTTGAGACTTCTTTCTCTGTATACACCTATATTCTCCAAGCAGTCTTCCTGACACACTCATATCAGCTCCTCCTACCATCTGTTGTACTCAGAACTGCCTTAAGGATTCTTTATGACACAGTGGGAACTGTTTACCAATTCCTCCAGTTTCTGCTAGGAAACATTATGTCACCTGGCTTTTTACTGACAACAACTGTTTCCAACCTGTTTCTTAAATATACAGAACACTGCCAAATCACTTTTTAAACAAATAACAGCATGAGTTTTTTCAAAAATATAAGAGAAACCAAATGTGAAAGTCTGTCCATTTGCCATTCAGTATATCTGCCTATTTCAAATGGCCATATGGGTTCAGCACATTTGTAGAGGACTCAACACCTTTCTAAAAACAGTTTAATTAGTAGTAGCATGCTTTGAATAATATTTGCTAGATAAACAAATAGCAATTTTTTTCAAAGATAACCAAAAATAAGCAAAGTGATGATTCTTCAGAAGTACTAAGAATAGATATGGAGATTAAAAATGTTTACCCTTTTGCCTTTGCACTGGGTCTGTCTGCCTTTCCCAGGTAGTTATCATTGTAGAACAAGTTTCTGGATGTGAGTTGCAACATGTATGCAAGATTTCTGAATATGAGTTGAAGCATGTATGGTGTTCTTGTCCATATGTGAAATGAGCTCATTTACAAAATATCAAACAGCCATCTGCAGAGTCTGAAATCAGTGGCACATAGATGCGCATTTAATTATAGGAAAAGTATAAATTGGGCCCGAGGGTTTCCATATCCTGCTTCATCCAAGCCTGCAATAAGGGAGGATTTTTTTAATGTAGCTGTATTGTTTTAAATTTAACTTTGGAATGCTGATTAACGAGCATGAGACCTGGGAACAGAAACACTGTTTTGTTCAGGGAATAAAATAATGTTGCCTTTGTTTAAAAATCACTCAAGTCACAAATTGCTTTTTCTTTGAAGGTTTTTTTTTCCCTTTTGCACCTCAAAGCCTTACAATGAGAGATAAGTGAACTCCATTAAGGAGGAGCAAATAAAACAGCATGGAAAATCTTGTAAATTCATATTGCAATTACTTTTCTTAGCTATTTTAAAGAGTCCAAAAGAAAATGTTAATATAATTAGTAAGACAAAATTCTTAAATAACAGAGAATGGCAAGCAAATTTCCAGGGAGGCCATTAGGTATGTAAAGATAGACCAGGAAAGAAAATGGACATTTTCACAACAAAATGAAATATGAGTTAGGAAGATTTTCATTAGTCATTATGCTCTAATTATCATTTCCTAAAGCCTCATGTGACTAAAACATCACAGTGTATAGTAATGGATTTGTATAGAATACCATGTTTTTCTTTCCCTTACCAGGAAATGGCAGAATGAGTCATAATGAGATAAATAGACAGATCATTTTACATATGTATATATTATTATTTCATTTTCTCTCCATCAAAGCTGTTGTCTATATGTCTATACAGTTCAAGCCATTATCTATTCTAATAGTTATAAAACTCAGAGTTATAACCTGGAGAAAGACAGAATCCATTTTTGTGGAGAATATGATCTTGAAACTGTCAAAATAATACTTAAATCAGGCACTTTGGGATTTAATTCTGACTTGAAAAGATTGTCAGAATCAGTCTCAAATTAATTGTGAACAACCATGACATCCCTTGCAGGTAAATCTTCAAAACATTCTTTAGGCAAGTCAAGCTAGAAACCGGAAAAAAATTACATTTTGGTTTGCAGCTCCCCCTCCCATGTTTCAAAAATTGACACCTTTTTCTAACAGCTAAAATTGACTTAGGTGTTGAATTGAAAAATGTGCTTTTCCATATTTTCTAACAGTCAGAATCCTGGATCAACAGTGTCAAGATTCTGCTTCTTAATTAGCACTAGAATCTCAGTGTCATGTACAAGTATGCCACAAACATTGTGTAATTCAGCACTGCCCTAGAACTTAGCAATAAAAAGATGAAAGAATATATGCAACAAAACACTAAAATAAGATCTACAACTATAAGTATGCTTTTCATTTTTATTTTTATCACATTACATTCACTTTAAAAAAAATCATAGTGATTAGCAAAATCAATGAAAAAAAGCCATTTGTTTTGCAAAATACCATCAGGGTTCAGTTTCGGCCCTCCTGAGCTAGCAATTGATTTCTTTTGCTGCCAAGGACAACACATACTTTTTCTACTTTGTTTCTGCGTGTTTGTGTGGGGGCTTTTTTGTTTGTCAGTTTGTTTTTTGCCCTGCTGTAGGTTTAAAAAAAATGAAGCTTGCTTCACTTTGCTATGTCATCCTGGCATCTCTGCTGCTATAGTCGTGCATTGGCTTAATGTGCTATGCTGTTGTATTAGAATGTAAAAAGTCTCTTGTCTCTTCTGTCTTTGTTGCTGCCAGCTGCTAATCTGAATGAGGTGGAAAAAGGTTAGTTGTGTTTTAAGTCTATTTTTCCTTTTGGTGTCTTGCTTTCCTTTTCCTTTAAAGATGCATGGATTTTACTGTTTGAACACTATAAAAGACATTATGTAAAAACTCAAAATTAAGATGTCAGACCAGGCATCTATATCCTTAATGTGTTGTGGATATATATGTTTGTATACACATGTATAGATAATTGGAGGTACCAATCCACATTTACAAATATTGGGAAAAAATCTTCAAATTATCATATGCTTATACTAATGGGAGAAAGGAAATCTTTGTCACTTTAAAATATAATCTTTAATAATTTTGTTATAAATTGGGTAAACAGAAACAGCATGGTATAATGTATGACCTCAAAGCCAGGAGGACTTGGGTTCAAGTTAAAGCTCTTACATATATTGACCATGTGATTCTGGGCAAGTCATTTAACCACTTTTCTTTCTACAACTCTTTGTTTAAACCTTTACCTTCTGTCTTGGAATGAATACTGGGTATTTGTTCCAAGGCAGGTGGGTAGTAAGGGCTAGGCAATGGGGATTAAATGCCCAGGGTCATACAGCTAAGAAGTGTCTGAGGCTAGATTTGAACCCAGGACCTCCTGTCCTTGGGCCTGCTTTTTACGACTCTTAAGTTGAGACAGCAACTACATGAATTGGGAAGGGAACTTTCCCAACCTGAGAATTCCGTATCACAATGAAATCACACATCTATTCCTAGTCCTTACCGATTAGGCGACGAGCTTCATAGATATACTATTGCTGGGTATATCCCTTAAAACAAATGCTGCAAAGCTAATAGGCTTATGATGATGTGAAAACAGCATATGATAGGGGATAAGTTATAGCCTCCCCTACTCAAAAGAAATAGTATAGAAAGTCATTGCAATAATGAGCATGACTACATAAAAAAGGAAAGAAGAGGGAGATATTCCTGCAAAAAATGGTGAAATTTTTCCTATAGCTAAGAATTTACACATACAACAGATCCTAATGCATGCTATTATGTTATTGTCAATGATTAGCCCTTTATTTCTCTCTAGGTCACAAGCTATTTTTAAGTATTATATCCATATTTGGATGGAAATATGAGGGGGGAGTTAAAATTCCATTTAGACTTTAGCACATAATTGTTAAGGTAAACAAACAAATGAACCTTAGACATATAAAGTAGTATTGTGGAATGAATAAAGAAATACATTGTTGAGCAGCTTGCTACTTTTTTTCTGACAAGGGAAAATTGATATTGCTCTGTATTGTTTTGGTAGTGGTTTAGCAACCAACTTCTATCATTTATTTGTATGAAGATAATTTAAAACATCTCTATTATCTATTCACATATGTAGATTTAGCTTCTTTCAGAGTTAACAGAGCAGCAAGTTTAGTTCTCAGTAAATTAATGCAATAATTATATCTTTTGGGGTAAATACGCATGCTTTTGGCACTTATGAAAGCTGTTAGTACATTTTATTTTATCTTAATATATGATGAGAGGCAACATGTAGGGAGACTGGAGATCAGATAAGAAAGCTTAGGTTCAAATGCTATTTCCTGTACTTATTCCTTAATTTTACAACCTTGAGGAATTCATCTAACCTTTTTGAGTCTCCATTTTTTGATCTTTAAATTTGGGATAGTCATAATACTCACTTCATAAAATTAGATAGCATGTGAAAAGTGCTTTTATAACTTGATGGATCTATTATTTCATCTACAGGAGTATGCTTCCTCCTACCCAAACCTTCTAGTCTTGTGTGATTTTTATCCATGTCCTATAAATTCTCAAAAAATCTACAGCACTTCCTTTCATCCTTTCAATAGTTTACCCTTTGGGCTTGTCATCTGTTATCTTTCATTCTCATGACATGAGCCACCAGCTTTGTGGGTCACAGAGGTCGCTGAAGATATCTTTCTTGTCACCTCACGCACAAATCATTAAGGGTCACATGTAATAGTGTTTGCCTGCCATTCACCTTCCCATTGTCCTTTATGTAAGGCACTATTTTGAGCCTTCTGAGATCTTTGTGTTTCATAATTTAGAGCCATATAATTTCAGCAGGAGAATATAGGTATTAGAAAGATGAGCATCAACCATGGGAAAGAATTTCAACTCATTTAAGTGCTGTGGAGTTCCCTAAGTAGAATCCATAACCCTCTTCCTCCTCCTCCTTCTTAAAACACAGAATAGGGCTTTGCTATTTCAAATCATTGAAATGATTGAGTCTTTATGACTTTGGAAAACCTTGTTGCTTCTCAAAGTTTCCCTTCTAACTGAATTTTTTCATTAAAGAACCAACCATTTCTTTTTTTCTGAACCATTTAAAAATTAATTTGAACTTAGGAAAAATCCAGGGCTTTTAAAATAGGTAATGAATCTTTATTTCTTTACAAAGTAGTTGTGTAGTGGCATAGGAATTTCCCTTTGTAAAAGGTCCCCTGTAATTAGAGGACATATATCTTAGAAGAAAATACTTTTTATTTATTCACTACCCTATTTTATTTTATTTGCTACATTGTTATGTAACAAAACATAGATCTCTTACAAACTGTAGAAATCCTGAATAATTTTCAGGTAAATGTTCAACTTCCATAAACAAGGCAACAACAATAATAACAACTTATATTTTCATAGTACTTCAATATAAAAAACATCTTCTGGGGCAACCAGGTAGCTCACTTCCTAGCTATGTGGCCCTGGGCTAGTCACTTAACTCCAATTGCCTAGTCCTTACTGCTCTTCCTTGGAACTGATTCTTGGTTCAATTCCAAGAGAGAAGGTAAGAAGTGTTATATATACCTTCCTATTTGATTCCCACTACAACCCTGTGAGACATGTGATGCTAGTAATTATAGAGCCATTTTGCAAATGTGGAAATAGATAGGATTAAGGAATTGCCTAAGACCACATGGCTAGTGAGGTACAAAACTCAAGTAATGGTACTGTAAATCCGGTGTTCCCTACATTATACTATGCTGCCTTCTTCCTTCCCAGCAAAGTATTAAGTATGAATCAGATTTCTTGTCCCTCAATCTTGAATAATCTTCATAACTATCCAAATAATGCATAAAGTCTACATGCCAATCACAGTACATATTTGGTTGGGGGGGATTAAAATTTAGTATATTAGTGTACAAGAAAGACTTTCCCTCACTCTTCACTCTTCTCCCTCTCCATCTTAGACCTTGATAACTACCAGGTTTATTTAATTTTATTTAAAGAGGCAATTTGCCAAAGTAAATTAACTACTTCCTGTTAAGGAGACTTGAATTCAACCTAAATTTCTGACCCTTTTGGCTGTGTAATGATGGGCAAATCACATAACCTCTATAGGCTATTTCTTTTTTTTTAATTTATTTAATTAATTTAGTATATAGTTTTCCATGGTTAAATGAATCATGTTCTTTCCCTCCCCACCTCCAACCCTTCTCATAGTCAATGAGCAATTCCACTGGGTTTTACATGTATCATTGATCAAAAGCTATTTCCATATTATTACTATTTGCATTAGAGTGATCATTTAGAGTCTGTATCCCCCAATCATATCCCCATAGAACCATGTGATCTAGCAATTGTTTTTCTTCTGTGTTTCTACTCCCACAGTTCTTTGGATGTGGATAGAGTTCTTTCTCTAAGTCCTCTGTAGGCTATTTGTAAGAGCATCAGATCTAACCTGATGGAGATCTTCCCACATTCATGCATTCTTTGCATATTGACAGAAGACTTGAAATAATGTCAAAAAAAGTCCATCCCCTTTGCTACTCTTAGTAATCAATGGAATCATGACAGAATTGGAGATAGGTTTATACAATGTCATTTGAGGATTGAAGAACTATTTAAAAATATATTTTCAGAGGCAGTAAACACAATTGAAAACACCAAGTTAGTTGTGTGTATTGCCCATTACTAATGTGATGTCATCATCACAGCTTTTTACAATTATGATGTAATCATCCCAGCTGTTCTTAATAACAGTTCTCAGTATTTTTTTCATTCTGAATATAAGTTATTATAGCAACTGCCACAGTTAAAATTGTTTGGAACATATGGTTCCTTATTTTCCTTTGTCATTGTTGGTAACATCTCAAGCTACAAAAATAAGGTGTCCCAAAATGCAATAAGATATTTGGGACACCCTACATTATAGCCAAATTTTTATATTTTTATATGCTTTAAGTTTCTTAAAGTTATGCTTTAAATTGTGTTCATTTGGGAGCTTGTTGAACACCTTAGTTAATAAGTTCATCTCTATGCAGTTAAAAATGTTTAAAAAGTATCTTTCTAGGAGTAAAGCTACTTCAAGGATTAATATTTGTGTAGTTATTTCACAAATTTTTGTTTAAGGAAATATAACACAGGTTTTTCACTTGGAGCCTGAGAACTTTTAAAAACATTTTAGTAACTGTATTTCAACATAATTAGTTTTCTTCATAATCTTATGTATTTTACTTTATGCATTTATAAACCTTATCACAGGGGCAGCTGGGTGGCTCAGTGGATTGAGAGCCAAGCCTAGAGATGGGAGGACCTAGGTTCAACTCTGTCCTCAGACACTTCCTAGCTGTATGACCCTGGACAAGTCACTTAACCCCTATTGCCTCGCCTTATCTCTCTTATTCCTTAGAACCAATACACAGTATTGTTCAATACACACCAACACACAGATTCTAAGATGGAAGGCAAGAGTTTAAAAATAAGCAAACAAACATAAAATATAAAAACTTTTTCCTGAGAAGGGATCCATAGGCTTTACCAGACTTCCACAGAAGTCCATGAAATACTCGAGAAGTTTATTTTGGGCATCCACACAAACAACACTAGGAATAAGATTTATATCACTGATGAATTATTAAACAGACTTTTGTATTAACTAGAAACAAAAACTAAGATATTTTTAAAGTGTATTTTTTATATAATGTGACTCAGTGTAGTAGAAGTTTAATTCATTTTTGTTCTTTAAAATATTTATAATAAATCAGTTACTCTCAGCTCATGACCAGAGAATTACAAATCCCAAACAGAAAAGAACCTGTCTTTGCATACCATCGATGGCAAACATACAGCCTATAGGCTTTCACATGGCCCCCACACACTGCTAGTACTGCATGAACTAGATTAAAATGAAATTGAAAAAATTTTAACAAAAAGTTGAAATGTAGCAAAACATAGATCATATTCAGATATGGATTTCTAAAATAATATTTAACCCACAGAGATTCTTATATAAAGTTACAAAGTTCCTATTCCTGTTCCAGTCTGCCCAACCCATTTCACAGATGACCTGAAGTATGGAGAGGTTAAGTGGCTTGTCCACAGCCCCATAGATAGTACGTGAATTGTGAGCCAACCTTTTAACCCAGACTCTCCAAATTCAACATGATTTTATTGTGCATGTTGCCTTTTGGTCTCCTTTCTTCAGTGGGCAAATCTTGATCCTCCTGAAGACTCTGTTTCCTTATCTGTAAAATGAGTAGGTTGGCCTAAGTAACCTCATATCTTTTCTAGCTATAAATTTCTCCTGCCATGATGCTTCTTTGGTGTGGGTACTTCTACGTATTAGAACCCACTAATTAGAAAAGAGTATTAGGAATTATTGTGACCAAAAGAAATCAACACTGGGCATCACTTTTCTGATGATAAGCCTTTCTTGTTTTCATCTTCAGTCAGCAGACTTTAGACTTCACTGTCAAGCCAGTGCCCCAAATATTTCCAGCTTGGTAAAATCTACAAGAATCTGCCTCTATCAGCATAAAGCCTAGGATTTCTTCCATGATAAAATAAAATTTCATAGTTGAACTATCACTGAGGAATAAGTAAAAATATAGCATCAAAGAAATGTATTGAGTGAGTTGGGCAGAGGGTGGGAGGGGTGTGGGGGAACAACCCACTTAATCCTGAGTTAAAAAACTGCCTCTAACACTGCTTAGATGATTGTAGACAAGTCATTTAACCTCCTTGGGTCTCAGTTTTATCATCTATAAAATCAAAGGTTTGGACTAGATGACCTCCAAATTCCCTGCCTTTTTGAAATCCCCTATTCTGTGGGGCAAAAGCAAGAGATAAGCTAAAAAACAGCCCTTATGCTCCACTGTGATTTTTAAATGTAAAGATAAAACAAGTCCCTTGCATATTAGATAGACCCCTTACAGTGAGCTCATGAAAGGACATGGATAGGAGAGACAATGGTAGATGGATTGCAGTCTGTATCTTTAGATGGAAAACTCACAGAAATCAGAGATTCATTTAAATATTTTAATATAAAACAAGTAGGGCTAGTAATATTTGACAATATAATTTTGTTTCCATAGAATTATAACTTTTAGAATAATCTTTATCAGTCTTTTTTTTTCCCCTGTGTTCCCGCTACACTGAATGATAAGTTCACTTCTCTGATTACTGTGGGTCATTAAATGTCATGAGCTAAAATATAATAATATTTTATGGGTGTTTATAATTCCATCATCCCACAAACTCTCAGGAAGCAAGATTTATACACTATTAAAATTAAGAGGAAATTGATCATCATCTTATTTAATTCACAGAAGGCCACCACCCAAAATTCACTTATAATGGAATGGATCAAAGGATTGTGCTTAAGTTAGGTTTAAAGGGTTTTAAGAATAATGAGTTCCATTCTGCTGGGGAATAAACTATTTCTGGGGAATTTATTACTTGTATTTTGATGGTAAATTAATTATTTCAAAGTAATAGGATGCATTTCAGAGCACTGAGTACAAATTAAAACAAAATCCATTTATTAAACTGATGTAGACTGTGTGGCATAATGGAAATGTCACTGAATTTGAATTCAAGAGACCTTGTTTAGAAATAACTAAATAAAAACCTTGGTATAAATTGTTGCACCATACCTTTTTAATTATGTAACCATAAATATAACACTTAACAGTTTTCTCATCTGTATAATGGGGACAGAAACCTATATGTTGCCCCTTCCTCAAAGGGTTCTTATGAGAAAATGAAAACTCTTTAAAAACTATAAAATACCGTGAAAATATAAGTTATTGTTAAATGATATAAAAATCTCAGGCTAAAAATGGAACACATCAAACCAAAGAAACAGCTTACTCACGGGTCAGAGTGACTTCATTAATAGTTACTAATAACTCAACATTTATAGTGAATTTCCAAAGTCTTATTTTGGGATCTATTTATATTTATAAATTTTAGTGACTTTTAGTCTAGTGTTGAACAAACCAGGAAAGAGATGTGAATAATGTAGGCCAAGAGACTTTAAGGGGGGAAAAATATGGTGATTCCTTAGTTTCTTCTATCTAAAACTTTCATAAGCCTCAATTCAATTCAACAAACATTTTAAGTACCTACTGTATGTAAGGAGTTGATCTAGACTCTGGGAATCATAGACAAAATGAAATATGTTTTTACCTTTAAGGAACCTATATCTTTCTAGCAGCTTACAAAGTAGATAAGTCAGTAAATTAAGCAGGAGATAGAAAGATCACAGATCAGTAAATATACAGTAATATAGAATCATTTCAGAAAGAAGAAAACACTAATAACTGGGAGAGTTGGCAATGTTGGACAATGATCTTTTTCCTACCAGTACACAGTTCCTCAGTTTCTGAGCCCAACCTGCCCCTTCTGATTTAGGAGAGAATATGTGAAAGTATATAAGATGGGACGTCACTCCACTCTCCCAATGTGGTATAAAACAGCAATTATTCATCCCCTTCCTCAAGGCATGATTTTTAAGGCACAGATTTCACCTATGGACCTTTCCTATTTCAGTTGCTTCCCTAATCTTGTCCCTGACCCCTCTGTGGATGAGGTTTCTTGTTCATCTTGCCATCTAATAGCTAGAATAGTTTGCTTTACTGTCATCAAAAGCACTCATTAAGTAGTCCCTTATATGAAGCAGTAGAACAAAGACTTCCCTGAACTGCTTAGCAAATAAATGTATCCTCTATACCCAATAGTTTGCTACATACCTGTTTCTTCATGCCAGTATATACAGTAGAGCAATGACACATTTGGATTTGTTTGTTTCTGGACTTAAGTTGATAGCTATGGATGAAACATTGGAAAAACAATGTGTTTGTTTGAGTCTCCAGAATCTATATTGCATCCCAGGGTTTCTGGAAACCAACCAAATTTTCATGCCTCTCTTGCAATTGTATTTCAAAATGTCATGTGTAATAAAGTTCAGTCAGAGCTTTCTGGTCCATTTGTTCATACTGTTGCAGTAAGTAATTCCCCTTTAGTTATCAACATGAATTTTCCTTTCTGGTTGAAAAATAACTAAGCTATGCCTCAGGCATTTTTTGAATAAGAAAAATAGTATCAGTGGACCCAAAGATTGTTAGTGCTAGAAAAGGCCCCAGAGATTTGCAAGTGCAACCCTCTTCTTTGACAGATGAGAGAGGGATTGAGAGACTTGCCCAAGGTCACTGAGCAATGTCACAAGAAGGATAATCTGGCAGTTTTAGCTAATCACAGCACAGTGGGTTATATTATTTCCCTTTCCTACTGCTCCATTTTCTCTTCATTCTTTCTCCCAAAGTACCCCCAAAATTAATGTGAGGGAACGATTTGTTTTGTTTTATCTTGTATTGTTTATTCATATAAACTTTAAGCAAAGAAGAAGAAAGCATCTTCTTAAGAAATAGCGTTCCATTCAATTCTAACCCTTCACTGGAAGCTCAACCTCCAAGAGGATTTACCTTTTTTTAGACAGGTATGGCTTTAATCTAAAAAGATATCTTTGGAAAATTAGCTGAGACTTATCCAGGTTCTTCTGCCCCATTTGATTTTAATGTACTACAAACAAAATGAGAGTTGGGGAAGTTGTTAAATCATTTTCTAGTGACCACATGACAATCTTCTTTTCTCCTAAAGATACTCTAGAAAGATTGTAAGAAAGTTGATAAAGATACTTTTGAAGGGGAAAGAAATTAATTGCCTATTACTGATTTTAAAATCCTACTTTATAAATAAAGCCAATTAGAATTTTTCAAACCCTTACCTTCTGTCTTAGAATCAATACTAAGTATTGGTTCCAAGGCAAAAGAGTGGTAATGCTTGGGCAATGGGGCTAAGTGACTTGCTAGGATCACACAGCTAAGAAGTGTCTGAGGCCAAATTTGAAATGAGGATTTCCTGTCACTAGGCCTGACTCTCAATCCACTGAGCCACCTGTTTGCCCTCCAGTTAGGATTTTCTGATATGAAATTCCTTTGTGCAGTATCATTTAAATTTTGTTTTACAGAGAAAAGAGAGAGAAAGTAACTAAGAATAGGCAAGTTACAGGAGCCTCTCTGAGCTTTCCTCATCTGCAAAAAGGGGATATTACTATATTTCATAGGATTGTTATGAGGAAAGCCCTTAATAAACTCTAAAGTTGCTATAGAAAAAAATTTAAAAATAAAAATAAATTTTGCTATAATGATGAGAGTGATCATGATAATAATTTTAATTCATACATTTTCTTAAGTGTATATATGCCTCCTGATGATATAGTCATAGAATTATAGATTTAAAGACAGAAGGGACCACAGAGACCAAGCGATCCAATCCCCACATATACAGATGAAGAAACAGAAGCTTAGAGAACTTTCTCACTGAACATTGCTCTCAGTCTCCAAATATAAACTTGAACTTTTGTTGAAGAACAGACATGGAAAAATCCAAGCAAGCAAGTACTTATTTATTTTCTAGGAAGTTTAATAACACCTAGGTAAAAGAATGGCATCAATGAAGTGTTCCCTGCATAGACTGTGAGAATAAAGAAGGTTTTTAGTCCCATAAGATGCAAGAACCAGGGAACTAATTTAAGATTCAGGTACATTAACTGGTGGAATTTGGGTAGAGTGGATCAGGCTTACTCTGCAAAAAAAGCTCAATTACTACAGTCAGGGCCCAATGAAGCAAATTTAGCAAGTAATATCTTGATGGAGATGAGACAAGAATAAACATTTGTTAGACAACTGTAGTTTTCAGCTCTAAGGAATGAGTGGAGGACACAGTGAGGTAGAAGGTTATTTATTTGATTTGTTTTTCTCAATATGAGTCTGTGGTAGAAGCAAAATTAAATCCACTTATAATTTTATGTTGCCTAAGTCCATTATAGGGTGTAGAGCTGAAACAGAGCTTAGACATAATATAGTCTAATATCTCCTCCTCCTCACTCACCATTTAGCAGGTAAGAAAATAAAGACCAAAAGAGGTAAAGCAGCTTGTCCATGGTAACATAGTTAATAGCAGAACAAACAGAACCTAATGATTTTTTTAAGTGATTAGGGAAACCTTCCCAAGTTAGTTTAGGGAGAGAAAAGAACTACAAGTTAAGAATTAGGAAAGGAGAAGAGAGAAAAATAAAAGTAGCAACACAAGGGTACTGATTGTTTGTCAGGAGTGTCTAACTCTTTGTCATCTCATTTGGGGTAATCTTGGCAAAGACACTATAGTGGTTTGCCTTTCCCTTCTCCAGCTCATTTTTCAGGGGAGGAAGAAGGGTTAAGTGTCTTGCTTGGAGTCACAGAGCTAGTAAGTGTCTGAGGCCAGATTTGAACTCAGGAAAATCAGTCTTCCTAACTCCAGACCTGGCATTCTATACACTACACCATCTAACTCCCCAAGGCATAGGGTAAATATATTTTTAAAGTTATATTGTCTCCCATAGATTTCTAATAACTGTACTTTCTCATGACAATATTAGAATCAGTTTTAAAATCATGGAATCTTAGAACCGGAAGAGATTACAAAGATGATATTGTCTAATCTCATCATTTTTGCATATTAGAGCTGACCAAAATCACTTGGCCATTTATCCCAAAAACCCAGAAGGAAAATCTGAAATGTCTAGATTTCTAATCTAGTGTTGTTTTCTCATCACCAGTCTGCCTTTGCATTTATATGCTGAGAAATTCCAAGATATATCAAGAAAAGCAATTATAGCATAGTTCTAAAAATAACAATAAAGGTATTTCTAAAATCTACAATTCCAAAATCTTAGCAACAATTCACTTGGCTGCTTATTCAAATATATTTATTTGATGTAGAACCCATTAAATGGTCTTCTCTACCTGGTTCATTTTGGATGTACTTAATGCATTTCAGACACCTTATAAATATTAGTTGAATGGAAATGAGTGGTGATATTACTCTGATGTAGTATTAACAGCAGGATCATACTTGGATCAACATTTGCATTTTTCTCATCAGACTAAATAGATTTTCTGTTTAAAATTCAGTAACGTATTTTAACAAGGTTTTATCAAATGTTATATATCATTGTCTTCTGGTTGACTTTTGAAAGTTCATATATCATTTTGTTGACTTTCTAAACAGTTTTTTTGCTTTTCTAAAGTTCATGTGGATATATAGTTTATTCAAATTCATCTTCCCATTTCTTTTTAATCATATTTTTCCAACATGATTGCTTCCCTTTTCTTAT
This sequence comes from Monodelphis domestica, assembly GCF_027887165.1. Lineage (NCBI taxonomy): Eukaryota > Metazoa > Chordata > Mammalia > Didelphimorphia > Didelphidae > Monodelphis > Monodelphis domestica. Next base: position 104,043,903 of record NC_077232.1, read on the forward strand.
CTATGATGAACCTATGCTATGTTCTGCTTGCATTTTGTTATTTTTTAGTAGCATTTAAATTATTCTTAAGTAATGAATGCTATATTAAATAAATCTATCTTCTATCCCTCAAAGCTATGCATCTAAGTAATGACCAAACAATGAAATCTACTTCTTAAATGTGGCCTGTCATAAATTGTTATTAATTATGAGATCAAGTATACCCTTTTTAAGAGCCTTAAGATCACAAATGTCTGTAAATTAATGATCACTTGCTTTATAATGCTAATTGGTTAGCTTTATTTCCTCTCCCACACCCTCTCAAAAGTCCTGCCTCCATAGAATATATTGTTCTTCATTTTATCTTTGGGTCTCCCCAATACCTAGCAAAGCTCCTGGTACATAGTAGGCAGTTAATACATTCTTTGTGAAGAAATAGCAGAGTATTCACTAAATACATGCATAAACCTACTTTATGATCTTGCTCTTTGACCTACAAGTTTTAAATTCAAAATAACAAAAATGTCACCTCCAACAAATTATGACTTTCATCCTGCAATGATATTCAGAAAGTTTTACATCAATGACCTTTTTAGGACAGAGCAAATAATTTATTATCAGCAATAAGGCTTTAATATATACCTTTATCCCTCACAGTCAAATAATTATTAATTCTCTTAAGTCATTTTGAAAAGGAAACAGTACCCAGTGAAAATAAAACTTTGTCTTTTCTTGCTTTTTCCACGGATTAGTTACTTTAAAGAATTCAATTAAATTCACCAGGCATTTATTAAGTACTTGCTGTGTTCCAGACAATAGAATTTTACTTTGGGAGATGAAGACAAAGAAAAGAAAAAAAAATCCTTGTCTTCAAGGACCTTACATTTTGACAAAATGTCATCTTGGACTGCCATTGTGGTACTGGCAAGGCAGGACCTGCCTACAGTTTTGAATTGCTGGTTTGTTTTCAATTAACAACCATTTGGTTTCTTTCCGCTCTTATACTCCTAAGGATTGAATAAAAAAGAATATTTTAATTAACCAAAGTAAATCAATATCAATATCAAAATATCTATGTTTCATTGAACATTTTTCATCTATTCCCTCTCTTGGGAGTTGGATAACAGAATTCATCTTTCGCCCTCTTCAAAGAGCTTATTCTTGCATTTATTCTTGCATTTATTAGTTATAAGATGTTTCAAAGTTATTTTATCTTTCACAGTAGAAAAAACTATTCCCCTTATCCTTTCACTTTTTATTTCAAATTTTCAGGAATATAGGCTCATGTGAGAATATATTTAGAGCTAGAAGGAATCTAGAGCTATACTCCATCTTCATTTTAAAGTTAAATAAATAGACCCAGAGGGTTTAAGTAGCCCCATCATCACAAAGTAGGAAAGCTGAGATCTGTATTTGGGTACTCTTATTCCAAGTCCAACAAACTAGCATCACCTTTTTCAAGCATAAGATGGCACCAGTGCAGTTTTGGACAACTGAAAGGTCTTACTATAGGGATATTATAACTAGCAGTTTCCTATTTATAAATTATTACTATCATTTATATAGTGAGTTATGTTTTGCAATGCTCTTTCCATGTATTTTATAATAAGTATTTGAGAGTTAATGTACCACAAAATGTTAGAGCTAGGATGTATATTAGATTTCATCTCAACTTCCTCATTTTGCAGATGAAGAAACTGAGGCCCAGGAGGACAAATATTCTATTTCCTTTGGGTCATCAGCTCTTCAATATTAATGCCCATTTGCCTAGACTCTCTATAATGGCTTTCTAACATTACTGTGTGAAGTATAACAACTTATGCTATTAATTTCTATCCATCTTTAAGGGGCATCTATATTATACGTTCCCTTCAGCTATAATCCTGCTACTTCAGAGGGCACCAAAGCTAAAATCTATGAGTTATATTTCATTATGAAGGTGTTTAGGTTTTTGGGTTTTTTTAAGAAGTATTTTTTTCTCCAAACATAGCCTGTAGCAGCAGCTGGGGGCACAGTGGATAGAATGATGGATTTAAACTAAAAAAAAGTCTGAATTTGAATCTTCCTGCTCATGTTGTATATCCCTGGGCAAGTCACTTAACTTTTGGAAAAATAATAGTACCTACTGACTAGGGTTGTTATGAAGATGAAATGGGATAATGTATATAAAGTACATTATAAACAGTAAAGCCCTATATGAATACTATTATTCTCTGCACAGCACAGATTAACCTCATTCTCAACAATGGCTATTTATTACTTATAATGATAGTTATAGCTGAAAATAATCCACTACTTTATCATTTTCAAAGTGCTTTCACTTTCATTTTTAATAATTTATTCATAATTATAATTTCATTTTTATAATTTAAAATTATAACAATTGTGTAAAACAAATGATAGTATTAGCCCCAATTTTACAAATGAGGAAACAAAAGCATAGAGAGTGAAAGCCATTTGCACAAAAAGAATTCAAAGGCCCAAATTTGGTCAGAAAATGGGAGAACCAGTACTTAATCTGAATCCCCAGGCTTAAAGTCTTGTTCTTTCTACTGAACTCATTGGTCCAGTCAAGAAGAATTTTATAATGAGAACTAGATATACTTCTAGCTTAGAAGAATTCGACCACTTAAGACATTAATATTTGTTTTTAACAATTTTTCTGGCATATTTCAGGTCTGATTTATCAGATATGCTTTGAATTTCAAAGATTATTCATGAACTCATGATGAGGGTGGGAGTGGAGTGGGTAATGGGAAAGGAGGATAAAGGAATTCCAGGAATGAAGGTCTTCCTGAAACCACATTCTCTCTTTTGACCCACTCCAGGATTTATGAATAATCAATGAATAAAATCCATAAAATTCAGTCTTCCACACAGTGACCCCAATTTCATCTTTTCTTTGATGAACCCATGTCTAAAATCACAGGGTAAGCTTTTATCTGACAAATAGTTCTCACCGTGATGGTGGCTCTTAGCAGAGGTTACTATTGAAGTTATGTGGGATGTATTACAAAGGAATCAACTAGTATGATTTGCTTTTAATGTTCTTTTTGACTGGGCTTCAACATGAATTATCAATGGTTTGAAACAGATTTTATTTCCATAGTCATCAAAAATACAGCTCCCCAGTGGCTACATAACCAGCCTACTAATTCAGTTGATCAAAATAGAAAGACTACACTGGAGTTAGGTCTGTGGGGTTAGGGGAGAAGAGAACAAAATAGATGACAAGCTATTTTCCCTTTACTATGTAGGTACTTTTAAAAAGGTGAGAAGTAGAATTGTTACAACCCCACTGAGATACAGTCATAGGCCACTGCTTGAAAACATTTCAAATGCAAGTGCTCTTTGAAGAAATATTCTTTGATATTAGTCTCTAGACTGCTGTGTTACTCTACTTTAGCCTTAAACTAAACTGCTTTAGTCTGATCTTGTGAGCTCTCAGAAGTTCAAGTGTGAGTGCTTAAGAAACTGGAAAGAAAAATAGAATGTATTATGAGAAGTGGAGTCTTGTTAAAGAATTATTTTATCTGGTACCAGGCCAAAGGTATAGTATCCTAAGAGAAATAAAATTGGAAGTTGCAACTTAGATAGTATATAGTTGAATTACATAACTCAAATTCACATATCCTGAACTTAAATTATATTCCTTTTTTAAATAAATGCTGTTGTAAACTTAACTTTAAACAATAGCAAAACTTATTAAATTTATATTTTCAACTACTTAAACTTTTTGAGTGATCTTTATTATTTTATTTTTATTTTTAAATTAATTAATTTATTTAGAATATTTTTTCATGGCTAAATGATTCATGGTTTTTTCCCACCTCTCTTCCCTCCTCTTTCCGTTAGCTGAACAACAATTCTACTGGGTTATGCATGTATCATTGTTCAAAACCTATTTCCATATTATTCATATTTGCAGTAGAGTGATCTTTTAATGCCAAAACCCAATCATATCCCCATAGAAGCATGTGATCAATCATATATTTTTCTTCTGTATTTCTACCATCACAGTTCTTTCTCTGGATGTGGATAGCATTCTTTCTCATAAGTTCCTCAGTATTGTCCTGGATCATTGCATTGCTACTAGTAGAAAAATCTGTTATATTTGATTGTTAAGTGACCTTTAACACAGAGATTACCATAATGCTTTATGTTAGTCTTACTCCATATCCCATTATATTGTCTGTCCATTTGCTATAATATTTTCTTTTGAATAGTCATCATCTGTGTGCATTTCAAGTTTTTTCCACATTTTTAATATTTTTAATATTTGTTATTTCTAGTTACATTACAATATTTAATAACATTGATGTATATCAGCAATTTGAACATTTTATGGTTTTTGGAAGTATAGATTATTTATCTTTTTCTCTTTTCCAATAATGCTTTTATCAGTCTATTTTCTTATTTTATTTTTCTTTTTTATAAGGGTCTTAAGATATCTTACCAAATAATGAGATGATTGCCTTTATGACTCTTATATTTCTGGTTGCTTCCCCAAATGATCTTACCCATTTGCAATTCTACAAATAATGTAGAAGTATATTTGTTTATACAAAACACAACTGGCATGTAATTTTGTAATTTTTATTTATTTTTGTATATGTATTGGGTATGAGATAGTATGACTATTTTCTAAGAGAACAAAGGTTGTGCGGATATATATAGGAAACTAACCACTAATAGGGTTGGGGTACTTAGCACCTGAAAATGAAATATAGCAAACAGAAGTTTGAGTTGACTTGACCTATGTATAACCAGTATTTTTCTTAAAAATCTATATCTGGGGGCAGCTGGGTAGATCAGTGGACTGAGAGCCAGCCCTAGAGATAGGAGGTCCTATGTTCAAATCTGAACTCAGACACTTCCTAGCTGTGTGACCCTGAACAAGTCACTTAATCCTCATTGCCTAGCCCTTACTGCTCTTCTGCCTTAGAATCAATACTATGTATTGTATAGAATGTACTATGTATGATGTATAGAATAAATACATAGTATTGATTCTAAGACAAAAGGTAAGGGTTTAAAAAAATCTATATCTGTACCAAAAATAATGAAATTCCTATCAACAAAGGCAGGCAAATCAGAAATAAGGCAATCATAGTCATCCAGTGAGTTATAAACCCCGCCCCCCCATATCATTACTTGTTTTAAGTCCGGCAATTCATTGGGTAGGAGATAGAGAAGCCAATAAGGATGGGAGGAAAATTAAGTTTTTAAGGTATCAACAAAAGAACATTGGAGGCTAAAAGCTATAATTTATTTTCCTTCTCCTCCTCCTTTTCCCCTTTATCCTTCTCCTCTTCTTCCCTTTCCCAGACTTTCCTCTTATTCTTCCTCTTCTCCCTCTCTCTCTTCCTTCTCCTCCTTTTCCTCATCCTCTTCCTTCTCCTTTTTCTCCTCCCCCTTCCCCATCACATTCCCCTCTCTCTTCCTCCTCTTCCACCTACTTCTTCTTTTTCCTTTTCTAGATGCCAAAATCCAAAGAAGGTTACCCTACTGGAAGTTATTTTAATAAATAAATTTAAAAATACATATATATATTTTTTAATTTAGACCTCAACTTTAAAAAAATGTCCAAAGAATTTACTTGGAATCTTACCTATCAAATGGAAGGACTTGTTTGAAGGGTAATTGATAAAGAAATTGTCATAATGATATGAATAATATCATCACTGTTAGCTATTTAGATAACCTACATATCATCATCCATCCAACATCAGAGAAAGGCAGCAATAAATGTTATGCTTTTGTTCAGTTCCCCTTGGTGAATTCAAATTAAGATCACTTTGATTTCCATAATTAAACTTAAAGTTTACTCAAGGCCCTATGTTTTGCATAGCACAGCTATGTGAATTATAAAAAATAATTAATAAGACATTGTTTCCTCTTATGGAATTTTATATTTTGTAAGATAGATTAACGAAGGAAATAGTTATAGCTTTTTTCAAAATATGAAAAAATCTTATAGCAGAGGTATAAACAAAGTTCGTGGAGTTGAGGAAACTTGGGTACCTTCATTTAGAAAGATCAGGGCAGGCTTTGTGAAAGAGGTGAGACTGGAAAAGGGATTAAATGATTGGTAGGATTTAAGTATCAGAAGATAGGCCATTGCCATCAGAGGGAATATCGGAGCAAGAAAGTAAGTTTAGAGCAAGAACAGGGATGCAGTTTGACTTGAATGTAGCATATATATAATATCTCTCTCTATATATATATTTTAGAATATGAAAGATGGAAAGCTAGAAGATGAATTGCAGCCATATTGTGTAGAGTATTAATTGCCAAATTGCAGGCACTAGATTTTAATTACTATGGAACCATAGAATGATATTCAAAGGAGTATTGATACCATTCAGTCAATCAAAAAAAAATACTAATACTTACTGTCTTTGTGACCTAGAACAAGACATTTCACCTGTTTGGTTCAGTTTCCTCATCTATAAGTTGATGGGGTTGAACCTGGGCTCTAAAATTCCTTTCAACTTTATTTTTTGTGTGACCACTGCCAAGGCCTCTGTTGTCCAAGTTTTGGGGGTTTGGGGAGGGTTGTGGGGTGATGATAGAGTTCTGAACTTGAAGTCAGAAAGAACTGAGTTCAAATCCTGTATCAGGCACTTATTAGATATGTGACCCTGGGCAAGTCATTCAATTCCTCTCAGTTTGTTCATCTCTAAAGTAAAGGGGTTGGACTCAACAATCTTTAAGGATTCTTCCAATTCTAAATCTATGATTCCATGAAAGATTAATCTAGAAGCCATAAGGTCAGTGCATTGGTAGACCCTATAGATGATCTCATTAAGATGAGAAATTATGATGTGGTTACTAATATGAAGGTTGTTAAAAAGGAGAAGCAGATTTAGGAAAAAAAATAATGCTCAACATATATTATCTTCTATAGGAAGTCTGTCTGGCTCTGCAAACTTATTTGTGTCTCTCTTTATTCGCCTATCCAAAAAGATTATAAATACATCTGTATGTATATATTATGTGTCCCCCAAAAGAATATAAGCTCCAAGGAAACAAGGACTGTCTAATTTCTTAACCAATATCTCAACAACTAGCAAAATGCCAGGCACCAAAGTATTTAATAGAAATCTGTTGAACTGAAAGGCACTTAATCCCAAAATTATTTTAGGAATATTAGTTAGAAAAATGTAATGTCGAGGCTGGCTCGGTGGATAGAGAGCCAGGTCTCAAGATAGGAGGTCCTGGGTTCAAATTTAGCCTGAGAAACTTCCTAGACATGAGATTCTGAACAAATCACTTAACTCCAACTGATTAGCTCTTACTGTTCTTCTGCCTTGGAACTTACACTTAGTATCAAATCAAAGACCAAGAGTAAGCGTTAAAAAAAATTCTTTTAATGCTAAGAAAAAAACCTTCAGGTAACAAGAATGTATTAAAGAACCCAGTAAGATCAAATCGCAGAGAGCCATTTCTGATGGCTCTAATTTAAAATTTTTAAATTAAAATTTAATTTTTAAATATTTAATATTTATTTTATTTATTTTTACATAATGTATAATAAAATAAATAATATTTATTATATGTACATATATTATAAATTTAATAATAATAAATAAAATTTAAAAGTAAAATTCTAATTAAAAAAAGAACTAATTAAGATGCTTTAGATGAGTTTGTTTTCAAAAGGTTAACTTTTTCTCTCAGTTGTTAGCTGATATATATGTATATAAATATAAAAGCACATATATGCATCTATACCCCTCTGTTCACATACATAAATATACACAAATATATGCATGAGTATATGTATAATAGTGGGCAGCAAGGCAGCACAGTGGATTGAACCTGGAGTCTGGAAGACTCATCTTCTGAGTTCAAATCTGGCTTTATACACTTACTAGCTGTAGAACTTTTGGCAAATCACTTAACTTTGTTTCCCTCAGTCTCCTCATCTGTAAAATGATCTGGAGAAGGAAATGGCAAACCATTCTAACATCTTTGCCAAGAAAGTCCCACTTGGGTCCACAAAGAGTCGAACACGACTGAACAACGAATATGTATAACTTTATGAATGTGTATATTTGTGCTTTATTTAATATATTGATGTAATCTATAATTATTAAATAGTATACATATTTTATGTTAATGTATTATGAGCCTAACAGACGACTAGACGTTCTTGTGCTGAGTCAACAACCAGAATTCTCCTTTCTGTTTTCACAGACCTTTCTTCCCTTTCAACCAAAATGTTCCTCTCTGATTTCTTGTTTTAGCCTTTCTACCTTTTATTCTATTTTATAAGAAATAAGAAAAAAATATGGGTATTTCCATACCTATTCTATAAAATTCCTTTCTTAAGAATACAGATTAAGAACTAGCAGAGACACAAAGAGTTCATATTGTCTCACCCTCACTCATAGGCTTCCTGGCCCATTTTTAACCCTTCAGAGAAGGAGTGAAGTATCTCTTTTTTCACGTTAGCCTTTTGATTTCCTTGGATGCATGTATCTTGATATTCGCATGCAATGATATTTTTGTTAGCAACAGAAATGATTCCCCACCTACATGCAGTTTCTACAAATTTCCCTAGATAATTTTTTTAATGATCTTAAGGATCCATTTCTAAAGTATCTTTTGGGAATATTTTTTAAAACAGATGTAAGGAGAATTGGTCAGTGAGAGCCCAGGCATTATGAGTGGCCAATGTGCTGAGAATAAAAACAATCCCTCCTGTGAACTTTGGAGCAAACTCAGATTGTCTGTTTCTGTTTCTGGTCCTCTTGCCAGGTGATTAGAAAAGGCTTTTGCTATTTTCTTCCAAACCAGAACTAAGCCTGCACACAGAAGTCCCACAAGTGTTGGTTTCCAGTTCCAGGACTCTTTGGTCCCCTCCTGACTTTTCAAAGGTTACACCCTAGTCCATTCTATCTCTAGTACTCATTCACCTAAGTTAGGAAAGAATAGACACAACAGAGAAAGAAGCAACAGCAGGGCAATATGTTGATGGCTTTATCTGAACTTGGATGGGATGAATAGGCCACTGGGGCTTTCCCCTCCTGCAGGTTTACAGAAGTTATTTCCTTTTCACTCGAACACAGCTAGATATGAAGGGGACAAGGTTGAATCACTGGGGCCTTTTATGTGCATGCTCAATTCTGGCTCAGAAACCAGTGGAAAAACCTTTCTTCACCATATGATAAGTGGATGGGAAACATTCACAGAATACCTCTGTGTGCTCTGAAATCAGTTCATTAGAAGACACTGCCACAGCCTTAGCACTCAAAAAAAGAAGGAACATAGTCCTTTGAGTTGATCCATTTAAAGTGATTCTCAATGGAAAACCTGCTGCTATCTTAAGTGGGACTTGTTTTTAAATGACCCACTATGAAGATCCCTTTTTTTTAGAACTTGAGTTTTTGAGATGAGGCCAGTTATTCTAGAAAGAATAACTATGTTTTATCTCACTTTCATTATACACTGGTGTGTTTTAAGAAACATGATATGTTCTGAAGTGTATCCAAAGTCATGTCTTAATTGACTATGTATGTTTTTTTTTAATTGCTAAAGAAGGTTCCAAAAGTAACTAAGTTCAATTCAACACATATTTATAATGCACTTTCTAGAAACCCTTGTTCCAGGGATTGGAGAAGATATATACAAAGATCAAAAAGACATATTCCCTTTCTCTAAGAGGGAAAGAATGAGACAAAATTAACCATTATTGAATAAAAAGTTGAAAGAATTAACACTAAGCAAAATGGGGTCAAAGAAGACTCATGGAAAAGATGCCAGTTGACTTAAATCATAAAAAGTAGATTGGGAGTTGGGAGATGACATCCTGGGTAGTATATAAAAATGGTACAGAGGCCAGAAAGAATGATATTTATATAGTAATGGTGGCTAGTCCAATTTTATTGTAATAATTGAAGTATTGTAGTATTGAAGTAATCATGTGAAGTAATGTGAGATAAAGGCTGCAAAGATAGGGGATTGGGATTGTACCTGTGATTTAACTGGTATGGAATTCCCAGGTGAGGAAGCTTCTTCTACCAATGCAGGTCACATATGATTTATATTTTTATAGTTTAAAGAGTTGTCTATATCACTGAGAAATTAAGTGACTTACCCAGGGTGAGTCAGACAATATGAATAGAGATGGAACTTGAACCTATGTTATCTTAGCTTTGAGACTAGGTCTTAATACACACTGCCATGCTGATTTTCAGCAAATTGTGATGAGCTTTCAATGGCATTCCAAACTGTTCAGACATGATTTCTTGAGTGAGAACCACTAGACCTACAATTCCCCACTAAAACATGTTCATTTTTAAGTACACATTTCTTAAAAAGAAATTCCATTTATAGCTCTGGATATATTTAATTATTTTTGTAACATTGTAAGTAAGAATCCTAGTTCTTTCAGTAAATGAAACCTCATATCACTCTTTGGAAAATGATCAATGGCTTATTTAATCAAGTCTTTTTTTTGGGTTCATTTACTACATTAAACCCATCTAGAAATTAATTTACACATATAATAATAACTAGTATTTTTATAGGACTTTGGGGTTTATAAAATGCTACAGAGATGGTATTTAATCAATTGAAAAGCCTTTCCTAACCACCTGGTAAATGGACCAATAAACAGTTGCAGAATACTTATTCATTCTCCAAGGTCCATACATAGTCAAGAAGTGAAGCAAAACAAGATTTGCCACGAAAGGAGTTTGCACCTTTCTAGTTAACTTGATAGATTCTAGAAGGAATTGGAAAGTCCTACTTTCCATGGAAATGATCGAATAATATGTCAGAATCCAATTAATTAGTCATATCAAGAAAATAAACTAATATTACTACTTAAACTTTAGGGCTCTTTCAAAGAAATGCATAAATGTGGCAGCACATATAAATAGTCCCTACAGATTAGAGCTACCTAGTGCTTACACTTATTAAATTATAAATTCATTTATAAATTCCTTGGGGACCACGTGATGATGCATGACTTGTCTCATTTGATCCTCCTTTTACATGTAGTATTCTTATTTACTTGGGTGAATGAGTTGAAAATATCACTGCATAAAATTTTTGATATTACTTTAAAGGCATTGTATGTTCATTATGCTTTTACCCAGTGAAATTTACCTTATTACCCGAGGAGACCCAATCAGGGGTGATGGAATCCTGATTCATTCTTTTCTGGGGAAAAAATAAATTTAAAAAAAAGCCAAAAAAAAAAGCTGGATATCCTATCTGAGTTAGTTATAAAAAGGTCACCTTTTAACCAGCTTGAATTATTTTGCTGCCAGAGGGAAGCCATTGAAGCTTCATTTTCTTTTCATGGCAATGTCCCCACTGAACTAATGCTGTTTGCTGTTTACAGGTGAGTTGTGTGAGGAGAAACTTGATTTTTGTGCCCAGGACCTTAACCCCTGCCAACATGACTCAAAGTGCATCCTGACACCAAAAGGATACAAGTACGTGGAAATATTTTCATATTTTGTATCGGGATGATCTTGTAGCTTCTAGAGATTTTCTTCCTTATAAGAGTCTTTTCAGCCCCTTTCACTCAGGCTAAATAAAGTTTTTTCTCACTGGGTCTCAATGGTATTCTTAGCAGTATATGCCATATTGGAAAACACAATTACTTCTTAGCATTGGGGAAGAAAAATAATAAAAGAAGAGTTCCATTTTGGGGAGCAGCAGCACTCTGTGTGGAAGGCCTTTGGGGTATTGCATACTGGGGGAGGGGGGGGAAGCACTTATAAAGTCCGCTTTGATGGAACACCTTGGAGACCATTTTGCCCAGTCTCTTTGCCTTAAGGTTGAAGAAATTGAGACCCAGAAAAATTAAATGCCTAGTTCAAGACAGATAACCTACTAACTAGTCTTTCTGCTTCCATTCTAGCCCTTCTCTAAACCATCTTCCAAACTGCTATGTGAATAATCTCCCTAATGGGCACAGCTAGATGGCCCAAAGGATAGTGTCAGGCCTGGAATCAGTAGAGCCTGGATTCAAATCTTCCCTCAGATATTTCTTAATTATGTGCCTCTGGGCAAGATAGTTAACTATCATAGAGCTATTATTAAGAAAATAAGGGAAATTTATTTATATTTATATAATATAAAATCTATATGTGTATCTGTATATATGTAAAAGTATACATACACAATAAATGCATATTCTATATAATATATATCTTCCTGATGCCCTGCTCCAATTATATCACACTGCTCTACCCAAAAACTTTTAATGGCTCCATATTGCCTGACAATAACCTGACATTTAAGACCCTCTATAATCAAACCTCATCCTCAGTGAAATAAGACTACTCTCTTTTCCAATCCTAACCTTTTTTATTCTCTGCCTTTGATCATATTATCCCCATACCTGGAATGAACTTCTTTCCTTTGAGCTCCATTGAATGTTGTTTTTACCTTCTTTCAAGACCCTTTTCACCCTACCACTCTTTCTTCTTTTAATAAATGCGCCAATATGTCAGTGCTTGTCTGGCTACCGGGGTGAAAAGTCTTTCTTCCCTTGATTATCTTCCACCACAAAGTGAAAGTAATTTCTATAATCCTATATTTCTCTTAGAATAATACTTCTACTATGTCTCCTTTGATCTTCTATCATTCTCTCCTTTATCATGCTCATTTCTACATATATCCCCTCCCTAGGGCAACTAGATGGCACAGCGGTTAGAGTGCCAGGCTTGGAGTTAGAAAGACTCATTTTCCTGAGCTCAGATCTGGTCCTATATACTTACTAGCTGTGTGACCCAGGACAAGTTACTTAACCCTGCTTATCTCAGTTTTCTCACCTATAAAATGAGCTGGAGGAAAAAAATGGCAAACTACTCCAGTATCTTTGCCAAGAAAACCCCAAAAGGGGGTCACAGAGAGAAGCAACTGAATAACAACATCCCTTTCCTACATTCCTCAGGAGACTTAGCTACTTGGGAAACAGGGTGTTTATCTATCATATTTATCTTTGTATCCCCTGCTCTAAGCACAGTACCTTGAACACACATGTTACTGTTTGTGGAACTAAAGCTAATTGAATGCTGGCACATGTAGAATTAGTTCTTACTCAGAATTGACTGACATTTATACTAGTCCCTAATGTCTTTTTAGTAACTTTTACTGTACCAAGTGATCTAGAGATACAAAAATTAGATAATATGGCCTCTCCTCCAGAAGCTTATATTCTCCTTAGTAAGACAAGATGTACCATACATGAACCATCTAAAAATAATAACAATAACTCATATGTATATAGAACTTTACAAGGTACTTTCTTCATAAGGAATATGTATATGGACATTTACATTTTATAGACAAGGAAACTAAGCTTCAGAGATATTATATAACTTGTCTAAGTTGACCCTGTTGCTAAATGACAAAACTAGGATTCAAACATATCTCCTAACTCCACAAGTCCCATGATATATCTACTGCCCAACACTGTAAAGTTAAAACACACACAGCCAAAAAACCCAAAAAAACAAAAACAAAAAGACAGTGAGTAATTGATCACATTTCCTTTCTCTGGTGTACTATTTAAGGGTTTAATCAGCGCTTTCACATACTTTTCTAGACTATGGGATAAAGCTTACAAATGTTATCATGTGGTTGGGTCAGGGAAATGATGAAAGACTTCTTGGGGAAGAGAGTACATGAGTTGAGTTTTGAACAAAATGTAGGAATTTGGTAGAAAATTGGAAAGGAAGGTATTTCAGACTAGGAAAAAGATGTTCTATCTTCTACAGGAAAAGGGAATAAAATGATGTTAGAGTTAGATTTTAAATTTCTCTAGAAAAGGGCTTTTTATTCAGTCTTATGTCTGTGAATCAGACCACAAATGAAGAGCCCCTTTAAATATTCAATATAATTGGTTTCCTTTTTAATCCTCTATATTTTATCTTATGCGTTTAAAAATATTACTTTGAGAAGTTCATTGGTGTCACCAGACTTCCAAAGGGGTTCGTGACAAAAAAAAATAACCAAGTATTTGTTAAGGACCTATTTATTTTAAATGTAGAAGCTTTGAACAGGCCAATTCCTTAGTATACCAGATGCAGAAATGGAGGCTCAGAAAGGGCTTCCTCAAAATCACACAGCTATTAAGTGGTAGATCCTCTAATTCCAAATAATGCTCTTTGCCTATACCATGTTGTCTTTAGTAAATGAAACATTGGATCCATAAGTTCTGTACTCAAACATACTTAATGTTATGAGTTTAGCCACGTTAGAAAGCATATTGATTATTCTTGTTTGTAGAACATTTCTCCAAGTGCTTTTAGTTGTTTGGGGTTTTTTGTTATAAAAGAATTTGGGGTATATTTCATTATATATTTTATTTATATTTTGAGTTCTGTTCAAATCCCTGCTTAAGGATAAGCAAGATTATTGATGATTTTATTTTTAATTTTGAAAAACAGTTACTCTACATTCTGATAAAACATCCTTTCTCCAGAGGTATTTTTTTTTTCCTAGAACCTTTGTAAACTCCATGGTTGTATGCCACAGGTGGCCATTAAGCCTGGCCTCAGAATGTGTCACACATGAAAAATGTAATCAATTCTCAGAAGAATTAGCTGTGGAAGCAGGTGGTCTTCAAATATAGGTTATTTCTTAAACAGACTTCACTGTAATTAACATTAGAGCAGAATTATTGCAGTGTTTTTTAAGCTGTAATTACAAGATAGGTTATTAGTAAGACTCATTGGAAACCATTTGAAAATAAAGGAGTCCATCTTCAGAAAGACTAATCCACAATTACCATCAATTAAGATGCATAGGTTAAAAAGTAGTTATTACTAAACTATGAATTAGCAGATTTGGAAAACCTGCTATTTCTATCAGTAATGTGGGAACAGTGGTATTATTTCTGAAGCTAGTTTAGCTCAAAACAAGTTAATAAGGCAAAGCATTGGCTTTCACTAGCCTCCTTGCAAATGCCAGGAAGAGAAAAAGGAAAATATAAGTCAAAAGACACCAATAAAACAGATTTGAAATTTCTAAAGATAGTCTTTCTGACTTATATTTGACCTATTCCTAGATCCCAGCTTCTGTTTCTGCTGTCTCCATTAATTAGCATGCTGACTCTCTTTCTTTAATGCAGGATGATATATTTGAGGGAACAATGTGAACCGAGGGTAAAGACATGGATTTGATTCTCTTCTCTGATACTTGCTAGCTTTATGAATTTGGGTAAATCATTTCCCTT
Source organism: Monodelphis domestica (assembly GCF_027887165.1). Taxonomy (NCBI): domain Eukaryota; kingdom Metazoa; phylum Chordata; class Mammalia; order Didelphimorphia; family Didelphidae; genus Monodelphis; species Monodelphis domestica. Next base: position 104,059,090 of record NC_077232.1, read on the forward strand.
CTTTCGGGCCTCAATTTTTCAGCTCTAAAATGAGGGACTTGACTATTCAGTGACCTCTACATTCTCTTATAGCTCTGGTAATAGGTGGCTGTTGTTCTGTCAGCTGCCGAAAGAGCTGTTAGCTAGCAAACTAACTGTATGACCGTGGATAAGTTGATTCACCTTCGTAAGGATCCTTTTCTTATCCTTATTGTAAGAGGGTTGTATTAGAGGAGGTCTAAGCCCCAGTTTTTATGTTCTATAGTTCTGAGCTGGGTTGCTGCTTCGTTTCTTATTATACCACAAGGAGAGCTGATTTTTAGTCTTCTTGCTTTATTATCCTTCTCATAAATCTTTTATATTGCTCTTTGATATTTTTATACCAGAGTGCCATCCACAGTATTTTGAAGCATGCATCTCACTTAGATTTTTAGCTTCTTTATCACGTGGTTTACATTTTTGGCTTTCTTTACTTACCCATCTCTCTTTGTCACAAAAGTGGCTGGATAGTATATGGCATATATTTTGGCATTCCTGATAGGAATTTTTATTTAAATTTATATATTGCATTATAACACTCATTTTAGTGAGTAAAAGATTGACAAAGATACTGGTCCTCTTAAAATGATTCCACTTATAATGGACTTGGAAAAAAAAATATTTGTAGAAGAGAATACAAAATCAGCTTTTAGCCTTTCCAGGGTACATATGGTTCTTATAGCTCTTCCTTTGATTCTTTTTTTTTTTAAAGATAAATAATTCAAAGTTTTTCTTCATCTTAAAGCATAGCAGCTTCAGCTACACTATTCCATTAACACTGATGGAAGTTCTCTGATTCATGCCTGCCCATCTAGTTGAGAATGGATAGTACCACTTAAGATCCATCTTCCTTCAATCACATTGTTTACTTGGTTTTTGTGATCATTAAAATACACACACACACACACACACACACACACACAATTTCAGAGTGCTATCATTCTTAGCCTACTGATTTGTTTTCTACATATGGTATTCAAATGTAAAAATCAGTTACATCACACTTGACTACTTTAGTAGTCACTGTTTGTGACTACCACCAATGTTTGTAGTCGTCAAACTTTCAACAATTTTCTCAATCTAAATTTTGAATTGAGTTGAAGTCTTATAATTGTATCAATTCTAATTGTAATTAAAATAGTGGTCGAATTCACACATAGGATATATAGATAGATAGGAAAGATTCGCTCATAGCCTTTAAACACTATGTAGTCTAACTCCTCATTTTAAAGAAGAGGACACTGAGGGCAATAGTGGCCAAGTGATTTGTTCTAGGTCACACAAGGAGTTAAATGGCAGAGCTGGGATTTGAAAAGAGACTCCAAAGCCAGCATTCTCAGCAACATACCAAGCTGCCTCAAATGCCTTGTTTGAAGGTAGCTGAGGATTTAGAAATATTAAAAATGGGACATGGATTTCAAATAGGAATGAGAATAATCATTAAGATGTATTTCACAAGTATGTGATAATATGTAGAAGCTTCATCTGGAGCACAAACTACTAGGTACTAGAATGACAGATAAAAATCCTAATGATAGATTAATGGATTGGTATGACTGGAATTGATTAATTCAAACCATCATCTTCATCAGCATTTACATAGAGTGAATTATAAATTATTTTCTTTCAAAGTTAATATATTTTAAGTCTATTCTTAACCTCATTACACTTTCAAGTGTTACCAACCAATCCTGGGAAATAAAACATTAAGGAAATATTTTTAAACATGTGCTTAATACTGGAAATCAGGCATTTAAATTATCACTATCACCATATAAAAGAACTCAAGGAAAAGAGGCAGAGCCTGAAAAATAGCATGCTTGAAGCCCATGAAAAAGTCATCATGAGATGTCATTTTCTCTTAAATTCTTAATATTTATTGTCATTTTTTTGAGTCAATATCACTTGGCATTGACAAGTAGGAAAGCCAGAATGGTGTAGTGGAAGAAACAAATGAATGAACAAAATATTTATTAAGGGTTCTGCTATGTGTAAAGTACTGTACCAAGCACTGTAGATATAAAATAGAAAAATAAGACTCACTGTTTAGGAGGGCTGATGGATTAGAAGTTAGAAGAACTCACTTTGAGATATGTTTTTGCTACTTATTATATGACCCTTGGGCAGGCCTCCTCGGTTTTCAAAGTCTCTATTTTCTCAGCTGTTAAATATAGATAGTGTTATTGTGCTATTGTGCTTTTGTGCTATTGACTTCATAAAGGGGTTGTAAGGAAAGTGCTACATAAATTTAAGTGATTTCTGAAAAGTGCTACATAAATTTGAGATGTGTGAAATAGAAGGAAAGACATTAAATAAGTCATAATACGATTTGGCAAACACTAAGTAATCACTGCATTCCAAGCATTGTATAAGAGGGGCTAAGGAAAAAAGGATAAAAAATAAAATGTATCCTTTCCTCAACGAGTTAACCTTCTATCCCAGGGAGACGATTTTTTTCAGATAAGCCTTTGGGGACATGATTGGGTAAGGTCTCTTTTCAAAGCTTCTGTGACTCAGTTATTTAAAGATAGTGGTATCTCTTTTTTAGATGTAATATTTAATTCATTTAAGGTCAATAAAGATTTACTCAATTTATTTATCAAAACAGATGCGATTGTACCCCTGGATATGTAGGTGAGCATTGTGATATTGACTATGATGACTGCCAGGACAACAAGTGTAAGAATGGAGCCCATTGTACAGATGCAGTGAATGGCTATACTTGCATTTGCCCAGAAGGTTACAGGTAAGAATAGAATTAGAAAGGAGTATTTAAACTTAAGTACTGTTTCCTTGATTCCAGACTAGTAGGAAAGTAAAATATTATTTTCTCTGTTTGAAATATAGTGGCTTATTTTGTGAGTTTTCTCCACCAATGGTTCTACCTCGGACCAGTCCTTGCGATAATTTTGAGTGTCAGAATGGAGCCCAGTGCATCATAAAAATAAATGAGCCAATATGTCAGTGCTTGTCTGGCTACCAGGGTGAAAAGTGTGAAAAGTTGGTCAGTGTCAATTTTGTCAACAAGGAATCTTATCTTCAAATACCTTCAGCCAAGGTTCAACCTCAGACAAACATCACTCTACAGGTAAGATGTCTTGATCTCAAGCCAAAACTTGTTCTTTTGTTGTTGTTGTTGTTGTTGTTGCTGCTGCTGCTGCTATTTGGAAACAGGCATTTAAGGGAGTTATAAATCATAGTTTTCTGAAAAAGTAAAGGAAGGTAATGAAAGCTACCAATGAGGTGTTCTTGGCTTTATGAAAACACAAAGAAACAAGGCAAAGTTCAAACAAAATTTGTCTGGGAAAAGCTTCAGTAATTTTCCTTCACAAAACATTGTATTTAAAATTAAACAGATATTATGTAATTATATTAACTAACAGATCTCATGATAGAATACACAAGAAAAACTGGTGAGTCTTTTTTAGCTCTGTTTTCTTGGAAAGTATTGGTTTTATTCATGTATTCAGTGATATCTGAAGACAACCATGAAATTTCAAAATAATGATTGCAACTACTAGCAAAAACAAAAACTCCATTTCCTCTGAGGGCATCTTGTACTCCCTTTTGACCTCAGTTTCTTATAAATCCTAAACCTTCTTAGAGTCTCAGCTTTGGTGCCCTTCCAGACCCTACTACTTCAATGGATTCAAGAAGTGTCTGTAAACTTGGATAGAAAAATATTTTTATATCTTTAATATGATTGCTTTTCTGTATAATATCCTATATCTCATTTTATGCATCTAAAAACATCATTCTGAGAAAGGGTCCTTACATTCTACCAGACTGTCAAAGGGTTCCATGATAAAAAAAAAAAAAAGGTTAAGAACCCTGGCCATCTTGTTAATGCTTTGTCCCTCTGCATATCACTTTGTATTTATTTCTCTGTTTACAAGTTATATCACTCACATGTTATATCACTAACAATAGAATATTTTTAAAAATTACTTCAAGACAGGATATTTTTCATTTTTGTCATTGTAGCTATAGCATCTGGAATAATAACTTGCACAGAATAAGCAATTAATCGATATTGGATGGGGTTAGCTAGGTGGTTCAGTGGATAGAGAGCAAGCCCTAGAGATTGGAGATCCTGGGTTCAGATTTGGTCTCAGATACTTCATACTATGTGACCCTGGACAAGTCACTTAACCACAATTGCCTACTCATTACCACTCTTCTGCCTTGGAACAAATATTTAGTATTGATTCTAAGATGGAAGATATAAGTATTTTTTAAATAAATAAACATTTCATGAACTTAATTTGTTGAAGGTTGAGCCCATGTCACTTCTTGAGTTTCCATCTCTCCTTTAGCAGAGTGCTTGTACACAGAAGATGCTCAATAAATATTTGTGTTTATTCCACATAGGTCTATCACAGTGCTTGGCATATTAGTGGATGCTTAATAAATGTATTTTATTAGGGAAAAAGTTACTGGTATTCTGCTAGCCACAGAATAAATTTCATTAAAACACATATACTTCCATCTCCTCTTTTTTTCACTTATACATTTCAAAACAAGGAGTTAGATAATGATCTCAATTCTCTTCCTGTGAAGAAGTAGGCAGAATTCAGATTCATTCATTTATTCCTTCCTTCAACCAACAGATAACCTTTGAGGATTGTAGAAAATAAGAAATTTTTTGTTGTGTTTTTTATGGTCACATTAACTTGGGAACAATATTGCTTGACCTATATTATCTTTAAATAGATAAGTGAGAATGCTCAATATTTCCTAATGTGTCATGCTAGTTGAAGAAAAAGGGGGGGAAAGTACTTATTTTGGGCCATCCATATAATAGAATACAGCTTGGTATGTGGGAAAGCTAGTCCTCACATATACCCCAGTTATCTATAAACATGTATATGAGTATGTGTGTGTGTGTGTCTATGTGTATGTGTGTCTGTGTGTCTGTCTGTCTATTTGAGTGCAAATAGGTTTCAGGATGGTAAAAGAAAAGAGTATTATTGATAATAGGTTGCAGTGAACCCAGCAGTGTCTGCAACTCTTTTTCCAGGAAATGAATCCAAGTATTTTGAATAGATCATCATGTTTCTGCAGTTGCCTAACATTCCTTATGTTGGCTCAAGATGGAAATACTCAGAAGATCATAGGGCTCGCACCTACTAGTGACTTCAGTGACATCTCTGAGACCAAAAGGGAATAAAAGAACAAAGATATTCTTAGGATTGTCATATGTATGATTTGATTCAAACTAATAAGATGTTTTATGTGAGGGTAACAATAAAACTAGCCTCATCTTAAAATAATACTTGTTATAGATTGCCAACAAAATGCAAAATATAAGATAATCCAGCCAGGAGGACCCTCAGAATGCCCATGGGTGGAGGAAAATTAAGCCTTAGAAAGTTTAGTTCTTTGCCTAGGGACACATAGGTCAGTAAGCATATATTTCCAAGTTAAAAAAGACAAAACTGATGAAATTGCTAGCCTGGGAAGAAGACTTGATCATTATTTGGCTAATTGAATACATGGCCTTCCTACAACCACTTTACTCAGTTGTTTAACATTTCCTTACTTTACTTCAAAGCAGAGAGACCAGTATTTGTGTCTTAATGTAGTAGGTCATTTTGGCATGCATTCATACTTCTCCATTTCTTTAAGAAAACAGACTTTAAATTCATGAAGTCTACCCATTGTGTTTGGAATGCAACATTGTATTAGTGTGAATCCTTTTTTTCATTATAATTCAGTGATTACTTTTTCATTAGATTGCCACAGATGAGGACAGTGGAATTCTTCTGTATAAAGGTGACAAAGACCATATAGCAGTGGAGCTGTATCGTGGGCGAGTGCGGGCCAGCTACGACACAGGATCTTATCCGGCATCTGCCATTTACAGGTGAAGGCCCATAAAGTAGTGGTAGAGATAAAAAAATGTCTATTGAAAAAAGTAGCTTCCTATTTAATCATCTTGAATGGATGATAGAGAAACCATTTGATTAAAACTCTTGCTTAATGTTATGCAATAATATCACCAAAACCAATAGTTGAATTTGAAAGTTTGGCTGGGGAAATCCAACATGTAGGAGTTATGATATTAGTGGAATATATTCTGTGGAATCCTATATTCTGATTACTATAATTTTAAAATCAAACCTAGATTTGGGTTCTTGAAATAAGATGAGGAGTTAGGACAACTTATTTGAATCCCCAGGTAACTAAAACACCAGTTCTGCCGATTTTGGGGGGCAAATTACCTAATTCTCTAAATCTGTTTCCAAATAAAGCAATATCATTTTTGTATCAGATAATAACATCAAGATGCATTAATAACATTAGTGCGTGGTATTTGTCTAGGGCCATAATCAAAGATTTGAATAGTAGTATCTCAGAGTAGTCTCAGTGGCAAATGGATACAATTTGTTACCCCAAAAATAAGATTATATATAAATAATGAACTCAAAGAGTCAATGCCCCTCGAAAAAGTGAGATATTCCTTTTAATACTCCATTATTCAAGGTAGTACTCTCAAATAATATCATCCAATATATTTAAATCCCTAAATCTGTCCTAGATTAGATAATTTTTTGTTGTTTAAAGAGCAATAATAGGCAACATGGAAATATGATCACCATTGCTAATGATAGCATATTAAATGAAAAGTTATATGCTACCTATGTTTCAATATTTCAAGTATTCGTGATTTTGTTATCATAGGTACTCTCTATTCTAGCCAGATTACAACTCATCAGTGGCTAGAAATATGGTTTTTGAGAGTTCTGTAGATGAAAATTTCATTAACTCATGGTCAACAAGGGGATAATTCTCAAAGATATTAGTTAAGCTGGTCTTCAGACAACAAATAAGCTATGTTTAAATATGAATTCATATTGAAATATCCTCAAACTGTTACCAGGCTTGACTGTAGATAAGAATTTATTATGTTAGGAGATGTTATGTTAATTGAAAGCTTCATTTACATGCAAACTACTTATTGCCACTTTGGGTTAAACCAAGACCAGAGACTTTTCTACCTCTTTCACATCTTTTAAACCATTTTGGATAGCTGTTTTTAATTCATTAGTCAATAGATATGACTGTAATGCCAACCAGCTAAAGTATCACTTCTCATGGCAATCTGACCCACCAGAGCTATAATTTTGTTACTGTAGCTATTCTTTAAGTCAGAAAACAAAAGCAAGCAATGATAAATGAGAAAAAGCTAGAGCTATGGAAGATGAATTAAAGATAGGTAGATAGATGGATAAATATGAAGCTTTGTTGAAATAAATAAAATGAGTCACTATGTTGGCTTTAACGCAGTTAAATTTATTAAAAATACAGATTATTCAATGTCAGGAAAAGTGCTAGGAGAATTATTGTTAGGTATGGATTTCTTTCTTATCAGTGAAGGATTCTTATTCTAAAGAGCTTTCACTAATTCTAAGAAGTCACCTATAACTATGTATTTTACATTAAAGATACAAATCAAGAGTAGAGGTTATATAGCAGAAAAACAAGTTAAAGAGTTAAAGATTCATTTATGGTATTATGTCATATTAAATCAATAACATATAGCTTCAAAGGCTACAAGATGGGGTCAAGGTACTGTAAATTAAAGAGATCCAAAGAATTACAAAATTAGTAGAACAGATAGCCTATATAAATATATATATATATTTTTAAATATATATATATATACATATATATATATATATATATGTATATATATATATAGTTCTTGGCCCATTTGTATTAAGATGCACACATACACAAATGCATACACATGTATGTGCATTTACATACCCATTACCTTCTTAGGATTGATGCCAAATATCAGTAGAAAGGCTATATAGTATAATAGTAGTGCCAGTGTTGCATTTGGGCTTGCACTTGAGCAGTAAGTAAGGGCTAGGCAGTTGGGATCAAGTGGCTTGCCCAGGGACACACCACTAGGAGGTGTCTAAGGATAGTCATCTATTTATGCTTTTCATATTCTGCTTCTTTAGCATGATAGAATAAACTTTCAATATTAATTTAAACATAGGTAATTTAATTACCAGCTTTCAAACATAGGTCTAGAGGTTAACCTTCCTGAAGTTATCCAAACATTGATCTAGAATCCTAACCAAGACTGAATACCACCTGACATATGCTGTCACTTTTTTAAAAAATTCAGATCCATTTTGCAAAAGACATTACTCCGAAGAAGCATACAGTTTATAGAGGCAAATAATAAAATAGCTATATGTTTATATTTGCTACCCTAAGGTTTGACTTGCAACATTGGGCAGCTATATCAACTCTTTTCACAAATATATTAAAATTTATCTGGAATTCCTTTTAATTTCCTTTCTCTGCCAAAGTACAATTTGCTATGCTGTTAGCTCAAGGAAAGAAGATGGTACCGTGGCCATGTGGCATTTGCTTTGATGCATGGAAATCTCCATAATTTTGATGTGGATGTTCCATTCCACCAATATAAATTATAGCCCCTCCATGCCTTCATAAGATGGTCTTAATGGTCTTAATGGCTGTCATACAGCTCCAAGAGAGAGATATAAAGCATGAGTCATAGGCCTTTCCATTCAGAGGTTCTTAGTATAATAAAACTAAAAGATAACAATTTTTTGAATTTTAAAGGAAAAAAGATTGCACATCACTTGTGTGTATGTTGGGTATTCTTAGAAGATACAAAAATATTGTATCAATTGTTCAAATATTAATGTTTTTATTGATTTTTAAATTAACTGCAAACATTTAATATATCACTGTGTCTATGATTTCTCAGTACTGAGGCTTTTTTCTGCTAATGCAGATCATAGTCCAGTCACTTTTTATCTTGTCTATGTTTTTCCCTTAAAATCCCCAAATACAGAGGCATTCTTTTTCCTCCTTTAGTATTGTTGTGTTATAGAAACCTACTGAATTAATATAGACAATCTAGGTAAATAAAGTCAAAAAGCCAAATTTCTTCTAGACAAAGTAGAAGAGTAGATTTTATTGGAAGAGGGTCAAGTCCTCCAATAAAAGCATTCTCTTGCATGTATTACATTATTGGACCCCAGTAAGAGACAAGGCCCAGAGGCAGAGACCCAGTTTATATACAAGGACAGTAACAAAATGAATATTTCTGTACAAGGTTGATAACATATCACAAGGCATGACATCATATAGACCTTATTTAGAAATAGTTACCCAATTACAAAGCTGATTGGTCATTTCAGAAAGCCCATATTAGTCTAAAGGCCAAACCAAATGGCAATATCCTTATTTATGCAGATAGTGATGATAATTACCTTAGACTCATCTGATCTGGGGGGAAGGATGGCTATCTACAAACAGGAAGCAAGATGTCTGCACAATATCAAGACTTGAGACTCAGATGTTCAGCTTCTTATGAGAAAGGGAAGTTCAAAGTTAGGGAGGGTTTAGAAATCCCCTTAGAAGCAGTTTTTATGCTTTAGTTAGAAATCCTTGTAAAAATCATGAATTCTACTGATTGTATTAAGATTATAATGGAATTTATACTAATCACTTTAGAATCACAATATTGATTATCTTAAACTTTTCACTACCACTAAAATCCAATCAAGTATAAGGGGGTAGGGGGTCTATCTTCCTAACAGTATAATAGTAGTGCCAGTGTAGCACTTCTTTTACCAATCTGTTATCCCTGATGATTGATAAATGACTGGCCTACCTCATTGTCTGGATATATAGTCTCAATAATGGTTTGTGTTTTTATTTTCATATTACCTATTAAGTATGAGTAACATGCTATGCTAATTTAATGGCCACTTTAGTCTTTCCATTGTCCTTTGGTTATTATAATCATTAACTACTCTTGACTTCATGATATTATATGTTTTATAGCCTATAGTTTTACCAAGACAATTGGGATCATTTTAAATGCTGCATAATTTCTCAATTATAATTCTGTTTAATATCCTCCCACTATGCTTAGTTTATTCATTTTTTATAACTTGCCCAAGATACAAATATTGATGGAGTAATATTATAAACTACTTGTTACTTCATAATCTAGACAATATACATTTTTGTCCACTTTGTTTTTCCAGTGTGGATTGTTAGATAAGCTGCCCTTTCACACGACCTTTGGGTTTTCTCTAAAATTATATAGCCTTAGTGCAACTACTTCAGGGTCTTTGAAAATGCACATTTAGAGAAACTCACTATCAATGGTAAGTTCTGTAAAATAGTAAGTGAATTTCACTTACATTTTATGCTTATCAGCTGAAATGCAATTTTAAAACTGCTAATATCCTTCCATAATATGTAGTTAAATAATATATAAGTAAATCAGGAAATATAGAGATATTGACAGCAAGTCAACACATCATGGGCACCTAGGTGAATTAAAATGTACTACTAGATTAAATATCATTTCTTTAACTTTTCAGTCATATCAATCTCTTGTTCTTTATAGCATTGTTGACTGTATATCTATGTAGTATAGGTAATAAAGATCAGAGGATCAAAGATTTAGAGGACCTTAGAGGCTATCCAGTTCAATACCCTCTCATTTTATGAATGAAGATAGTGAAGCACAGAAAAATTAAATAACTTGCCCCGGGTTGCAAAGCTATTTAACATCTGAGGTAGGACTTGAATTCATGTTTTCCTGACTCTAAATCAAGTGGCCTATCCACTTTACTATGATACTCCTTTAAGGTATATGGTACACTTTAAAAGTCACCTGGAATAGCCACAGACTGCAAATTTCCTTTCCATAACCTTTCTCCTTTTACTTAAAGTCCCACCATTAGAGAAAAATTCCTTTGGATAATAAAGGCTTTTATTTTCTGTTTTCAAGAATTCTTTGGCAAAATGCATATCTTTTTTAATGGGTAGGATCACTTTCAGCAACATATTAGTTGAAATCACTTGATTTCTAGCTAAGAACTTGTCTTTTAAGAACACTATACATTATAGAAACCTGGCAGGACAGGCTATAGGCAAACACTGTAGGAAGAGGAAATGGTAAATAGCAAGATGTCAAAGATAAAATTGGCCTTTTTACAATGTTGTCTTCATCCTGTTACCCCTGATTTGGCCTCACTCTTTTTTAAAGCTTCACCTACTGATGTCTTCTCTCAAAAATTTGCAGGCTTAGCTCAAGTTTCAAGGCGAACTTGAATGCCAACTCCTGTCAATATTTTTTATCAGTGAGTTGAATGAATGGAAGGTGGTGTTCTTATCAAATGCATGGATGACACAGAGATTAGAAGGATAGCTGGTGAGCCAGATAACAAAAGCAGGATACAAACAGTCCCCATAATCTTAAAAGCATGGGCCAAATCAAATAAGATAAAACTGAGAAAAGCTCAATATAAAGACTTTGAGTTGCATTTTAAAAAATAACTCTATAAGCTAAGAATAGCAGTGGCATTGCTATGTAATAGTTAATGTGAAAATGACCTGAATATTTTAGTGGACTTTAAACCCAGTCTTCATCAAAAGAGTAAAATAATAATTAAAACTTCTAATGTAACCTTTGATCACATGAACAGTCATGGCTTCTATGGCAAAGAATGTGCTATTCCCACTGTACCACATTTCAGTCAAATCACAAAGAAGTGGTGGGTTCAGTTGGGGATGACACACATTTTCGGAAGTATATTAAGAAAGCTAGAGTTTGTCCATGCAAAAATGGTGACCAGGATTATTTAGGGAACTGGAAATCATGCCAAATGAGAAGCAGTGGAAGAAATTAGGATGCTTAGCCTGGAGAAGAAACAAGACATGGGGAACATGATAGCTGTCTTGGAGTATTTGAAGAGAGCATGGGGAGGAGAGATTAGTTTTGTTTTCCTTGGCCTCAGATGACAGAACTAAGAAGTGCTACAAAAGCTGATTTTGGTTGGTTTAACAATAGCCGTAATACTGAGTGGTATCCAAAGGTGAAAAGTGTTGAGTAAGTTACCTCTCTCTCACTAAAGGTCAACAATGATGGTTGAATAATCATTTGTAGAACATTGTAAATTGAACTATTTAGGTCTCATTTGGACTAGGTGACTTTGGAGTTGTGAGGGATTGGAAAGAAGGAATTGTTTCATTCTTTGTAGCTTTAGAACCCAGCATAGAGCCCTGAAACTTAGTAAGCACTTCTAAATGCTCATTTGTTAATTAATTGATTTTGTATGTATTTTACTATTTGTTTAGGCTTAGAACATAAAATGTAACTTGCCATTGAAATGACAATCTTATTTTAATTCATTGTATTTAAATTCCCATTACTTTAAATATTTAAAGGAAAAATTAACTTTTATATGTAATTAAAATTCAAAATAATTGTATAATGTGTACATGTTTATTGTTTGACTCATCAATAAGCACAATGAGGAAAAGGATTGAATGCTTCATTTGTTAGTTAAGAGATTATTAATTGTAACAAATAATCGAATCTATTAGTGACCTTTAGAGACTATTTGAAGTTAAAAATAAAAATGGCTTTTTATGTGATAGGCTACATTATGAAGTAAGTTGGTAGTTGGAACTGTTATCAAAGCACATACATATTCACTGGATTGATTAGATTGTTACTTTTATGTCACTTGTTAAGAGAGATTCAAAGGAAGACAAGACCAGAGTACTTAACCTCTTTGAGGGTGTGGACCCATCTGGCAGTCTGATGAAGCCTATGGACTCCTTCTCTGAATGTTTTATTTTGCAATACAGTTATGAAATTATTCACAAAATACAAAATAAAAACAAGTTCACCATCTCAGGTTAAGAATCCCCAACCTATGGGATTTTTATTTTTTTAATGTTATCCTTTAATCAGTTGAAAAAACTTCATTTGTACTAATTAATACTCATTGTATTAATTATTCTCTTTCAATGCAACAGAAGATATTCTATCCACATAAACAGTCCTTGACATGGCAGCCTATACTGTCAAGATTAAAGTAGACAAGTTTCTGTGCTCCAGTTATCTCTCTCTCTCTCTCTCTCTCTCTCTCTCTCTCTCTCTCTCTCTCTCTCTCTCTCTCTCTCTCTCTCTCCTTCCCTCCCTCCTTCTCTCCCTGCCTCTCCCTCTCTCTCTCCCTGTCTCTGTCTATCTCTCTGTCTGTCTCTGTAAGTCTCTCTCTCTCTCCCCTTTTTTCTCTATCTCTCTCTTTCCCCCTCTCTCCTTCTCTCCTTGTTTCCCATCTAAGACTGTCTCTGTGTCTGTCTCTATCTCTGTCTCTCTCTCTCTGTTTCTCTCTTTCTGTCTGTCTGTCTCTCTCTCTCTTTTTCCCTTTCTCCCTCTATCACTTTCCTTTCATATCCCCAACACAGCAGTGCCTTACCTTCCACTTTAGAATCAATACTATGGATTGGTTTTAAGGCAAAAAAGCAGTAAAGGCTAGACAATTGGTAGTTTTACAATATGGAGGAAAAGCAGAAAAGACTAGATAGAGTCAAATGGATAAACCTTTTTGAAGTGAACTGTTGGGAAAAAGTAAACAGAAATCACAGAGGGTAGGCAGGCATGGGAGAGATATGTTCTGCATTGCTGGAGGGACAATGGAGATAGCAGAGTCACTTAATTGAATATATATATATATATATATATATTTATATATATATATATATATATGGAAACTTGGACCTCAAGAGGATAAATGGCATGTCCATTGATTTTTTTTTTTATTCCCAGACGAAAACCTTTTAAATTTATCTATTCCTTAAAATTTTTTTAAATTCAAATTGAAAATCTTGGTTTTTCATAAAGCCAAATCTAAAGGGCAGCTGGGTGGCACAGTGGATAGAGTTCTGAGGTCAGAAAGACTCATTTCTGAGTTCAAATCTGACCTCAGACACTTCCTAAGCTATGTGACCCTAGGCAAGTCAATTAACCCTGTTTGCCTTGGTTTCCTCTTCTGTAAAAAATGAACTAGAGAAGGAAATCACTCTATTTTATCTTTGCCAAGAAAATCTCAAATGGGGTCACAAAGAGTAGAACATGACTGAAAATGACTTAACAACAGCAATGAACTCTTTCCTTTTTTAAACCATTTGTAAGTCTTTAGATTTCTGATTAAACTAAAATATAAGATTTCCTCATCATAACATATCCTGCCAAATTGCAGCAGAAAAAGAATCCCAGATATTTTCAAGTTAGGATCTTTTCTTTCTGGTTTTTAAAACTTGATTTTTTTGAACAACAACAAAAGCTGTCTTTTTCTAATGAAACCTTGAGGCATAGTTAGTAATTGCTTTGCTTTCATACATCCATTACATAGGCTAGAAATAGAAGAAATAAAGTTTCAGGTAATAGATAGGTGCAGTAAAGCTAAATTACATAATAATGGTTATAAATGCAATTTATGTCCTCAGTGTAAAGGCTCAGCACAAAATGTTTCACTCTTGTGAGTCATCAAACATATCATTCCCAAGGGAGTAGTAAAAGAGGGTTTGTCAATTCCTATCATGATCTGAAAGGATTTCATTGTATTGCTGGTGGGTACATAAAAGTGGAATAGGGGGCCACCTTGCAGATTTACCCCAGGCCATCCTTTATTAAGACTCCTAATTAACAGTTTTCATTTTAAAGGCTGATATGCAAATAACCAATGGACACTGTCCAGTACTTCTCATGTTTTTGTTTTTAAAAAAGAAGAAAAAAAAAAGAAATCTCTGCAAAATGCCCCTTATGGAAAGGGCTTTTGGTTCTCACTTGTTCTTTTCAGCCATAGCCACCCACATAAATCATGGCATTGTCTTAAAAAATAAGAGAGAACAATATATTTCACTGCAAATACTTCACTCTTTGTCAAGTGGCCAAGGTCAATCACATATTCTTAATTACCTTCTTTTTTATTTAAACCCAGAGAGGTGCCTCAAAGCTCTTTGTAGCATTGCCGGAAAATTCCTTTAGGTTTCCCTTTTTTTTTTCCATTTTCTCATTTTTCATAGACTCATGGACTCTCGGACTTTATTAAGGAATGGAAATTCAAAAATTCCCTAGTCCAAGCCTTTTGTGTTATGGATGGGTATCCTGAGACCCTGGAGGGGAGAGTGACTAGCTCAAGGTCACTCACTAATTTAGTGATATCACATGAATTTGAACAAGACTTTTCTATCTCCCAATATTGAGAGCCTAATTCAAATGAGTGGAGCATTGAGTTTCATGAAATTCTAGAATATTCAGGCTTGAAGTTTAAACATCTTTTTGTAAAAGATTTCCAAAAATTCTTTCAAATTGATTTTAACTTTGCAATTATTTTGAAGCTTACCCTCCTACAAGAAGAAAAGCCACAGTATTTTACAAATCAAGGCACTCCAAGTGGATATTTTTAGGTTTCAAACAGGGTCTTGATTATTGCCAAGATATTTTTATTAGAACCTCCTTGCTCTGCCTTTTAAGTAAATGCTCACGGAATGATTGATTTTTTTTAAAAGGAATACTGCATAGCTTTAGTCTTGATTATAATAGCTTGAATTATATATAGCAACTGTTATTTCTCAAAGTGCTCTTGTATACATTGTCTTATTTGATTCTCACAACAATTCTTTGAGGTAGATGAGTCAAGTGTCATGTTCATTTTACAGATAGAAAATAGAGATACTAGGTAATATTCCCCAGCTGCTACAGTTAATAGTAGAGCTAGGAGTCCAGGTCTCCAGATTCCTTAACCAGTGTTATTTCCATCATCCTCTCCTATTTAGCCTGTTAACAAAGAGCTACAAAGTTCAGTCATGGGTAGTTTCCCTTGGCTAATTCTTATAACATCTCTTCTGGAATGCCATTCCCACTATTGCTAGGGCTTATTAATATCAAGTTTTTCTCCAAAGACTGACCAGTTTTCATAGCCATTATTGAATAAACAATTGAACACAGACAATAAATCAATTAACCCTTGATTTTTT
This sequence comes from Monodelphis domestica, assembly GCF_027887165.1. NCBI lineage: Eukaryota > Metazoa > Chordata > Mammalia > Didelphimorphia > Didelphidae > Monodelphis > Monodelphis domestica. Next base: position 104,074,954 of record NC_077232.1, read on the forward strand.
TAAAGTCTCAACTATACAACCAGCACCATTAGGCATGGGAGACAAGTATGTGCAGTACCTAAAGGCTCCAGAGTAACTCTTCCATATATAGACTAATAAATAAATCTGTAGAGCAGGCTTCTTCTCTCCTCACTCAGGATTCTAGGGATAACCCTGAGGGGTTGTGAAATTTTCTAATGCCATAATTCAAAAGCCTCTCAAATTATATTTTGTTATTCAGTCTTTTTTTCAGTCTTTTTCCAAATTTTTGTGACCTCATTTAGGGTTTTCTTGACAAAGATGCTGAAGTGATTTGCCATTTCCTTCTCCAGCTCATATCACCAAGAAGGAAACTGAGGCAAGAAGGGTTAAGTGGCTTGTCCAGGGTCACACAGTTAGTATATGTAAGAGGGAGTAGAATCTCCCTGAATCCAGGCCTGGCATGCTATCCACTGAACCATCTGGCTGCCCATCCAAAATCAGTTTATCTAATTATCTTCAGCATTTTTGATAACCAGGTGATATCTCCTCAATATTAATTAACCTCAATTAATTAGCTTTATTCAAAAGGATATTTACTGAGAAAATATAGCCTTCTAAAAATGGGGACACACCCTCCTCTATAATCTTGCTCCCCAGGTTGAGTGGGTTCTCTGGCATTTAAGCGGTTGCAGAAAACATTCTTCCCATCAAATTCTCTTGTAGCTGCAAGAGAGTCAATAGATGCATCACTCCCTTGCATTCAGGGAAGGGTATATTGGTAACCTGCCTCTATTCACTACTGGGCTAGATCAAGTAAGACACTCCTTAAGATTGGATTCTGTCCAGGATTCAGCTACTCTGACTCTTCATTGACTCTGCTATGACTATTGTCATTAGATCTTTTGAAACTCATTAGGTTACTTGGTCTATTCCACCTCTAATACTCATTTACCTAAGATAGGAAAGAAGAAACATAAACAGAAGAAATCAGAAGTGGCATACCTTCACAGCCATCCAGTGATCAGATTTGGGAAAGGGGCTCCCTTACCTGGGAGAATTTCTTCTTCCTCACTTTAAAGAGAGAGAAAAAAACTTTTCCTTTATTTGTTCTTCTATATGTCCTCTCAATTCAAATTAATCACACCATATTAAAGCAACAGGAAGCTATCAGTGAATACCTGAACATGCCCCAAACCAGAGAATTGCCCCTCCAATGTTTATCATCATATGTTTCTGGAAAAATATACACCAGTGTTCCTCATAGGTTGATATCTCAGTCATGCTTCAAGTACTGAACCTTTTTTGGCAAGCCCTTCCATTATTGATATATGGATATGTCTGAGTTACCAGATTTTCCCATACATATCCCACACAGTCATGTGATGTCATAGATGATATAGTTAAAAGCAGGTGATTCCTCTGTGGTGTCAAAGACCAGTGCGTTACCTAAAACCCTTTCACAAGCTGTAGTTTTCATTTGATTTATAGCTACAAATTTTGGCGCCCCATTCTCATTGATCATTGGTTCAGACTCAAAGTTGGCTGAGTGATCTTACTTAAAAAGGATATTATTATAGGATATGTTGCTCTTTTTGAAACTACTTATAACCAATATTATTTAATTCATCCAGCAAACATTTGTGTAATTTGCCATCTAGTAGGAAGACTAGTAAATTTGGCATCAATTTTTCAATTTCAGTCTTAAGTCTACTAGTGAATCACTACATGACTTTAGGTGAGTTACTTCAACTCTATAAGTGTATACAGCTATTGTCCAGTTATCTATTGTCTTCTGTCTTCCATATGTATCCTATGTAGAGGAAAAGTGTCATATCAAAAACAATTTTGGTGGTGCTAAAAAGGGACCTCAATATTAGTGACTAGTTATCCGTTGATGGTCAAGTATGGCTCACAAACTGTATCAGCGGAAGTGCTTATAAAGTTGGGTGTGACCACTGTGACAGTGAAGCCTAGATGTCATCATTCCTCTAAAGGAAGTAGGTCCTATTTGGTCTCTGGAAGAACAAGAGGTTCTTGAGGCTGCCCACCTTTAAGTCACTCAAAACTCATTTTTGATTATCATTAAAAAATATTGATAGACTAGGAAAAAGGAATAGAGAAGGAAGCAGTTAGTTGTGCTAAGCCTCCATCTTTTCTCCAAGCTCTAACTTTATATGATTTTATGTGATACTAAATATATAACCTTTAAGTTGATGTCAATGTCTGTCAGCCTTCTACTGGATCAGTTGAGTTATTTAGTGGACAGTGCTAGTGGACAATGTACTACACTTGACAATTGTCAAATTACATCGATCCAGAACCTGGTTCTGACTATGAACAACTGAGTAATCTTTCCAGTCTCCTTAATGTCACTCACAGCTACACATTCAACAATCCATTTACACTAACCTGTTTGAAATACTTGCAAAATACCATCTCTCATCACTGACTGTCCATCGTGCCTGGAATGCTGCCCCTCTTCACCTCTAACTCTGTTTCCTAGGTTTCTTCTATGTCTCAGCTCAAATCACAGCTTCCACAGGAGGCTTTCATTAATTCTGTCAGCTACTAGTACTTTCCTTTCTGAGATAACCTTACTTCTCCTCTGCATATATTTTGTGTGCACTTCATTGTTTACATGGTTTGTCCTCCATTAGAGTGAGAGATCCGCAATGGCAAGGATTGTTTTTTCCTTGTATCCCAAGTAACTAGTGTTGCCATTTTGATCTTCTTCAAATATGAAGAGCAACAACCAACCAATCAAATGATGGTGCCTGGCACATATAAAGGGCCTTATAAATATTTTTGCTCGATTAGGTAGATTTCTTCTCTTTAAGTCTTATTTTCCTGATCTAAAAAGAGATGTTGTAGGATAGCTAGATGGCTCAGTGGATATGGAGCCAGGCCTGAAGATAGGACATCCTAGGTTCAAATCTGGCCTCAGATACTTCCTAGCTGTGTGACCCTGGGCAAGTCACTTAACCCAAATTGCCTAACATTTACTGCTCTTCTGCCTTGGAATCAATACTTAGTATTAATTATGAAGGTTTATATATAAAAATGATGATGATGATTATGATAATTAATATGTGCTAACCTTATAGGACTTTTGGAAGAAAAACCTTTTGTTCACATTAAAAGTACTATAGGAATGTGAATTATAATAATTATTATTATCTAAAGAAGAATAATACTTAATTTTAAAAAAACATTTAATCACCTTCCAATAAAACTTCTCAACAAGTTTTAGTTCCTAAGTATTGCTTATAAAAGGCAAAGTTTTTAAACTATCACCAAACAAATAAGAAAGAGCATAAAGGAAATCTTTGCAAGAAGAGAAATCCAATAGACTGAATAGCCTAGCTCTGTCTTCTTGAGTGTGCAGGAGTTCACAGATGAGTACACATGATTCTCAAATCACAAACTACTTGCTCCCCAATTAGTAAACAGCAAAGTGTCATAAACATCTGATGTTCTAAGGATTAAGAACCCTATTGAAATTTCAATACCATTTGTCTTTTAATAAACTTCCAGGATTAATATTCTCTTTTTGCAATAACCATTTGCCAAATGAGAAATCAGGCCTTGGGAGGTTCTAAAAACCTAACAAAGGACTTATTGAAGCAATTTATTTTCAGAAACACATTTCCTATTTTCTACCTCAGATTATCCCATTTTTGAGTCAATAATACAATGAATTTAGTTGTGGAGTTACAAGCTAGAAACTTCAGAATAAAAGATTGTATGTTAAAGTAGTTTTAAAATAATAACACAAATATGAATGGTTGATAAACTATTATTTCACAAAAAGTTATTAACATTGTCCCCTCTTGTCAGTTCTCTCTTTTAGGCAAAGTGATATTTTGATGACAATTAAATTAATAGATATGCAATAAGAGTAAACTTCTTCCAGATAGTACCAAAAGGAGTTAGGTTTTTCTTCTTTAAGCTTTTTTTTTCTCATACATTTCTTCTAAATGGTTATTCTATTATTATTAAAACACAGGATTCAGAGCTGAAATAAAGCTGAGTCTATTTATTGAACTGTCTCATCTAATAGATGAGAAACTAAGGCCCAAAGGGATTAAGTGATTTTTCCAATATCCCCCAGTTAATAATGAATGAGAAAGGATTTGAATTCAGATCATATGATTCTACTCAGTGTTCTTTCCACTGTTTCAATCTGCCTTTTGATATTTATGCATATTCATGTTATATACAAAGAACAACTATTTGTTATCTTTATTCCAAAATCCCATTACTCTATATTCTTTGCATATTTTCATTTCTGTTAGGAAAGATTCTGTATTGTTGAATAATTTGCCTACCTTAAATTTTAATAGAACAAAAAAAAATATTACTACCCATTATCTCACTGCTTTTCTGTAGCAGAATCCTAAATAATGATCATTATAATGAGTAGCAATATTTTCATGAGAAATATCTATATATTTAATTATTTTAGCCTGTGTTTATTTTTATTACTCCATTGAATAATGTTCCTTTTGTAGTCATTTGTACTTCTTACCTCTCAAGGTTGTTGTGAGGCAAGCACTTTAAACCTTAAAGAACTTTCATCATCATCATCATCATCATCATCATTGTATAAAAGGACTCAGAAAACCAAAATCTTAATTCACAGTCCTATGAAATAATTGTCAGAGGGTGTAAGGATAATTTAGGGTCATAGTAAGTAAGTAGGGTGGAGTAATCTAAAGTTCACAAGGGAAAAGTTTGAGAAATAATGGTTAGAGATTCATTTACAGAAATCATAAAAAAATGGATGTTTCTCAAACATAAATTCCTCTTCCGTTGTAGTAGAGACTAGCTTTGTACCTTATATCTAGAATACTATTCAGTGCAACAGTACAGTAACATACTAAAATGAGATTCCAGTAATCTTGAAAAGGAAAGATATAATTTATTCTTTCTTTGTTTTATATTGATTAAGAAAAATTCACTAAATTATTGTTATATATTTCTATTCTCCAATGGAAAGAAAATTTATGAATCTATCTGAGGACTCAATTACTGATTTATCATATATTTGAGCAGTCTTTTTATTTGCTGGTAATTTTTGCCTTAAAAAATAAAAATGTTTACTGGAGATTTTATAACCCATAAAATTTTTAAAAACTAAAACAATCAAAGTTCAGAACTAAAATCAATTATTTAAAATAAATGCTGTTTTTTTCTATTGCAGTGTGGAGACAATTAATGATGGCAACTTTCACATAGTGGAATTGATTGCAATGGGTCAGAGTCTGTCACTTTCCATTGATGGTGGAAGCCCCAAAACCATTACCAACTTATCAAAGCAATCCACTCTGAATTTCGACTCCCCGCTTTATGTAGGAGGTAAGGAACTGTCTAACCCAAATATTTCCTGATATAAGTAATGTCTATTAAAAGGAAGTTAAGCAAGACTCTTACAAAGATGAATTCCCTAGTTATTGAAGAATTATGGATTAGTACTGACTGAAGACTAAAGAAAAGACAATCTAGCTAGAAAGACAAGTAATAGAAAGAGGAATGCTCTGGAAGTTGTGACAAAGATTCTAGTCTAGACCCCTCGACTTAACAGGTATATGTTTTTGAACACTTCTAAGTTCTAATTTCCTAAGCTATAAAATAAAGGAATTGTACTAGGTGGTCTTTTAAGTCTAAAATTTAGTTATTATTTCTCTTTAGCATGAAATAACTTTCTTCTAATTTTGAGTATGTTTATCCTGAGAATCTTTTCCCCCTGTGATCTATAATCAGAATTTTCAAGTATCACTACTTCAAATAAAATCATAAATGCAAAATTTCTTCATGGACATGAGATGTTTTCCATCCTCAAGAGATGCAATTCATCTAATCTGTATATGAAAACACTAAGCACATTATTATAACATAGAATTTCCTCTTGGTTTTGATAGCACTGACAGCCACATTTGCTTATCTGTCTACCACACATTGACTATTTGTTCAAGCATTTCACAAACCCATTATATTCCCAGTGCTAAAAGTTGAAAGGAAAAAGCCAATTCCATGTTAAAAGTTATGATCAGAAACTCCCTGATGTACCTAATATAGTGTTTGGAATATTGGAAGTATTTAATAAGTGCTTGTTAATTGATTAAAACATAGTGCATTTTGGCATTGGATCCTTCTGCCAAATATGGCTGTTCAAAAAAACTTTAGTACCTACTAAGGGTAGCTGATTAACAAGCATTTTTAAGTACTTACTGAGGTTCAGGCACTGTACTAAGTGCTAAATAAGGAAAGGTAAAACATAGTCCCTGACTTAATTGAGCTCACCTTCTATTGGGGAAAACATGCAAAAAATAATAAATACAATGTGCAGCAAAAATGGAAAGTAATCTTGAGGAAGGCCATTGGAGGCAGGGGACTGGGGAGAGTAGATTGAGAAAGGCCTGGAGCTGAGTCTTCAGGGAAGCCAGAAGACAAAAGTGAAGGGAGAGCGCATTTTTAGGTATAGGAGTAAGGCAATGAAAACACATGGTACTAGGAAATAAGAGTGTCACATGTGAGCAAAGCAAGGAAGTCACTGTCATAGGATTATAGAATGTGTGGGGAGAAGATGGTATAAGAAGACTAGAAAGCTACAGTGGAATGAAATTGTGCAGGGTTTTTAAAGCCAAATGGGACATTTTATATTGTATTCTGAAGGTGGTGGGAAATTACTGGAGTTTACTAATTATAGTGGGTGACATGGCAGACTACCCTTCAGAAAGATTACTTTGGCAGCTGAGGGAAAGTTAGACAGGAGTGTGGAAAAATTTGAGGTAATAAGAACAATCAAAAGACTATTTCATTTGTCTAGCAGTGAGCTTGAACTGGGGACACCAGGTCTGTGAGTTAGAAAAAGAGGTCAAATAAGAGAGACTATGAAAATAAAAACCATAAGATTCAACAAATTTTATGTGTGGGGTGACTATGTAACACAGTGTATGGGTAACACTGGAGTGGTAGGAAGCAGTGAGGTGGCTCAATGGACTGAAAGCTAGGCCTAGATATGGGAGGTCCTGGGTTCAAATCAAACCTCAAAAACCTTCATAGCTGTTTGACCCTGGGCAAGTTGCTTAACCTAACCCCACCCCCACTCTGTAGGCCTTACCATTCTTCTGCCTTAGAATCAATAATGATTTTGAGGTGGAAGGTAAGAGTTTGAAGGAAGGAAGGGAGGAATGGAGAAAGGTAGAATGGATGAATGGATGGATGGATGGATGGATGGATGGATGGATGGATGGATGGATGGATGGCTAACACTGAAATCATGAACCTGGATGACTGGGAAGCTGGTGAGTCTCTCAACAATAATAGAATTCAAAAAAGGGAAACATTTAAGAGAATAGATAATAGATTACATTATGGATATATTGAGTTTAAGATGTCCATGGGACCAGTAGTTCAATATGTCCAAGAAGTTGGTAAGCAAGACTGAATGTCATGAGGGGGATGTTAGAGCTATATAAATAAATCTGGCAATTATATGCATAAGAAGTATAATTGGTCCCATGGGAGCTGATGAGATACAAGCAAGACAAACTAGAGAAAGAAGAGGATCCAGGGCAAAGCTTTAGGAGATATTGACAGTGCATATCATCTTCAGGAAGATGTAACAAAGGAGCCTAAGGTAGTGAATCAGGAGAAAGGGGTCATGAAAACCTAGAGGAAAGAGTAGTGTTCAACTCTAGTGAGGCTTGCAGAAAGTTTAAGAAGAGACATAACATTTGTCAACTTGGATATCATCAATGACTGGAGAGAACAGTTGGTATTGAATGATGAGGTTGAAAAACATTACAGAAGATTTGGAAGAGAGGGAAGAGAGGAGCTTTTGTTTCAAATACCAAGAAAAGCTTCCCTATTTACCCTAATCAATACACATCCTTATTCTCTTTTTAATTCCATAAAATTGATTATTTCTTAGATAAGATATTTTGGAAATGGTTGGGTTTTTGCTTTTTTGAAAAAATAGCCAATTGTGTTTTGTAACAATGTACACATACAATTACTGGTAAAATAAATATACAAAGAGTAAATAGATACCAGTTGAGCAGATTTTCATATAGGATAATGCTGCCAAAAAGTATCCAAAATTTTGTAAATATCAAGGTGTATACTTCAGACCCAAACCTCAGGAAGAATCTGATTCTGGAATTTCTTTCATTACTCCAAGATGCCCCTAATCCGATAAATGTGAGTACACTCTCCTTGAATGGATATTGCAACGCATACACTCTCATCTTGTGAGACCCTACTCCTTCACAAGAGGTCTTTGAGCAAAGGCCAATAAGCATTTCTCAAGAGTACTATAATTGGGAGTCTTTTGGAGTAGGGCTAGATGATTGCTGAGGTTCCTTGAAATTTGGAAATTCTGAATTTTTTCTGTGTCTTTCCAAAACTCCCTTTAACATATTTACCCAATGCATTGGAGTTCTTCTGTCTCTAATATTTTGGCATGGATCTAATGCTACACACTTTCCCTAATTCAATCCAGCTCAATATCCTCTTTCTCCTATTTGGCTTCAGACCCAGGTCATTGTCCATCTACAGCACCTGTCTAGGAGATATTAGTATGAGTGTCTCATATAGACTTTCTATCCACTCTTCTTTACTTTCACTGCAAAGCCAGACAACCTCCTATTCTAGACTAGTCTGCCAGTTGTGATGTCCTTTACATCTCTTCTCACATTCAAGTCATCATTGGTCACATTCTAGTTATCACTGGAAGAAGCATAGATGGTATAGTGGACTGAGCACTGGACTTTGAGTAAAGAAGACTCAAAACTCAAGGAGTTCAAATCCTACCCCAGACCCTCCAGACCATGTGAATCTAGGCAAGTTTTCTAAATTTTCTGAACTTCACCTTCCTCATCTGTAAATTGGGCATGAAAATAATAGCAGCTCTCTCAAGTTTTTTTTCTGATCCTCACATGAGATAATATATGTGTCTTTGTATATGTATATGAGTGCATATATGAAGTGCTATATAAATGTTAGCTTTTAATAGGAGAATCAATATGCTATAGCCTTCCTATTCATTTTGCAATTTAGATATCTCTGACTTAGTGATGCTCCAGAATTCACAGTCATATAGCATTATAGGGAGAAAACTGGCATTAAAAATTGAGAATTTTGTAGCAGGGAGCACTTGTGCAATTTTCTAGATGTCATCCAGCCTACTATCTTTCAGTCCACTTTTGGGCCCATCCCATTGTCTCTCTGTATTATTTATCTAAGAAATATTCAGTATCACAAATTGATAGTATATTTGTTTTAGTTTAAAACATTCTTCTTATTTAGGTGTACATGTACCTATTTGTATTATAGTAGGGGCAAAAAATTGCCAGGTTTAGATAAACATGAAAATGCAGAACTGAATTGGAACTCTTTATTTAACATACTGTGATATCAGCTGTTCATCTCCCCCTGCTAATTCCTGAACCAGAAAGGGAGGCAGCAGTCATCAAAAAGTGTTGTAGTTACTTAAGGAAAAGCATGTAGCAAGAGTAGAGAAGCACTATGCTAACAAAGGCATGATGGCTACTGGTTTAAGTAAAAATCAAAGTATTAATAATAAAATGCCAATTTCTAATGTCATTAATAAGTAATCCTAAAATCAAATGCCAAACATAATTTAAGGAGTAATCAGCATCATTAAAATAAGTCAATGGTTCCTCAAATGGACTAATTTTAAGGCTGTCTCATTTTAGTGTATTTAAGTGCCTTACTTAAGATTTGAAATAGATATGAAAAGAGAAATCATCTGCTCTAACATCTATAGTTTAAAGATAAAGAAATAGCCTAAGAAATATTAAATGACTTGCCCAAGAGTAGCCAGTTAATAAGCAAAAGAAACAAGATTTGAACCAATTCTTGATTCCAAATCCAGTAGCTTTTATATTATTCAAGGAAAGTCTGAAAATTACTTCAATAATACTTCATTCAATCTGTTATAACCTCAATATGAATTTATTTTCCAATAGTTTAGATAATAGCCCATTCACACCCTACCAACTAATATGTCTTTTCAACAAATCCTGAAAATAATAAATAAATCCTTCATGAGGAATCAACTAATGTTCTACAAGCCTTCCTTTAGGTCTTTTAACATTATATCACACCGTTATAGCACATGAGCTGCCACTTTTTATCCTCTCTTTCTACTTTATGCTATGCCTCATTTGATATTAATAATCAGAGGACTATTGAATAAAATTATCTCTTGTTCTATCAAGGAATCTTCAATATTAGTGTAAGAATGGAAGAAGAGTCTTGAAGGCCATTTTACTCTTCTGAATCAAATACTCCATTACATATAATAAACTATAAACATAATAGATATATGTAAGATTTGAATTAATATCCAATACTCCAAGTATTATACTTATAAAGTTTATTAACAATCACTTGAAGTAGGAGTAATAAAAAGGAGATGGAAGTAAAAAAACCTAATTATCTAACAAAAATAAGACCATGCGAGTAAATTCTCCTGCCACTCAACTCACACCATCTTCACAAAATGGAATCAGGGGAAGAAAGCACAAGAGGTAGGACAACACAAAATTTATATTCTCCCTACATCAGCACATAGCATGAGAAGAAAAGTGGAATGCTAGAAATTGAAATCCTGGGAACAGATTCTAATTACACATATATTATATAATTAAATTATTAAATAATAGATCCATCTACTTCATTTGTTAAATTATTTACAGTAAAATATTATCATATATAAATCCAATATTATATATACATATATGTATATATAATTACATACAACCACAGATATGTGTGGATTTTTTAGCTCCTTAATGTGCCAAGTAGTTAGTAATCCAATTAATTTCCCCCTTTTGTCTGGTGTTTTGAGAGAAAAGAATACTTTAATCACTTCTGATGTTATATTTATGGCATCTGTAGAGATGCTTCATAATTTTTCTTTCTTTTTGCCTTTTTTTAAACCTTTTCCCTCTGTTCTAATACTAACTCTAGGACAGAAGAGTAAAGGCTAGACAAATGGAGTTAAGTAACTTCCCTAGGATCACACAGCTAGAAAGTGTCTAAGACTAGATTTGAATCCAAGTCCTCTAAGCTCCAGGCCTGGCTTTCTATCCACTTTGCTACTTTACTACCCCAGAGATGCTTCTTGACCTCAGATTGTCTCTTTCTCTTGCTTAGTTCTTCCAAGTTGTAAGTTCTAAAATTTCTCTATCTCTTCGTTTCACTGTTTTTCTTCTAAGTTCCATATCTCTTGGGGGGGGGGGGGGAGATCATTGGTTTCCAAGTTCTCCCTTGATCTGTGGTTTTACAAAACACAATTACAAATGTACACAAGTATACACACACACACACACACACACACACACACACACACACACACAAATAAACATATACCCTTTGTTTCTAAAGTTTTTATTTTTAGTGAACACAGAACACAGAGCATTTTAAAAACATAAGAATTCTCAGAAACTTAAACACATAAGTAGCTACATTTGCATCTTTAATGAACATGTAATTGATATTTCTTCACTTCTCCTATTCATGGACTCATTATTTTTTGTAGTTACCTTCTCTAAGGGGAAGCAAGGTGATATAGTGGATAGAGTATTGGACCTGAGTAGAGGAAGACCGAATGAAGCTTCCTTGAACCCACAAGAAGCCTCAAGATAGGAAGATAGAGGAAGGATAGAAGTTCTGTATGCCACGAGGGGGATGGCAGAGTCAAGTTAGAGATATGAGGTGGCAGGAATGAGTCAGAAATCCAGGCCTTATTAATTATCAAGGAGCCACAGCAATAACTCCGATCAGTGGACTACTCAGAAGGCTTATACCTATCCAAAGATCCAAATTTAATACCACACAGGTCGGAGACATGATAGAGAAAAGAAAGTGCCTGGTTGAAGGCCAGGTCCCAGGTGGGAAAGGTAGATCAGGAAAGGAATCAAAGATGGAGCTTGGCCAGAGGCCAAGCTCCAGCAAGGACAGGTCAGTGAAAGCTGAGATCCAAGTGAAAGAGAGAGGTGGAGCTTGCTGTGGCCCTGTATTTAATATCTTTGATATGCAAATATACACAATACATAGGGATGATTATCATTGGTCAATGACAAGGTATAGGTGTGGTTTCTCTTAGCCAGGTGAACACAAAGAAACCTGTTTTCCCGCCTAACCTGGGGGAAGCTGGGGTCAAGGGTCAGAGGCTTTCCCAGCCATGCACAAGACTGAGCATGCTCAAGACTGAGCATGCTCTCTTCTAAACCAGTCTGTACACACTAACTGTTTCCCTTGTCCATAGCTAGGGGTGGACTGCTACACCTAAGTTCAAATTTTATCTCAGATACTTGCTGCAACACTTTGGGCAAATCACTTAACCCTGGAAACTTCCATTTCCTCATCTGTAAAATGAGCTGGAGAAGGAAATAACAAGCCACTCCAGTATCTTTGCCAAGAAAAACTCAAAAATGGGGTCCCAAAGTCTTGGACCCAACTGAACTTAGCACTTCTAGACCAAGCTCTCAGGTTGTAGTGCTTAGTAGAACAATAAATATTTTCTAGACTTTGGGGGGCGGGGGAGCGGTGAGAAATGTACTTTCCTGTCTGACACCAAAGAATTATCCTATACATTTCATGACATTCTTCTCTAACCTTAAAACTGACTGTTTCACCTTTCATGGAAGTTTTAATGGCTGAAAAACCTACTTTTCCCTGATGGTTATATTTTTCTAGATGTAACAAGGTTATCCCCAAAGGTTTGGAACAATAATTTTTCCCCCTAATTCTGTAGTGACCTCTTTTCCTCTGCCTGAAAATTCCTTTAGCCTCATCCATTGAAAGCCCTAGCTAACCCTAGACACATTCCTTTCTGTTCAGTCAGCAAGCATTTATTAAGTACTTACAATGTCAGCAATGAGTTAAACACTAAGAATATAGATATGAGGAAAAAGAAAAACAATGCCTGCCCTCAAGGAAATTACACCTTAACCAAGGAGATTACATTCTAATAGAATTATTGTTCGAATCAGTTTTCCTAAGATAAATTTAGTAACCCTATTATTAAATCTAGTTCTGCCCTTTTCTAATTTCCTGGGCTAGAGGCTTGGCCTAGAATTCCTACCCATTATGGTGCCTTGATTTGATGTGTGTTATCTCTTGGAGTCCATAGGGTATAACGACACCATCTAGGCTATAATGACAGGCTACTCATTCACAGAATGGAGCCCACTGACATGTCAGTAAAGGCTCATATCTTCCTGGGCTCTGATTATCAATTGTACCCACTTCCTTGGATTCATTTTAATATATTCTGTAAATGAGTGATATCCCCTTCACCCCTGAAGTAATAGTGTCCTAAAACAATGGTATTAGAATTATACCAAAAAAAAAAATACCTTCACATAGGTAGAGTCACAATGGGAAAAAAATTGTTCTGTAACCCTTGCCTTCCCCCTATACCTTATTCATGTCTCTGGCTTAGATAGAAGTGGATAAAGTTGTCATTGAATGTTAGGAGAGAAAGGGAGGTCACTTTACCAGCAGGAGTAATGGAATAATTTGGTTATAGTGTATAAGCTATCCAATGAGAATGGAAGAGTGAAGGCACTTGCAGGTCTGGTTTTCTTAGTTGAAAGGCCTGAGAAATCTCACTCACTCACACACACACACACATACACACATGCACACGCACACACACACAATATTTTTCCATGTTTACATGATATATTTTCTTTCTCTTCCCTCCCCACTCCCAGAGCCAATAAGCAATTATACTAGGTTATACAAACAACATTTATATTTTGAAAGAATAAATTTTAAAAGAAAATTTGTCTTGGCTTACCTTCAAAACTTTAGTTCTCACTACAGACCTCACACCAAAAAGGAGCGGGAGAATTGTCTCCCCAAACTGTCTTTATAGGCTTGGCAGAAGGGATGAATCTGAGCTCTATTGATTCAGTTACAGCATGGCATAGGATCTCTAAACCTAGTTTCAAATCCCATCCCCTTCTTAGTCCTGTGCCCTAGGACAAAATGAACTATCCACTGAGCCTATTTCCTCATTTGTAAAATAAGACCAATCTCACCTATATTCTCTTTTCATCAGGGTTGCCAGAAAGCAAGTGTTTTTGCTTTGTTTCATTTAAGCATGAGATGATGATTATGTACTTTCATTTGATCTTGATTTTGTTGGGTTTTAATTAAAAACTGTTTTTTCAAGCATTTTAAATTGCTTTGGAAGAAGAGAGTGAAGAGAACACAGGGTAAACAGGAGCACAAGGAGTTATAACCTTGAATAGAAAATTCACCTTAAAATAATGAAAACAGAATAGCTTTTGACATTTTTTTCAAATTTTCTGTATATAAATGGGCTTTTTTCTTTGTAGAATACAGTTTTTATCATATTTCTCCATTCCTAATTCTTTCCCTCCTCAATCCCCAATCCTGCCCACTGAGAATGCAAGAAAAACAAAACCCACTAAATATGTATAGTCATTCAAAACACATTTCCACATTAGCCATGTTTTAATTTTTTTAAGCAAGAAAAAGAAAAAAGTGTACTTCAGTCTACACTCTGAGTACGAGTTCTAAGTCTATAAGTGAATACCATGAGAAATGTGGTTGGTATCAGTGTTACTAAGTCTTTCATATTTGACCATCTTTACAATATAATTGTTACTGTGTACATTGTTCTCTTGGTTCTACTCCAATTTGTATCGGTTCATATAAGTCTTCTCAAATTTCTCTGAAACCATCTCCATCATTTTTTATAGAACATTTGTATTCCATCATATCCAAATACCACAACTTACTCCATTTCCCAATTGGTGGACATCCCCTCATTTTCCAATTCACACAGAAAGAGCTGCTATAAATATTTTTCTATGTATATGCTCTTTTCTTCTTTCTTAATCTCCTTGGGATATAACACCAGTATCAGTATTAATGGAACAAAAAACATGCAGTTTAATTAACTGATTCTGAGGTTTATGGGCCTCAGAGGACCTCAAAATTAGGGTAATTGTATCAATACTACAATTGACACAAGCAGTACCCCTCAGATTGATTGGGAAGAAATAAAGATCTGTTAGAATTCAGACTCAAAGCTATTCTGTCAGTCTATACTGGCACATTTACACTACCAGGATCAGAATGCAAAGCACCATGAAAAGAGTATGTAGTCCTTCTTAAGGTGGAGATGGAAGTGTACATGAGGGAAGAGAAGGAAATCTGCTTGCACAGATGCATCCAGATTTCCTCTTGACCCTGAGGTGAACTGGTTGACTGCTGCATCAGCAACCCATCCAGATATTTTTTTTCCAAGGTTTGGCTTAGACCTGTGGAAAATTTGTTCCATTCTGCCAATAGGGATTACCAGATGACTGTCGCTTGTGGTATGTATACACAAACACATATGCACGCACATTCATTATTTTTTCGTCTGTGGTTGTGAATTGTTTGCCGAGCAATCCCATTTGTAGTTATTAATGTCTTGGAGTTGGAAGACTCCTTCTCAATTAGTGACTAAAAAGGAGATGAATGAATCACACACTCCTCCCCGGTGGTTAGTTACTTCTTTCCAAAGTTAGCCATTCCGCTGAGGCCTGACCACATCCCATTCAGTGTTCTGCTCTGACAGATCAGGGGCCAAAATTTATAGGAGGCTATTGCCATGGGCTCAAATGATCAGCCTGATATCTACTTTTCCATGGGTAGTACAGTACAAGCTAGGTCTCTATTCATTAATATGATCTTACCATGGCTGTGTGCCAGGAAAGGGAACTGCCTTCTAACGGTGGTATATTCTCACCCAAGGAATGCCTGGAAAGAACAACATTGCAGCTCTTCGCCAAGCTCCAGGACAGAATGGCACCAGTTTCCACGGCTGCATTCGCCATCTGTACATCAACAGTGAACTTCAAGACTTCAGAAAAGTGCCCATGCAGACAGGCATTCTGCCTGGTTGTGAGCCATGCCATAAAAAGGTGTGTGCCCATGGAACATGCCAGGCATCAAGCCAGTCAGGTTTCACCTGTGATTGTGAGGAAGGATGGATGGGACCACTGTGTGACCAGCGGACCAATGACCCTTGTCTTGGAAATAAGTACGTCCTGATAGTAATTTGTATTGAATATCAGGGGGTGGGGGGAACTCCAAGGGGCAGATGCCATTTTTACTTAGGCCATTACGGTTATATTTCCCATATTCATTCATTCATCTCAATGAAATAATCCCTCTTCCCCTGTGTATTCCATTTAATGCATTTCCATTCTCTTGGGTTTCTTTTTCTTCCTTTCTAGATGCATGCATGGAACCTGCTTGCCAATCAATGCATTTTCCTATAGTTGCAAGTGTCTGGAAGGTCATGGAGGTGTCTTATGTGATGAGGAGGAAGAACTATTTAACCCCTGCCAGTCCATTAGATGTAAACATGGAAAATGCCGACTTTCTGGTCTCAAACAGGCCTATTGTGAATGCAATAGTGGATACACTGGGGAGAGCTGTGACCGAGGTAAATAAAGCTGCTTTATTCATATCACTCAGGCCTGGGATGGAGAGTATAAAAGGCTTCAGAAATGAGTTGTGGGAAGCTGGGTGGCTCAGTGGATTGAGAGTCAGGCTTAGAGAGTGAAGGTTCTAGGTTCAAATCTGGCCTCAGACACTTCCTAACTGTGTGAACCTGGGCAAGTCACTTAACCCCCATTGTCTAGCCCTTACCACTCTTTGCCTTGGAACCAAGATGGAAGTTAAGGGCTTTAAAGATAGACAGATTAGATAGATAGATAGATAGATAGATAGATAGATAGATAGATAGATAGATAGATAGATAGATAGATAGATAGGTAGATAGATAGAATTATTTTCCAATCGTTCCTCTTTTCTTCCCCCTTAACCCCAAAGTATTTTTCTCCTCTGCTCAACTATCCTCTTTTACCTTTTGTACCTTTTATTATTTATTATTTCTCTGCTTTCTCCAATTGAGAAGCCAGGACCCTTACCCCTGCTTCTAGTTTTGTCACAAATTCTGCTTTTTGACCTCTTGGGTCCAACTTATTTAACACAGCAAATTATACAGGTGAGATGGATGAAAACAGGCTGACTCTTTATAGACTCACCTTTCTCCCTTTCCCTTTGTCTATCAAAACTTGCCCTCATTTTCTTCTCCAGCTGGCATTTATTTATTTTTGTGTGTGTGTATATCAGTGTGACCTGATTTGAGGAACGTGCCCATAGAAGTTTTTAGCAGATGTCTCCTTTTTGAGCTGGTTTATACTTGGGTAATTTATGAAGTTAGTGGAATGTAACTTGTATTAAGTAACAGATTGAATAATATTATACTCTAGGTCTAATAAATTAAATTGTATGCTCTCTGAAACAGTTCCCTCTGGTAAACAAAACCAGCTGTTAGCCATGTAAAAAACCAAAGATGTGTATTTTTGTAATAAAGGAAAAGATTTAAGAATCTAATTTTCTTGTCACTGCAATAACATTGTATTTATAGTCAGTGTATATAACATTTATTTTGCTGAGAATAAAAGGAAACAAAGAAGTTTTGGTTGGATTTTTTTAACAGTACAGGCTTGGGGCACCAGCTAAGATGACATACCTACTGAATCCTAGCACTTAAAAATAGCAATTACATTTTTTTAAAGAGTATCTCTTGAATTGAATTTGAGACCCTCTTCTTATAGAGCACATGACCTACTGCTGTATTTTTTCTCTCTTAGAAGTCTCTTGTCGAGGGGAACGCATCAGAGATTACTATCAAAAGCAGCAAGGCTATGCTGCCTGCCAGACAACCAAAAAGGTATCCCGACTAGAATGTAAAGGCAGCTGTGCAAGTGGCCAGTGCTGTGGACCTCTGAGGAGCAAGAGACGGAAATACTCTTTTGAATGCACTGATGGGTCGTCCTTTGTGGACGAGGTTGAAAAAGTGGTGAAATGTGGCTGTACGAGGTGCCCTTCCTAAACATGTCCCTGGCACCTTTGTCTTTGAAAATGTTGTATACTTATTGACCATGTCGGACTAATTAATGCTTCATAGTGGAAATATTTGAAATATATTGTAAAATACAGAACAGACTTATTTTTATTATGAGAATAAAGACTTTTTTTCTGCATTTGCAAAAGATTGAAGTGCTTGAACTAAGACTTCTCCTAGGCCAGAGGAGCTTGAAGAAAGACAATATACAAAGAGCATTACAGCAGTGAAGGGAAGAAGTATAACTGCTTTTAACACGGATTCTTCTTTATAACATGCTGAAGACAAATGGATGCAATACCAAGAGACGTTCCGCCTACAGAACATTGACGAAAAATTGACCTGAACAAAAGGCCTATTATATGTGCACTCATTCATATCAGTACATATCACTTGTTCCATTAGAGCATACCAAGTGCACGCACACATAAACATGCACACATGACAAATATATGCACACACATATGAATGAGGATGCGAGTTGGGCGAATGGGAATCCAGAGTATACCGATAAGAAGAGTGTTTTGGGCATAATTTGAAAATATCCTGGAGAGTTCAGTTCCAGTAATGGAAAAAAGATTTGGTGTAAAACATGAGAGGAATGAGATCTCTAAAAATATTCTCAAAATATATTCTTAACGTCAAGCATGTTAGCAAAAGAAGCACACTGAAGTGTTCATCTACCTTTTTCCAGTATTAATTTTGTAATATAAATGTTAAAGGGGACACAGAACCAATAGATTATTGATGGATAAATTAGTAATATGATTATTTTTTGTTTCTGAGTTTAAACAGCCCTATACAGTATTCAGTTTCATTGAGAAATATTTATTATATCAAAGTACTTTGTACTTAACATTTTTAGGCCATCCCTTTTACTGTTTTTCAATGGTTTAATATATTTTAATTTATATTTGTCCTGATATTTTTGTATTTTGGATTTTTTAAAGAATTAAAATCAGGATTTATCATTATTATTATTATTATTATTGCAATAGGACTAACATAGCCTGTTGTCTTGGGGGTAAATATTTTTGGTCTGCTTGTTTTTCTTAGTATCTGCCCTCTGGTGTCACTAAAAGAACCTAAAATCAAAAGTGACCATTTCATTCTTTGGTTATGAATACTGTCATCATTCAGGACACCTCCCAAGAACCTGTAAAAGTATGAGAAGAAAATTTCATCATTTTAGACAGCAACTGTAAAGAAAGGAATGTTCCCGGCACATATACATCCCCACAAAAAGACAGTATATAGAAAAATGATGCTAGAAAATAGACCTTTTTTACAAATTAATATTTCCTCAGAGATCTTTACCCTTAAAAAGCTGTAATGTCAAGAACTGTGACTTTTTTCCCAAATAATAAAACTACTTTATTACCCTGTTCCCTATGTTAACATGTTTGCTGCTAAATGACAACATAGAATTGGTAATGATTTATAGTGGGTTGTGCTCTTCTTTCTTTAAAATCCCAGGGTACCCTGTAAAAATGCAGATGTTTCTTTCCATTTTTTTAAAACAAGAAAATTAGATGTACATGTATAATGCAGTGTGCTTTGTCTTATCTGGACTAATATCAGTAATGCTACTGATGTTTGTAAATTAAACAAATATTTACTTCATTAACAGCTTGATGGCATTCTTAGAAACTGGGCAATTTTTAGGGGAACTCTCCATATTTAGCTGTTAATCAAAGTTGCGTGGTGGGAGGAGGGGTGGAAGAAAACATGTGCCTTTTTATTACATTCTTAACATGATACTGCATCACAGACCTGGGAAAGGCCACAGGGAAACAGTGTTAAATAAGAAGGCACTGCTTTTTGTAAACAAATTCTTATGTGAAGTTATTCCATGGGGCATTTTCAGGTGAATTCTGTCTGAGCCAAATATGTTTCTCTGCATTCTCACCCTCAATTAGATTTAGGCAGGAAAGGCATGCATTGGAAGGTGAAAAGAGCATGTCTGTGAAACACAACATGTTGTTTGAATGCAGACTATTCTAGGTGCATCTTGGTGTGACCTTGGGAAGTCACAACTTTTCTGGGCTACAGTAATGCAAGAGATTTGGACAACATAAACATAGGTGATCCCAGTATTTTCTATTCCATAAACCCTTTTCGACAACAACAAATATATGTTGTGAATGCCCAGGGTAATTTACTATACTACTCATAAGCAATTATTTAATGCTTCAGGCACAGTTAAAGAATTTTTTTTATTGTGAACCATTATTGAATCCTATAGGAGTTTGAGATTCACTAAAAGGGAGTCATTGAATTAGGTCATCTCAAAAGGCCCTTTCAACCCTAAATACTAGTGTCTGACTTATGATATAAGAAATGAAAAACAAATACATACATCTTCCTTATTTTATCTATACTTCTGCAGTATGCCATTTAGAATGGGTTGGTTCCAATGGATAATCCTCATCCTCTCGGACAAAGTCTTTATTGTACCTTCATTTACTTGTTTGTACTTTGTAGTCATTGAAGTCTTGTCTCTTGGGTGCAATGTTGAGTGATGTTTATTATTGAACCAAAATGTTTATGAAGGTAAAGCAATATTTACTTTAGATTTATGTTTGCTATTTTTCTTGGACCCATGTTTATTTTTTTTTTAATATATGAATGTGAAAAGCGATTACCTTAAGGACTAGTGAAGATGAAACATCAAACAGCGAAAGGACTCTGGTTTTAGAACAATGTGAAACCTTTTCTATTGATCAAAATGGAGATGTGGTATATGCTAAGTGGTGTTATTGCAAGGGGATTCCTTTGGGACACCACAAGGAGTTCACTTGATGTCATAGATTTTGTTGTTGTTGTTGTTTAAGGAAAATGCCGACTTTGAACCCAAAGTGGAGTCTGAGT
The DNA here is from genome assembly GCF_027887165.1 of Monodelphis domestica. Taxonomy (NCBI): domain Eukaryota; kingdom Metazoa; phylum Chordata; class Mammalia; order Didelphimorphia; family Didelphidae; genus Monodelphis; species Monodelphis domestica. The sequence goes on from NC_077232.1 coordinate 104,095,766, forward strand.
AGCTTTTAGATTGTATTTTTCTCCTCTTTGCTGCTGAATGTGCAAAATAAACAAAAGCGCAGCCACTATTGAACTTGGGATTGATTAAATGGCTCATAGGCCATTATTTGCTTGAACACAAGCTCCTTTGGGCAAGTGGGCCTCACTTCAAGAAAACCCTATGTGCAAAACTTTGACTTCACCAAATGACTAAATTGAGAGGCGATTATTCATTTCATAAAGTGTTTCAATATATGTGAGGTTCACTTCAGAATGTCTCTTCAATAGACCATTCTTCTAGTGAAATTTAAACATAATCTGATGTACCTTCCCCTCCCCAGAGGACTTGGGTTTGAATCCTGATACTGCTGCTTCCTACCTGTTTGACCTTGGGCAGGTAACTTTACCTCTTTGGGCCTCTGGTTCAAAAAAATGGTTAGATAATAGATGTTGGATAAAATGAACTCTCAGGTGTTATCTAGCGTTAAATCTAATTAACCCAAGTTGATATTAATCCATTAATCACTACTTTAGGGGATGAATCATTTAACTATTTCTGAATGAATCTAACAATTATGTCATCTAGCTAACAGAAATTTCTTCAACTTGCAACTCAAAAGTCTTTAGTAAACACCTAAGGTACTAGGTGTTGAAGATACAAAAACAAAAGCAGCCCTTCTCCTCAAAGAGCTTTCCATTCTTTGAGGCAGAGAAGCAAAATTGGGGAAGGGTAGCATGAGATATTTTGTCAAGTGTTTTTCTGAAATCCAAATATAATGTATACATGGAATTCCTCTGAATTGCCAGTTTCTTTTTTTTTTTGTTAAAATGGGAATCAATTTTGTCTAGAATAATCTGTTCTTCCTAAAACCACTTTGACTCTTAGTGATTAGTGTTTCCCTAAGGAATCAAATACCAGTCATTTAAATAATATATTGCAAATTTTGCCAGGAATTGAAGTCAAGCTAGTCAAACTTTGGATTACAGTGTGAAGAATCTACCCTCTCCCCCTTTTATAAAATCAGAACATTGTCTCTACTGTGTGGCAGTGTTCTGTGTTCTCTATAGGTTTTCAAGGATTGCCAATTTCACCTCAACAATAAAGGTGTGTGTTTGTGTTATTGTTGTTGTTGCTTGTGTGTGATTTCTTTAGTAGAGAGAACTCCCTCATGTGGGAACTTCTTCCACCAAAGCAGATCAGAAACTCCTCTATAAGTAGTGTTGGACAGTCACCTGGGATAGTGAGAGGTAGATTGAGCTTTGTGTCCAAGGTCACACAACTAGTATGTTCTAGAAGCAGTGCCTGAACCCAGACTCCAATCCTGACCCTCTATCCAGTAAGCCTCCCTAGCTCTCTGTCATTATATAATAAAGATACAACTGAATGTATGTGTAGTGGGTTCATTTCAGTTTCAGCAAAAATATTCTGTGCTTAAAGTAACCTTATATCAATTGGCAAGCAGGTAACAAGTTTTTACTCTGTGTAAGGCTTTGTCCCAAGGGTTAGGGACGTAATGAAAGGCAAAAGCAATTCTTGTCCTCCTGAAGCTTACATTTGAAACTGAATTACAGACTATAGTAAACGACATGGTAACATGGTTTACCATGAAGCAATAGAATGCCTCAACCCATTAGCAGTTTTATGGCAACCTAAGAAACTCTTCTTAATTATGTGTTAGTAAGAAAAAGCTTTACATCATCAAAACAAAATCTATATATTTTTGTCTTCTTTTATTTTCAGAAACGTTACCCCACAAAACATGGCTACTTTTGTTAAAGTTAAATTAAAAACTCCTGGTTCTTAGTTCCCATAGAGTGTATTAATATTTACTTGAAATAAAGAAAGCAGATAAATAGAGAGCAAAGCCTATTTCTAATCTAATTCTAATCTTGCCATGTGGTGCTCTTCCTCATTGCTCCCAGCCAGTGTCCTGCAACACTGCTGACCAAGAAAATAGTGTGCACTCCCTCACACAGCCTCTTTTATCCTTTCTTTTGACCCAGATGCATCTCCTGTGTGTTCACCTGACATCCTCTCATGTAGCGCAGGGACTCAGATTGGACAACCCCAGGGTAGGGAGTTCCCTTTACACACCTCAAAAGCTTTGTTGTTGTTTGGTCATTTTAGTCATGTCTGACTCTTGATGGCCCCATTGTTTTAGTTTTCTTGGAGGAGATACTAGAGAGGTTTACCATTTCCTTCTCTAGCTCATTTTACAGAAAAAGAAACTGAGGCAAACAGGATCATACAGCTAGTAGACATCTGAGGTTAGACTTGAACTCAGGAAGATGAGCCTCTCTGATTGGAAGTCCAGTGTTCTATCTATTGCACCACTTATCTGTCCCCTTTAAAGACTGTGGAGGTTTAATTACTTCAAAAGGATCTAAGAAAAGAGCCATGAAATAAACTAATCAACCAGTCAACAAGCTTTTAAAGTATTGGGAATACAAAGGAAGACAAAAGTATTCTGCTTGTCCTCAAGCATCTTCTAATGGGAGCAATTATACAAACAGCTATGTACATACACCATGTGTAAAAAATAGACTCAAACTCTGGACTTCAATCCCCAGAAGTCCTTGCTCCACTTCCCCAGAATGCTTTGAATTTTGAGGTGGGCCGAGATTGAGAAGGGATTTAACCTGATTGCAAAGGCTTTTGTCGCTTTTTTGGACTTCCATTTTGGAGCAGACGCGGCTCTTCCATGATTTGAGATTATCTTGTCTAGGCCACTCTGGCCTAGGCATGTGTTTCTTATCCTGTATTTTCTTTAATCCTTAATCTTTAATAAACCTCTAAAAAATATAATATTCCTTGCAGAGAGAAACTAATTTCTACCTGCCTCAGTTTCCCTAAATTTTAATCTTTACACATGAATAGAAAAGAAAGCACTAGCACTACATCCGAGGTATGGAGGACAGGAAATTGAATATTGTGAAAGAGGGGAAGCAAGTCCACCAGTGTAGCTCAATCATAGTGTAGATAGAAGAGAGGAGGCTAGTTGTAAGAGTATCATTTCATATTTGATCCAGGAGTTACTAGAGTTTTGTGAGTAGGAAAGAGGGTGACGGGAAAATCACTCTGGCAGCTGAGTGGAGGATAGATTGGAATAGGCAGATACTTAAAGCAGGGAGACCACCGAGAGTTTTCATAATGAGCTGAGATGACACATGAGATGAGAGCCTGAACCAGTGCAATGACTGGGTGAATGGACACCAGGAGATACAAAGAAGAGAAATTAGGAAAGAAGAAAGAATGAGACCTGACAACATATTGGATGTGGAGAAGGGGTGACTATGAGTGAGGAGTCATGGAAGACACTAAGATGGAGAAGCTAGGTGCCTGGAGAATGGTAGTGCCTTCAACAATAATAGGAAAGCTGGAAAAAAGGGAGGGAAACCTTTTTGGAGGAGGGAGGTTAATGACCTGAATCTTGGATGTATTGATTTTGAGATGCCTATGGGATATCCAATTCCAAGGGTACAAGCCTAGTAGTCAGGATCCTGGCAAGGGCTATATAAATACTTCTGGGATTCATTTGCATAGGGATAATAGTTGAATCTTTGAAGTGAATGAAACCAAGAACAATGTGGGTCTCTGCAAGGTTTTCTTCAAGACCCTATTATAGTATAAATGAATATTGACCAATTATAAGTTATGAATTTCTTTTCAAGTATTTAGAATATTAGGCATGCAGACTGTCATTAGGGAAGAGTGTTACATAAATTAGCTCCACTTGGCAACCATACAGATGTTTTCTGTGCAGCCTTATTATCTCATCTAATAGTTAATATGTCAAAATGGTATAAACTGATCTGTAAAAACTACCATATGCTAAGCAATAGAGACACAAAGTAGTATGATAGAAAGGAAACCAGCCCCCACTAGGGACTTAAAATCCAATTTTATAAAAAAGGACTTAAGTATTACAAGATTAAATAACAATAAAATGTAAAGTCCTTGAGGTCAGGGAACATTTCATCCTTTTATCTCTAGAACCTATTGTCAACGAGGAATCTAGAAACCCCAAACTTGTAGCCTATTAAGATCTGATGAACCCCAAGTTTAAGGACTAGCTTGTAAGTTGGAGACCCCAAAGCTAGTACTTCTTCCTTGTTCCTGTGAGAATCTACCCTGAATCCCAGGCTAGCAGGCTGGACTGAATGATGGACCCTAGGTAGACAATCCACTTTAGGTGGAGGCTAAGCCCAAGCATCCCAAGAGTGATTCTTTGGCGCAGTAGGCCAAGTGTCAGGCTTCCTAAGCCAAAGGTCTCAAGAAGGAGGGTGTTATATATTGGGAGAGGCTTCTGGAGATAAGAGTGACTGGGCTTGGGTTTCCCTTCCACCTAAAGTGGATTGTCTTTACCTCAGGGGACACTATTCAGTCTGAAACTGTTAGCATGGGATTCCCTTCAGGGTAGATTCTGACAGGAACAGGGAACAAGTACTAGCTTTGGGGTCTCCAATTTACAAACTAGTCCTAAAACTTGGGATTCATCAGTTCTTACTAAACCCCAAGTTTGGGGTTTCAAGATTCCATGCTGACACTAGAATAGTGCATGGTATACAGTCAAGGACCTGTTTGCAACTCAGATTCTTGAATAGGAGATAAGGTAGCCAAGGCAAGGGAATGTGATCAAGGAAATGTAGACAGACTGTAAGTGCTCTCACAGATACAGTCTCATTAGGTCCTCACCATATTCCTATGCTGAGAACTCCTTGTTTACATATAAAAAGCTGAATAGATATGATTCTCTTGGTAGAACAGATGTGAAACTGAGGTTTAGAGAGCCCCAGGGGTATAATTACAAAACTTGGTTAGTGGCAGAGCCACATCCAAGTCTCCTAGCATTCTCTCCATGGGTAAACAAAGTGACTGGCCACCTTTTCCTGTAGGGATAGTGAGTTAAGATTTTTTTTTAACATTTTGAAATAAAGTTTTATTGTATTTAAAAACATAAAAAAGAATCCTTACCTCACAAGGCCATACAAAACCAGTGGCTCTCAGACCTGAACTTGTGCCTCTTGCTCTGTCTAGACCATTCATTTTTGTTGTAGTTCAGGAGGTTTGGTCCCCCTTTTTAAGTGGGGTTGGGGAGACAGGGATCTTTTTCAGGATTAAGATTATCCTTTGAGATACAAATACAACTTTGAGTCATTACAAAATAGCACCCAGGGAGGGATTAAAATTCTAGAACCATAAACTTGGGATAGGGGAGGAACTTTTAAAAGTCTTAGAAAGTTCAATTCACCAATGTTAAACACTACATATGGTTTTGAACTTTTTCAATGTATTGATAAGTTATAATGATTCTTCCTTTCTTTTTCTTCTTGTTATGAATAAAAGTTAACCTTGGAGACTTTATACTCAATTTCTAAGTATTTATCAGTAAAGAAAGACAGCAAGAAGGTAAGATTACCAGCCTAACTTCCCAAAGTCTCCAGCTATGTGCGTGCTTCATCAAGTCCTAGTATCCCCATGGCCCTGGTTCATTTTGTTGTGGGGTTCAGAGGTGAACCCCAGGATACCTTTTGCAAGAATGTAAGACTCTGAAACTTGGCTTAAAAATAAAGAGAAATTTATTCATTTGGAAAGTAATGATGAATCTGACCAGAAGGCAGCATAGGTGGAAGCCTGCCTACTAGGTGGAACAGCATGGGTGGAAAAGTTGCTCCTTGGGAGAACAAGAAGACAGCATGAGTGGAGCAACCTGGAGGGTTGCTCCCAGAATGCCTCAATTCTGGGGGTTTTATATTCTTTTAAAGCCATGAGGATGTGACTCTGGGGCAAAGGGTTGGGGAGGAGGTTTGCCCAAAGGCATGGGGGGTGGTTCTCATGATTTGGAGGACAGATGGATGAGGTGTATCTCTTTGTCCATCTCAAATCAATGGGACAATCAAAGGAGGATAATCCTCTCTGGGTCAGATATTTTGAGTTGGGAGTCTGAGGGTGGAAGGAGCAAAGGAATTTCCCTGATAATAATTTGCCTGAGTTTCTAGGGGTACAATGCCCATGCTAATTTCATAATAGGGACCAGGTGGCCATTACTCACATGGTCTGACCAGACAAATCAAGGCCAGCCAAGGAGCAGGCTTGAGTTCAGGAAGGGAATGGAGCCCAAGAGACCAAATTGCCAAAATCGCACTGCCTTTTTAAGCTCAGACTAAAACCCTTCCCTTAAGATTTTCTAATTAGACAGAGTTTCACTTCCATCCCTACAAGTCCCATCCCTTGACTATCCTTTGTCAGGAATTTAAGTGTCTCCTATTAGGTGAGACTTTGGGGATCTGGTGGTCCCCTAGATATTTAATTCAACATTTTCCTTTTCTTTAAAAAATACTAGTTTTACGAGATGGTTCTTTGAGGGGGCAGGGGAGAAAGAAAACTATTAGGGAAAATTAAGATGATATTAAAAACAAAAGACATCAATAAAAACTTATTTAAAAGAAATCATCTATTCTAACCTCCTCATAGACAGTATCAATAAGTCCCAAAGAAGTTAAAGAAATTGACTCTAGAGAGGAAGCTAGCTGACTCAGTGGATACAGATCCAGGTCTAGAGATAAGTCCTGGGTTTATATCTAGCCTCAGATACTTCCCAGCTTTGTGACACTGGACAAGTCTTTTAATCCCAGTTACCTAGCCCTTACCTCTTGGAAGTGATAGTATTGATTCTAAGACTTAAAGATAAGGAAAGAAGAAACAAAAAACAAACAAACAAAGAAGTTCAAATTTGGCCTCAGACACTTCGTAGTTGTGTGACCTTGGACAAGTCACTTAACCCTCATTGCCTTGCTCTTACACTCTTCTGCCTTGGAACTAGGACATAGTATTGGTTCCAAGGCAGAAGGAAAGGGTTTAAAAAAAATGTCAGAGCCAACTTCAAGTTGTTGACATTGTAAACTAGTGAATACTCTCACTATTGAAATAACAATGCTGCTTTCTTTTGTGTCTATGCCCATATTCTTTGTGCAGAGATTATTGATGTCAGGGCCATAAAGAGAAGTCTGGTTCTCAGCTTTTTTTATAAGGGAAGTATAGGCTACTAGAAGGGGGAAAGAAGTGGCAGAAGGGAGAGGAAAGGGAAGGAAAGGAGAAAAGAAGAGACCAGGGAAGGAATCTGGAAGAATGTCCCTCCTGGTCATCTCTGTATGACAGTGGGCCATGGGTACAGTATATGAAGGGATGGGCCTACAATCTAGACCTTTCTGGTGGACTGCATGTGTTCTGGCACCTTGCTGAAGAACTTGTGCTTTCAGATGATCTAGTAATCTGTATAAATTAGATTTATATGAGACATTGCTAGGCTAGATAAGGGAGTGAGAAGGAAAACTCCCTCTTTTTGAGGCTATTCATTGGGTTATGCAGAGGATAGAGCACTGGGTCTGGAAACAGGAAAACTTATCTTCCTGAGTTCAAATCAGATCTTATCTACTAGCTGTGTGATCCTGGTCAAGTCACTTAATCCTACTTGTCTGTTACTTCATCTGTAAAATGAGCTGGAAAAGGAAATGAAAGGCAAACCACTCCATTATCTTTGCCAAGAAAACCCCAAATAGCATCAGGAAGAGTTGGACACAACTGAACAACAACAACTTCATGGGAAATGTGGATTTTCAGCCAAGTGTTCAGAAACAAGTATTAAGAGATTCTTCTTTCCTCTTACCCCTAGAAGCAGGCATGGCAGCTACTAGCACATGACAGGGAGAAAATAGGCTTTCCTATCTGAGTCCTTGCACACCTAGGACCAGATCTCAAATCCCTGTCAACTTCCTCTGCTTTGTGTTTCTTTCCCTAAGCATAGTTGACTAAAGAGATATCCTATAAGTTTGGTGTTACAAGCTCTGGTGATAACCACATGAATCCAAGCAGCTAGGAATTCCTGGGTGCTGAATGGCAGTCGAAGGGGATCCCTAAAACAACACTTGTCAGAGTAGTGACCACTGCCAAGAGGAAGAATCATTCACACCTGAATAGACAGAAACTCCAACCTCAAATGGCTACCCTAACAATGAAGACTGAAGTGAGAGTGAAATCTATTCAGCTGACACAAAAGTCTCCTGGGATCCACTTACCTACTGTGAAGTGTAATGATGATTAATTAAAAGAGCTCTCTTTTTTTTGGCCATGTGTTAGAAAGAAATAGAGTTTAGCCTCTTTAGGAAAAGATCAGTAAAGCATGCACAGCTTTCACCAATGGAAGTATCAATGCTGAGGTAGGAGAGGTCAGTTTGTCCCAGGTGCAAGCAATAAGGAAGTGCATTAAGGAAGACAGCCTAGAGGAAAGTGGAGAATACACTTTGCAGTCCCAGTAGGTCTCAGCCAGTGAAAGCAGCAGAAATAAATGGGTGAGATTAGGACAGGGGCAATCCCTGGGTGCTGGAGAGAGAATAATATGCCTTTCCTTGAGGGGGATGGTATAGACTCTCTCCTGAAACTGGGAGTCCGATGGGGCCAGCTGCAAGAATTTCAGGGATCTAACAAAGGGCAGCTCTCCACAGCTTAAGAAATTTTTCTTTTGGGGGAAAGGAAATAAGCATTAATATATTACAGTTTTCTTTTTTTATACTATATTTTTATTTTTTATTTCGCTGGCAGGATTACATATACAAAGAATATTAACAAAAGAGCAAAAAGAAGAAATTTCAGTTTCTTTTCCGACTATTATTATTCATTTCATTTTATGATCATTATTGAAAACAGTTTTATTGTAGAGAGGAGAGACAAACTAAAAAATTATTTGCTTCCATTGTCAAACATGCAGCTAAAGTACTGCCTTTCACATTTCTTTTTTCAGTAGTCTTTTTTTGTTACATCTTCATTAAATATTTTATTAATTGTATCACTAAATACCTATTGAATAGAACTGAATTGATCTCCCTTTGAGAACAGTGGCCTGTAGAATTTTATGGAAATATCTTATAGGTGTAAATTTGTGGCAAAATATGATGATGAGGGAAAAAAATATCATTCTGATGACAATAGAAGCTATATATTTCACAAAAGCCACACTTAATTTTACAAAGGTATATTCTTCTATCCAGACTTTGTTTCCAAAGCAGATACTATAATTATTTAAGTTTAAAGTCATTCAAGAACATAGGATCATAGACCTAGAGGAAAACAGTACCTTCACAGGCTAACCTCCTCATTTTATTGATGTGCTCACTAAAGCCTTAAGGGAAGCTAAATGATTTGCCAATTTCATAAAGGTATTAATGTTGGGAGTAGGATTTGAATCCAAGTTCTTCTGACTCCTGAGCCAATAATCTTACTTATGTAAGTGCATATTATTTTCTCAATATAATAGAAATTCCTTGAAGTCATGGAATATTCTGCTTTTGCCTTGGTATTCTCCTCCCCTATCAAAATGATTGGCACATAAGTACTTGATAAATGCCTATTGGATAAATGATATAAAACTTCCTTATTTACTTGACTGGAGAAAAGTTTTTCAAAGGCATTTTTTCTCCTCAATAACTGGAATGAAGAACCAGTAAATACTGATCCAAGACAGTCAGAGTTATGGAATCAAACTTAATTTGCCCTGACTTTAAAATCAATTAATTTCAATGGGAAATGCTTATGTAGGACACACTTCAGTTCAGCTCACATAGGGTCACAGCACAGCTGATGCACTTCTAAAACATTTTCTGTGGTAGCACCTTGCAAAGAATCTTGGTTTCTGTGTGCAAATGGGGCTAGATGTGAGACTGGCTATTTCAAATGGGGCACACATGTCTCTGCACTCACCTTTATCTGGGAGACTACCTTCTCAGTGGGCCTCATTCAGTCTGGAAAAATCTAGTTGACCAAAAATAAAAGGGCTGGGGGGAGAAGGAGCTATAGAAATCAAGATTGCCACCTCATTCATTTTCTGAACCTTGAGACCACCTCACTTCTCCCCAAATGCTAAGAGATTTATTTCCTAATCAAGCAGTGTATTGTGTGTGTCATTCACAGATGTGTTCCTTCTCATTTAACAGCTCCTAAAATGGAGTTGACAAGCATCAGAAGAGAACTATTGTAGCTAAAGTAGGAATAATGGGCAGGAAAAAAAATCAATATCAAGTTGTAATTGAAGGTAAGGACTGGTGGTTGAGGCCATTGAATAGTAATATTGTGAGGGGAACCAGGTGCCTGCAAGACTGGCTAGATTCCAAGGTTTACATCTTTCCTCTTTTCTTTAGAATCTCAATTTAGGAGATTGTGGATAAATGAAATTGCCAGACAACCTCATTTCCAGAGAAGCTCCTCTGCTACGTATTTCTGTGTCTTTCTTCTTGGAAAAAATGCTTTGTATATTGCTAATAAGTCTTGGATTGTGACTATGTAAGCTAAAAAGAATGGACTATACCATGTTCAATCATTGCTCTAACAACAGAATTTGATTGCTGCATAGTAGTACCTCCCTAGTCAAAGCCTAAACTGATCACAACAAAGGTCAAAGATAACCAAACACACAAAACTACAATTAGCTGTACCATTCTAGCCTAAACTTCTGGAAGGAAGAGCTTGTCTTCTTTAGCCATCAATTGGCATTAATTAGGAAGCACAATTGTGTACTTATTAGGGCAAAGAAAGTTATTCAAGAATATATTTTTGTTGACCAAAATAGCCCTACCTGAGAAATATCTCTCTTCAATTTCATTGCATGTGTCTGCTCAAGGAACTCGTTAATCAATTTCTCTGAAAGCCATATTGCATTATATTGACGAGTCAGAGGACTCCGATTGGACAGTATTAGGCAAATCATTTAATTACTCTGTGCATTTTGTCATTTGTGCAACCTTGGGACTTATGTTCATTAAATCCTATGTATACTATAGAGCTGGTGCCCTCTTTTGTGATATGTATAGCCCTGGCCATAGCCTGCCACAATCAGTAAAATGAATGCTATCATATTGTCAATATAATTGTTTCAACTCTCTTTGTCACTATTTGTGTACCCTTCTGTCTCTGTCTCTCTCTGTCTCTGTCTCTTTCTTTCTCTCTCTCAATCTCTCTCTCCCTCCTCCATGTCCATTAAATTCCTGTTTTCCCTTTCTGTCCCCTCTCTGTCTCATACTAGTTCACTAGTTCTTTGGAGTTAAATTTGGTTTTATTTTTAGGAATCAAATTCAACTTTTTAAAATAATATTTTTCCAGATTACATGTCAATACAAATTTTTAATATTCACTTTCTAACATTTTATAATCACATGCTCTCTTCCTCCCACCCCTCCCAACCTCCCCAAGAAAGCAGGCAATATGATGCATAGTTCAAGGTTTGTCATGCTGTAAAAGAAGATGCGCCTTGCCAACACTAGAGAAAATCACGGAGGAAATAAAGAATTGTTTCAATTTGCATTCAGACTCTGTTGTCTGTTCCTTCAATGCCAGTGGATATTTAATTTTTTTGTCATGAATCTCTTGGAGTTGTCCTAAATCCTTATCTTGTTGATAGTAGTTAAGTCATTCATAATTGACCATCATATACTATTGTTGTTATTGTGTACAATGTTCTGATTTTGCTTACTTCACTTTAAATCACTTCATAGAAGTCTTTGCAGGTTTATTTGTGATAATCTTATTTGTCATTTCTTATGGCATAACAGTATTCCATTATAAGCATATACCACAACTCTTTCAATCATTCCCTAAATGATGGACATCTCTTTCATTTCCACTTTTTGGTCACCACAAAAAGATCAACTATAAATATTTTTATGCAGGTAGGTCCTTTTCACCTATTTTTATTCTCTTTGTAATAGTAGTGGGTCATAGAGAATGCAGTTTGATGAGCCTTTGAGCATGATTCCAGATTGCTTTCCAGAATGGTTATCATTTCGCACCTCCATCAATAATATATTAGTGTCTTGATTTTTCCATATCTCCTCCAACAATTATCATTTTCCTTTTGAGCCTGTCTGATGAGTATGAGGTGTATCTCAGAGTTGTTTTAATTTGCAGTTCTCTAATCATTAGTGATTTGTAGATTTTTTTAAATGACTAAAGATAGTTTTAATTTCTTCATCTAAGAATTGCCTGTTTATATCCTTTAACCATATGTCAATTGGGAAATGCTTTGTATTATAAATTTGGCTCAGATCTATATATATTTGAGCAATGAAGTCTTTGACATAGAGACATGCTATCAAGATTTTTTTCCCCCCAGTTTGTTGTAAGATATATTTCTATACCTAATTGAGTGTGGATGTTATTTCCACTTTGTACCAATTCCAATCAGAGTAGAGGTTAAGCATTTCCCACTCTCCCATTGGGAATTTTAGATTTACTCCACCCTACTTAGTCTTTAGAAATTTAGCAGGGGCAGCTGGGTATCTCAGTGGATTGAGAACCAGGCCTAGAGACAGGAGGTCCTAGGTTCAAATCTGGCCTCAGCCAGTTCCTAGCTGTGTGACCCTGGGCAAGTCACTTGACCCCCATTGCCTAGCCCTTACCATTCTTCTGCCTTGGAGCCAATACACAGTATTGACTCCAAGACAGAAGGTAAGGGTTTAAAAAAAAGAAAAAAGAAATTTAGCAACCAGGAATGTATACACCCCCACTTAAGGATTAAGTGTTGGGGAGGAAGGCCTATAACCTGCATGTGCTAGCAAGTGACAAATCAGAAACAACCTGCTGACCCCCTGGGCCGTTCAAAGCCAAATTTAAACCATCATTGGTACATGTAAGACACAGGAAATGACATAAAGAACTGCCTTTATATTTTGCGTCACTTTTCGCTATTGCACCTCCACATGGAGCAGAAGATGGTACCTCAAACTCTATTGCTTTTGTTGATGTCAGCCCTTTTCAGTTTTGTCTTTCCTCCAATTAGTAGCAAAGAAGAAAGAAAGAAGATATATGATTATGAAATATACACGTTTTTTAAACCCTTACCTTTCATCTTGGAGCCAATAAGAAGAGTGGTAAGGGCTAGGCAATTGGGGGTTAAGTGACTTGCCCAGGGTCACACAGCTGGGAAGTGTCTGAGGTCAGATTTGAACCTAGGACCACCTGTCTCTAGTCCTGACTCTCAATCCACTGAGTTAACCAGCTGCCCCCTGAAATATACACATTTTTAACATTTTTGGTTTTCTTCCCTATTGATGGATCTGTACTGTTTTTTTGTACTTTGTGTGTGCCATATAGTATTTGATTTTTTCTCTCATCTTTTATATTTGAAGCACATGTAATTTTACTGAGAAGATTTTTTAAAACTATTTTTTATTTTTGGAATAGAATAAGCTAAGATGTCCATTTGATTACCATATAAAAGCATACCCAAAAGCTTTAGACTATGGAAACCTGCCATTTATTGATAAATATTATGTGACTGAGATTAATGTTTGTGTCTGATTCTAGGAAATGGGATCAAAAAAAGGAGCTCAGACTTCATCTATACAGTGCCCTAGAAGCACAGACTTAACCTGAATAGTGCCAAAAACAGCACACAGGTCAAAAGAAAGAAACCAATCCAGGTAGGATTGATGAACTTCTAAGCCAATACAAAGGGACTTGAACCTAGTGAGAGACTCAAGGCTGCAACACTTGACATATGTTAAGATGTAGAACTTCTTGTATCCACATTCTTTGTGAAATACTCACAGACAAGTACAGAAGTTTGGCTATCCTCCTGGCTCCCCCTATCCCTAAGAATGGCAAAAAATCAGACCAGAGAATGACACTTCCCTATCACACAAAAATCTAGTCCTTTTTCTCTCTTATCATATGGCAACTTCCTGTAGTCTTGGCTTCAAGTGGGTAAGTGAAATATTACTGCATTTTGTCCTACAAACTTGTGGGATAAAAATTACTTTAATTGGGCCCTAATGCAAGGGCCTATTATGAATTTATTCTTGTTTACTCAGAAATTTTATATACATAGATTTTTGATATTTTGATTCTGATTTTGAATTTTTTTCTTTCACCCAAAAGTTTAACTTTCTTCCATTTTTTTCTTTATGTTTTGGGATTTTTTTTCCTCTTTTTTTGATAATTGACTCATATACCTCATAACTCAACCATGCATCCTGAGCTGAACTGGGTGTTTCTCAACACCCTCTTCAGGGGGGATTGTATTTTTAAAAAACCCAAGATTTAAAATTTTTGTTAGAGAAAAATCTTCAAAGAAAGAAACTTGCTAACTCCTAAAATCCGGAGAATGAACTGTTTGCAGAAAGATATCTAAAAAACTTACCCTACATCAAGAAGATCCAGAATCAACTTTGGGGTGTGGTTGATTGAACCGAAGGTTGATTGAACATTTATTTTGAATGTACACTCTTATGCCAAAAGGGAACTGCCCCCTAATTGGTTTTTGTCAATGCACCCAGCAAAACATTGGTTTTGCTGTCTCTCTCTTCTATTCCCCTCTTATCTCTAACTATTGTAGTTTCCTCTTAGAAGGTGAAATTTTGTATGCACCTATAGTTAAAAGATTTAGAGGTACAAGATGATTATGTTAAGTGATCAACTGGGGAGTCTAGTCCCCCAATCATCATGGGGGGGGGGTTGTGAATTTTAGATTTTCTCCACCCTGCTTAGTCTTTAGAATCTTAGCAACCAGGAATGTATACACCCCCACTTAAGGATTAAGTGTGGGGGAGGAAGGTCTATGACCTGCATGTGCAAGCAAGTGACAAATCAGAAACAACCTGCTGACCCGCTGGGCTGTCCAAAGCCAAGTTTAAGCCACCATTGGTACATGTGAGACATAGGAAATGTTGCAAAGAACTGCCTTTATATTTTGCTTCACTTCCTGTGAGAGGGACTTGGTGGTGAAACTTGACTGTGGAAGAGCTTGAGTGTGAGACCTCAGACTGCTTCCCTTAGACTATCGTGGTGAGTACAAGGCTTACTGCCCTTTCCTTGGCTTTCTGGAAGCACCCAACCTCTGAGGAGGCCCCTCATCTTGGAGGAGTCCTCATGGCTAGAAGCTGTGCTAGATTTAATCCTCTGCCCCCTGTGACTGCGAAAATGTGGGTTTCAAGAGTGTGAATTGCCAAAACTGTAAAGATAGTTTTGGTGTCTTGATTTTAATCAAAAATAAGTGGTTGTCATGGGGAAAATTCCCAAATATGAAAATACCCAAGTCAGCTGGGTTTTATGGAGATTTTAATTAATACAAATGAAGGAATTAAGAGAAGGGAGAGAGACAGAGTAAGAGGAAATAGTAGGAAGGGTCTAGGCCAATTGGCCTAGACCTGAGCCTTAAGAGAGACTAGTTAGTCTTTTATCACTCACCACAAGATTTGGTCCCAAGCAAAACTCCAACCAAGTTCAGAGAGCCAGCTCCTCCACACTAACTCTAAAACTCCAACTAGTCCAAACTCCCCCTAAGTTCAGAGAACCAGCTCCTTTTAAAGAGAAATTTCTCTTATGTCACCTCCCCTAAATTTTCACATCTACCAATCACAGTAGACATTTTGCCCAGTACTGAAAATTATTAGTTCACATCTTCTTTTGGGTAGACTAAAACTTCACACCTCTTTTGTTAAGCTTGCCTTTTGTAAGTTGCTTGACCTTTTAGTGATTAATTTAACCTTTATAGGTACCAAGTACCCTTTTGTATTAGATCTAAAAATAGACCTAGCTTAAGGGGTTTAGCTTTACTATAAGTATGAGTTGGGGACTTTTCATTGTTCAGTAAGGAATTTTACAACTTTATCTTCCCCTAAAGTATGCCTAAGTATGGGTGTAGTAATGTTAAAATTCCCAATACATTCCTGATCAAGTACCTCCATTGTTTAAAATGAGGAATAGCTTAATCAGATCTTCTGAAGTAGAGACTGAACAGTTTTTAAGATTCACATCCCCCCAGCCTTGGCTACCTCTGAACTCTGACCTGGTATCTCTCTCTTTTTCCTCTCTTTCTTTCTTCCTTAATATCTTCACTCTATTGTAAATAAGCCACCATAAAATCCCATTCTGACTTGAGTATTCCATTGGGATTTAGAATTTAAATCCCTGGCAACCAACTAAAATATATATTCAGTCCAACCATAAGTTTTACCCCTAAGACCCTCTATGTCTTCCTTTCCACTGTATTAATTCTTATATTCCTTCTCATGTAAGATATCTTACACCCAACTTTCCCTCCTTTTCCCTTTTCCCAGCATATTCTCTTTCTTTTCCTTTGATTTTTTTATATATCATGCAATCAAATTCAACTTACTCCTTTGTTCTCTATCTATATATGCTCCTATTCATTGCTCTAATAATGATAAACGTCTTGAGTATATTTAGTATCTAAATTATCCCAAGTACCTTAGGTATCTTAGGTACTTCAAGTATCATAGGTATCTTAAGTATCTTAGTTGTCACCTTCTTACTAGTAATGCAATCAGTTTAACCCCATTGTTTCCTTTGATTACTTTAAATATATTAAATACTTTAGATATGTCTTCTACTATAGAAATCTTAAGTATCCTAGCTAACCATTTCCTATGCAGGGATGTGATTAGTTTAACCCCATTGATTCTCTTGAGGTTTTTTTTCCCTGTTTATATATTTTTACATGCCTCTTTTGAGTGTCAAAATTGATCATTGAATTTTCTTTTTAGCTCTTCTCTTTTTCTCAAGAATGGAATTTTTCAATTTCATTAAATGTCCATTTCTTCCCCTAGAGTACTGTGCTCAATTTCACTGGGTAGTGATTTTTAGGTATAGGCCTAGATAATTTCCCTTGTAGAGTATCATATTTCATGCCTTCCAATCTTTTAATGCAGAAGCTGCTAAGGCCAATGTAATCATGATTGTAGTTCCATAATATTTGATTTTTTTTTTCCTGGCTGCTTATAGTATTTTGTCATTGGTCTGAGAGTTCTGGAATTTGACTATAATAATCCTGGGATTTTTAAATTTGGCATTTCTTTTAGGAGATAGTTGGTGAATTCTTTTAATTTCTATTTTCTCTTGTTCAAGAATGTCAGGACAATTTTCCCCTAACAATTTCTTGCAGTATGAGATCTAGGTTCTTTTTTCATCATGGCTTTAGGGCAATTCAATGGTTTTTAGATTATCTCTCCTGGATCTATTTTCCAAGTCAATTGTTATTACAGCTAGAGATTTAAAATTTTCTTCTATTTTTTTCATTCTTTTGAATTTGTTTTATTGTTTCCTGCTGTGTCATGAAGTCATTAGCTTCCATTTGTCCAATTCTAATTTTTATAAAGACATTTTTTCTTTGAGGCTTTATATGTCCTTTTTTTAGGGAATTATTTTCCTGTTTCATGTATTATATTTCCTTTTTTAGGACAGTTTTCTTCAGTAAGTATTTATCCTAAGTTGTTGGTTTTGTCTAGAATTTTCTTTTCTATTTTTTCTAAGTCTCTTGTTATTTGTTTTTCTGTCATTTTTGTGGGAACTCTTCTAGTTATTCATTTTGGACTTGACACCTTTCACATTTTCCTTGGAGGCCTCACACATTTTCATTTTTGTATTACTGTCTGCTTCTGAGCTTGTATTTTGGTCATCTCTCTTATTGAAATATTTCTCTAGCATACAGCTTATTCTCTGTCTTTTACTCATTTTAGGATTATTTTTCCCCTTGATTTTTTTGAAGTACTGGGGCTTTATTTCAAGGACAGGGGATAGATGGAGCTCCCTTGGCTTCTAAGGGCTATGTAGACAAGAGGAGTAGGGATGATAGTGGAAGTAAAGCCATTAAATTAGAAAATGATTGGGGACAAGGAATAAGTACCCATAGAGAAAGAGGGGGAAAAGAAACTGGTGTCAAATGCTCTGGAAGTAGACTTCCTCTGGTGTTTTGGATCAGGTATGTTATCCCTAAGTGGTCATTTCTTCTTCAGAAATTGTTTGCTTTTCTCTTTTTAAGCTGATGGCTGCTTCATGTTAACTCTGTTCCTAGGAGGTAGTACTACCTCCAGTTTGTAGTGTGCCTGGGATTGGCTCAAATATATCAGTCTCAGATTAAGCACTCTGCAAGGCAGCCTGGTTGGACTGCTATATAAAGGTTTGCAACTCTTCATTTCAATTGGTTTGAGTAGAGTTCTGTCTAGTCCCACAGAAGCTGGACCTTTTTGGTCTAAGTTCCTTCCACTGTTGCCTCTGTTGGATCATACCTGGTCTCTATTCCAGCTGGATTATGAAGGACAATGTTCCTTCCACTGCTCCTTCTTCTTTATTGCCTTGGTTTCCAATGTTACCCTGCTGGGCCAACTGGTTGTGCTCTTTTCCCCTGCTGCTTACACTTCATTGCATTAGAATTAGACTGAGGCTTGATCAGTTTTCTCTCTTTGTACCGCAGGAAAATGACTCCTCCTTTCTGTCTCACCACATTGTTCTGGTATGGAGCACTGCTTCACCCCTTCTTCTGCTGGCTCTGCTACTCCAGTATTTATTTTGTGGCATATTTGTTCCTTTGCGGTCATTTGGATGGTTGTTTCTTACTTTACCACCTTGGCCTGATCTCTTCAGTATTCCCCAACTCTATCACTGGGGTCCATGAATACCACCACCACCACTACCATCACAACTAGCAGAATCACCAACCTGCCACCAAATTCACCTTTAATCAGGGGAGTTCCCTGATCAAGTTGATGAGATGAAAGGATAATGATTTTTTTTTTGTTTGTTTAGGATTTTGTATCTTCCTGTGAAGTTTCCTTCTTTTTCTGACTTTTCTACCATGCCTCCGGAATCTCATCTTCCTGTAAAATTATATCGGTTTTGGTAGTCCAATTTCTTTACTCCTTCCTGCCTCTGATTGGAAGACAGAACCATGAACTCCAAAATCTCCATTAAAGAAGAGGATTCAGTCTAGTCATTTCCTCATTTCCTACATGACTGTATTACTTTTGGACTTCTCTGACTTCTCCATCATGCTTCTGTCCAGATACCTTCCTGTATTGGTGCTTCTCTGCTCACTATCTCCAACCAATCTTTTCATCTTTGCTTTGTGTGTTTTCTTGCTCCATTAATTTATAAGCTCCATAAGGACAGAGACTATCTTTTTAAAATTTTTATTCTCATCCTTACTTAATGAAGCATAGATGGTACTTAATAAAATATTTATCGACTAACAGGCTATGAACATAGGTATTGAACTACTCCTTACTGAGGGGCAAGTTGAAAATATTCTTTTGTCCCTTACGTTTTCCCTAGACTAGTTGGCCTCTCCTTTCCCCTTTAACCTCTATTTCAATTTACATTTATTTCTGTATATCATATTTCATGCTGGTGAATTTCTTGAGGGCAAGGAATGCATTTTTTTCACCTTTGTATCTCTAGCACCTAACACTGCCTTGTATTTGGTACATATTTAATAAATATTTAATTAAACTGAATCAGAAAAATTTTAGTTCTCATCTCCCAACAACTTCTTCATGTAAGACATATAGCACTAATTTTAGATGTATGTGGGATCAGATTAGGGCTCCTATCACATACCAAGAGTGATGAGTCTCACTATAATCATGTGTCTCAAAACAAGTGTAGCTTAGAAAATTTTGCCATAATTTTAAACTGGCATACTTTCTAAGAAATCAGTTTGATAGCAGCTTTTCTCCTGGGATGTTCTCAAAGAATATGCATCTTGTTATCGTAATATAATTGTTATCCTGCAACTTCACATTATTTTTTAATTAAATAGGCAACTTCAAAACATATAGACTATATAGTTTTCAAATCATTGCTAAAAGGTTCATAACTCATATTAAATTTTCCTACAGAGTCCTCTCTGGCTCACAAAAATCTATTTGAATTATAATGTGCTCCCATATACATTATATATAGGGTAAGGGGGTGGCTAACATGTAGGTAAGAGGCACAGTGGGACTATGATTCAAAGAAGATCCAAGTCAAGGGCTCCTATGGATTGGTTTCAGAGGCTGGGGAAAGTGAAAACAACCAAATTCCTAGGAACATTTCTTAATTCCCCTTTCAGATGGCTAAAGAATAGGCCTACCATTCAGTATACTTTCTTTTATACCAGCACCATGTATCATCCTTGATTTAACTGTCTTTCCTTTTTTGCCTAACTTTTCTTTCCTTCCTTCCTTTCTTCCTCCTTTCCTTCCTTTTCTTTCATTTTTCCCTCTTCCTCCTCTTTTTCCTCCTTTTTCTCCTTCATCTTCTCTGTTTGTCTTTTTTACCTCTACTATCTCCCTCCCTCTCTCATTCTCTTTATCTTCTTTCTTATTCTCCCCCACTTCCCTATTCCTATAAGTGGAATTTTGCATAAACAAAGTCCTGAAGATTCACCTACCTCAAACATACATGAGGCTATTTCACCCCAAGAGCTATTACTTCTCAAATTATTCTTCTACCCACTGCCCAAGAAATAGCCTGCAGTAAAATCATATGCATAACCAACTGTGCCCACATTGATGGGGATTCAATGAGCTACTGGCAACCTCTAATTAGAGGGAAATTGTGCCTCAATTAACCAGTGGTGGCTATGATTAGTTGTGTGAGTAGCTTTTGTGATGGCAAGTTTTTGTGGTTGAAAAATTAAGTATGCACAAAGGGAGACCACCCTTTGAAGTTTGGGCCTCAAGGGACTCCCTACTGTGTGCTAATTCCTATACTCATAAAAGCAAGCTTTATCCTCAATCCAATAAAGTCCTCTGGATTTTATTTCAGGGACTTGGATTTATTTTGTTGTTTGTTAAAACTTGGAACAAAAACTACTCTTTTTCTCAAATTCACAAGTTTTTTTTTGTTTGTTTTTTGTTTGTTTTTTTGGCCCAGAACTATTTTCTTATGAAATGACTAAAGAAGAGAAATGCAGGCGGTCTCCAATTAGCCAGGAACTAGCCAACCATTTGGGGATATGCAACCTATTGCTTTCCTTCTTTCTTCTTTTGGTGGACAGTATGAAGTCATGTCACTACCCTATGCAGTGAAGTCAACATGGATTTTATTAAGTTCTTATTATGTATGAAGCATTGTGGAACCTTGCACATGTGTAATGCTCTAAATGATCTATAGAACCAAGGGCCCTAGTATTTGAGATATTCCAGAACATTAGGGAAATTTGAATGAGACATATTTTCTGATAATTTACAGATTGATGACTGCTAGTTTATAAATTTATAAAATTTCATTTTATAAATTATAAAAATAATAAAATAAAATAATAGCCATTTACAATGATAGCACATTTATAAATTAAAATAATAGCCATTTATAAATAATAAATAATATTTTACATGCAAATTAATTAATTAAAATACACCAAGGAAATGGGGGGTGGGTAGGTAGGTGGCTCCTGAACCTGAACCTGACCCTGACCCTGACCTTATTAGAAAAAATCTATCCAGTCAACTTTGAAAGGATTTTGTTATTGACTTTACTCTTCACCTTTTTTCCCATGCCCCTGGAAGAGTATGTAGCAAGGGAAGAAGGAGGCCATCTATGGCATCTAAAGCATAAGTCTATGGCATATATAAATATAAGCATATATAGAAGCTAGTTACAGAGCCAAATAGAGAGAATTAGATGAAAGGAATCAAGAATCAAGAGTAGGTATCTTGCTCTGGAAAATGAAAATTCTAGAACCGAGACTCCTTCTGGTCAAAAGGAATGGGCACAAGGGGGCAGCTGGGTAGCTCAGTGGATTGAGAGCCAGGCCTAGAGATGGGAGGTCTTAGGTTCAAATCTGGCCTCAGCCACTTCCCAGCTGTGTGACCCTGGGCAAGTCACTTGACCCCCATTGCCTAGTCCTTACCACTCTTTTGCCTTGGAGCCAATACACAGTATTGACTCCAAGACAGAAGTAAGGGTTTAAAAAAAAGAAAAAAAAAGGTATGGGTCCAGCATACCATTTTGATCAGGATTTCAACCAAAGACAAAACAAGATGGTGGGTACCACAACCAATGATTTCAGCCACTTGCTCCAACCAGAACAGTATCCAAGTGGAAGAATGTTGATAAGATAATTGTATAATGAAATATTCTAGATTAATTTACAATTGATAGGATACTAAAGGCAAATATCTGATAAGGTCCCAGAGAACAAGCAAAATCATTGATAAAAATGTTAACCAGTATAAGGCCAAGCATAGATCCCTGGGACACTCCATTGAAGACCTCTTTCCAAGTTGGCATTGACCTATCAATTGCTAAATACATCTAATTGGATTAGTGTCTTATCTATATTTCTCTCTTTTCCATTAGAATTGCATGAAATACTCATCAAATTCCTTGCTAATTTTGTATGTAAATTAACCTCTGGTCTAACAGTTTGTTGTTCATTCTTCCTTTCTGAAGAGGATCAGTGGCATCAGAAGGGTGATGTCTTGATTCTTCCAGTGAATTGGATTTAAGTGAGGAAAAGATGCACAAAGTTGTCAACTTCACTCTCTCTTCCAGAGTCATTGGGAAGTCCAGTGGCAAGATGAAAGTCAGGATGACTGGTGAAGGCATGAGAGCAGAGGATGACCTTGGCATTTTTGATATCCAACAAAACTCCAAGAGCTCCACAGCTGGTTTCCTCTGCCTTCATGGCCATTAAACAAATGTTCTTATCCACCATTCCGGTGATAGAAGTCTTCACAATCTCCTGAGACAATTTTCCCAGGAGGTGGCCATTGCATATGCTACAGTTTCTTGGAGCCACAGGTGAGAATTGGGGGGGAAATGGACACCAAAGCTAGATGAACAGCCCTGAAAAGGCCCCAGCACTCAGCAGAGGTGCTAGCTCTCCAGGAATACCCCCATCTAGAAGCTGGTGGTTTAGTTCTTGAACATAATCTCTGGAATCAGAAATATCCGAATTCAAATCCAACCTCAGACACTTACTAAGCTCTGTGACTCTATGCAAATCATTTAATATCTCTTTGGAGATAACGGCAGAATCAGACTATACCTCACATGGTTGCTGTGAGGATCAAATGAGATTATATTTGTAAAGCTCTAACAGTTTAGTAGCCCTAGTAATGAAGGCAATAAGCATAATCTGGAATGAGCTATTTTTGATGAAAGCATGCTGCCATGATAACCTCTTCCCTTTCTAAATGTTCATTAGCCACTTCTTTAATAAACTGTTTGAGAATTTTTCCATGAATGGAAACACCATTATTTATAGTAACACTAAATTAAAATGGCCAGTAATCCAATGGGAAAGAAGGTCCATGGTGAGTGTAAGTTGGTTGCAGCATATTACAGACAAGGCTTATGCTTGAGAAGTCAGTCAATCAGTCAATAAGGATTTATAAAACACTTACTTTGTGTTAGGCAATATGCTAATAAATAATAACAAAAAAATTCTCCTGGCCCCAAGGAGCTTGTAGGAGGCATGTAGGAGGCAACATGTAAATACCTAACTACTGTTTATACTCTGTATTCCCCACCATGCAGGCCTTCGTTATTCAAAATAGTACAGTCAAAGTGCCATTTAATTGCCATAAGTAGGTTTTTAACTGTCTTTCCAGGAAAGGAACACAACACCTTATCACCTAAGCAAATAAACTAAATCAATCAGCATTCTGTTTAGTAATTAAATCTATTAGAAATCATATTTTTATTAGAAAATATCCAAACAACTCTTTAGAAAATGATTGCCCAACAGAAATTCCTCTCCATCAACTATGTGCCTTGGTTTGACACAAATAGTCTGAGGGTAATAGATTCCTATGAAAATCATCATAGAAAGTTTTTTAAAGTTATATAAATTATAAAACACTACAAGGTTTTGCATTAAAGTTAAAATTAGGAATAGAATGTTTATAGAATGGAAAATAAATAAAAATCAATATTACTTCATTACAAAGTATAAAAAAGATTATAAATCAGATTAAAACAGTAGTAGTTTTATGAGAATATTCTATTTTATCATATGCCTGCAAATGTCAGTATCTTCTGATATCTTTTAGGGCACACTAGAATTTATATAAAAGTTATTTTGTTTTGATTATCAACCAGTAATCTATGAATTTAGACACTAAGTAATAGGCCTCTAAAGTCTTCTTAATTCTTATGCATTACATCATATTAACTTATATATAACTCTGAGGCCCCCATATTTTGCTTTAGCATTGGAGAGGAAAGGGTACTACATGCTAGAAAAATGTAGCCAGCCTATTTTAACCTAAGAATATTTGGAGCAACTCTTGGGGGAATGTGAAGAGTAAACAACTTGCCCAATGTAGTATAGTTTGTAAATTGCAAGGATGATATTTAAACTTCAGCCTTTAGCTTTAAATCCATTGTTCTTTCCTTTTTTTTAGTTACTATTTATTTTTTACATATAACAATATATTATGTAACATAATACATATTATTTGTTATAAATATGTAATAAATTATACTAAATATGCTTATCTGAGAAACAAATTCTCACATTAACTATGTCCAAAAATCTTTTTTTGTTCTCCTCCCTCATACCCCTTCTACCTTCCCAAAAAGGCAGATAATTGTAATATAGGGTCCTTATGGGAGGTTACTCCCCCACCTACACTGGTGAATTGAATGAGAGGGAGAGAAGGGGTTGAGAGACTGAGAGGGAAGAAGAGGTTGATCTTCCCCTCTCTTCCCTTTGGTGAAGAAAATGTCAGTTTGTTTCCCTGAGGGACAGAGTATGTCTCCTTAGATATTTGGTTTAGGAGGTAGAGGTTAAGGACTGGAGGAAAGGTTTTAGAGAAATGACCCACTGCCTCCCTTTTTGGTCTTAGCTGTTGCTGAGAGGCAGAATAGACTCTCCTGCCTCTAGATCCTCCCAATACCCCAACTCTCACTTTCCATTTGAGAACTGGTTCATTCCCCAACCCCAGTCTTGAACTTATCCACTTCTTTGGGGAGAGGTATGATTCTCCCTAAATCTTCAGTCCCCTTCTTTGATGTCAGAAAGTAGGCAGACCTGATCTTTTTAATAACTCTTTAATGGAGAATCACTCAGGAAAGGGGAAATAAGAGGGTTGGATAAGGAAAGTAGGTGGCAGGAATCCCTAAAGACTGGCAGACTGACTCCTCCCTCCCCCAAACTTGGGGGTTTAGGCTCTAAGCCTTGATCCCTTTTCTAGTCAGCTGCTGGTTGTCCCTATTTTTGAGATAATCTGGTTATTACTAAGGTTCAGGACAACTGGGGAGAGAGAGGTGGAGGAAATCCTTAGAGAGAATTTTCTTAGTAGATGGCAGCTTTTTTTCAAAGTCTAATATAATATGTTGAGTTGAGTCAAGCAGAAAATTTCCAGGGATCACTAGGAAAGCTATTGTTCTCCTAAGGGGAACCTCCAGCCTTTGAGACCTTCTTGTCTGGCTCACAGCTGAAGGAATCCAGGTGAAGTGGTAGTTTCTGAGTTTCCCCTCAGCCTCTGTTCTTTCCCTGGGATTCTGGGTTACTTCCTTTCTGCCCTTCCCCAGTGTGAGCTGCTTCTTGCTTCACTGGATCTAATTCCTCTCTTTTGCCATTTCTTCTTTTTGCATATTCCTCTCTCTTATATAATATTACATAAGTTGTATGTATATTATCATATATACCTCCTTGTTCATCATATTTTGGAACAAGATATGTTTTGCTTATACTAGAGAAAAATTCATGGAGGAAATAAATTAAGAAATAGTATATTTCAGTCTGCATTTGGACTCCATCTGTCCTATGGCGGTGGATTGCCTTTTGTTTTGTTTTGTTTTGTTTTGAGTGCCTTTTATTTGTCCTGTATCTTTGCCTTGTTGAAAATAGTTGTCATTCACAGTTGATCATCAAACATTATTGTTGTTACTGTATACAACATTATCTTGATCCTGCTCACTTCACTTTGTATCACTACATATAAGTCTTTCAAGTTTTTTTTTGTGACCATCTTCTCTGACATTTCCGATGGCAAAATAGTGTCTATTATAATCATATATCACAACTTGTTCAGTCATTCCCTAATTGGCAGACATCCCTTCAGTTTCCATTTCTTAGACACCACAAAAAAAGCTTCTATAAATATTTGAGAACATACAGTTTATTTTCTTTTTTTCCTTGATCACATTAGGAAACAAATCTAATAGTTATATTACTAGATCAAAAGGTATGCAGAGTTTTATAATTCTAAGTACAATTCCAAATTGCTCTACAAAATGATTGGATCAGTTCATAGTTCCATTAACAATATATTAGTGTCCCTATTTTCCTTATCCCTTCCAACATTTGTTGTTTGTTCTTTTATCAATTTAGCCAATCTGATAGGTGTGAGAGGATATCTCAGAATTGTTTTCATTTGTATTTCCCTAATCAATAATGATTTAGAGCAGTTTTTCATGGGCAGCTTTGATTTCTTCTTCTAAAAATTCTCTGTTCATATCTTTGACTATTTATCAATTGGGGGAATAGCTCACACTCATATATCTGTCAAAGGTATTTCTATATTTTAGGTATCATATCTCTATTTGAGAAACTGCCCACAAAAAAATTTCCCCATATTATTGCTTTCCGTCTAATCCTGGCTACATTAATTTTATTTATATAAAAACCCTTCAATTTAATGTATTCAAAACTATCCATTTTACATTTTACAATGCTTTCTATCTCTTATTCATTCAAAAATTCTTCTCTTTCCATAAATCTGATAGGTGATATGTTTCCTAGTCTTCTAATTTGTTTTTAACATCTCCCTTTATTCCTAGGTCATGTATTCACTAGGAGTTTCTACTTTACCTGGACTGGAATGAAAAGCCCAGCTTTGCAACTTTCTAGTTCCTGTTCAACCTTTATATGCTGCCTCATCTTCAGGGGTCTTAGTTGTGTCATGGTATGCTAGATGGTCTCTAAAATTCCTTCCAGCTCTAAAATCTATGATATTACGATCTAGTGAGACTACCATTGAAATATCTAAACTAGGAATTTCAGAAGAGTTTTCTCAAATTAAATGCTAAGGAAATATATTTGTTATGTAACTAAAAGTGTTTTTAAAATCCTATTATATTAAAGAAAATATCATAATGTTTGAATATTTTGCTAGTCTTATTGATTTACTCCAAAGGACCAACATGAAGTGGTCAAAAGAAAAATGTTCAACTGCATTATGTTGTATGAAAATGGAATTAAATTTGTTCAGCTTGACCAGCAGAACTAGGAATGTGGAAATTGATGAAAGGAAGATCTTAGCTCATTATAAGTTTTCTTCCTAACAATTAGGTCTCAAAAAGTAATGACCTGTCTTTAGGGACAGTAAGAGTCATCACTAGGAAATTTTGTGGTCAACAGTTTAAAATGCATCCTCAGTTAGGGGCAGGAGGGAATATTGTCCCATAGTGGGGATTTGGGGAATGGGGAGGAAAGGGATAAAAACCTATGAAACATTATGGGTGAGGATGTCCGGAGGAAGGCTGCTGAAAGAAAAAGGCATATTGGGGGCAACAGAAAAATTTGCCCCATTTGTTACAAGATAGCTTCCCATTTTAATGCAATGTGGTACCAATCTCTGATCAAGACTATTTTTTTTTTATTGAAAGGGACAAAAACAAATATTGGTAGAGGATGCAGTTGACAGAGTGATGCACCTGGAGTCAGAAAGACTGAGTTCAAATCTAGCCTCAGATACCCAGTAGTTGTGCAACACTGGGCAAGTCACTGAATTTCTGCTTCCTTCAGTTTACTCAACTTTAAAATGGGCATAATAACAGCACCTGCCTTCCAGAGTTGTTATGAGGAGCAAGTAAGATAGTATTTGTAAAGTGCTTAGTCACATAATAAGCATTACATTAATGCTTATTTTCTTCTCGTGAATAAAAGATATTCACACAGAATAAAATTGGCCAACATGTCAAAGGGTCAACTTGCCAGATCTAACTTATATATAACTAACATGATTGTACTTTTTATGATTAAAAGCTAGGACATGTTGATTCATAGACATATTTGATGGCTGTGGAGCAACTGTCTATTTGCCTATTTGTGGCTTTGTGGCTTGGCTGACAGAAATGAGGATTTGGGTTTTTCACCATAAGATGGAGGTGAGTCACTTCACAGAAGAGACCCTGCTTTGGAGCAATAGGGTTGGTCAAGATTAAACGTATGAGTGGTGCAGAGAGGAGACCTCAGATCTGGGTCACAGGAAGACCTAAGAACCTGCACAGACACCTGCTCTGTTTTGAAATGCTGAGTGGAAGAGAAAAACAACTCTGCTCCTTGGAAGAGTAAACTGGAAAGGGAAGGGTTATGGCTATACTTTTTCTTACATTGATATCCACCTTGGTCTCAGAAAGCAGTGTTTGAGAGGTAGCAAACGCCTTAAAGCCCAGTCAAGGAAATGGTGAAGATCCTTCACTGATGCTTCCCAAGCTAGGAAATGCTTTGCAAATCTCAAGCTTAGGGTTTATGTTTTACTAAAAGAATTTAGCCTCCCCTCAATAGCCAAGAGGATAGGATAATGGATATACAGAAATAGATCTGATGATCAGAGGGGTAGAAAAGACCTAGCATATGAGTGACTCTATCATTAACATACTTATATACACAATTATAAGTTTCCCTGGACACATGTCACTTTCTGAGGAGCCTTCATGCTATAGTTTTTAAGTTTGTGCCTGAACTGCTACTCAAAAAAATACCCATAACTAAAAAAATATGAAAAATAAAATTATATTTTAATTAGTTTTGCTTTGTCTTATTTTTTAACCTTTATTTTTGTCCTAGAATTGATACTAAGATTCAATTCCAAGGCAGAAGAGCAATAAGGACTAGGCCATAGCAGTTAAGTGACTTGCCCAGGGTCACACAGCTAGGATTTGGTCCCAGGACCTCCCATCTCCAGACCTGGCTCTCTACCTCTGAACCACCTACCTTCCCCTTGCCTCATTCTGAACAAGTATTTCTGATTAAGAGTTAATGGTGCCATCTTAGCTTATTTGTTAAGTGAGAAGTACCCTGATGGTGGCTCAAGAACTATTGTTCCTTTAAGTAAGAATGTATTCACCTTTACCAGGGCTACCACTAAGACCCTGAAAGTAAGTGACAGCATCATGGCCACCCCCTGTGGGAATCTCCATCAGAGTGGGTGCAGGTTGGGTGAGTGAGCCAAACCAGAGAGAAGGGACAGAGAAGAATATGGCTCAGTATAGTCACAAATTACTCTCAGTAGCTAGGCATTGAACTCTCTTGTGCTGGTGTTGCAAGTACTGTCAATACTCTCTAAATTCAGTACAAAGGAGGAAAGCCTTAGTTACCCCTCCTCTGTTATTGCTCTGGTAGATTTTCCAAATATGGAGATCTTCAAGGAGATAATTGGATTACCATGTATCCAAAATGTTGTTGAGAAGATTTCTGTTCAGGCAAGAGTTGGATTAGTTTAGACCTCTTTAAATTCTCAGATTTCATGATTCTGTGGCGATTTTATACCAGATGTGTAATGTTTTCATTGATTGTGAGCCATTTTTTTTTCTCTTGTAGATAATATATGTTTCCTCTGATGGTAAACTGATGGGTCCCCAAGCCCAGAATCAAGCATCCTAAAATACACATTTTCTGTCCTTGGATGTTAGTTCTTGTCCTTGGCTTCTTCCTCAATTCCAAATCCAAACCATCTTTCTGGTTTGCAAAACTCTGTGTTAACTGAGTCCTACCCCAGCCTACGTGTGAAAATGAAGCTCCTTTCCTGCCTTGTTCACTCAATCCTTCTAATCATGGCCCCTACCACACGTTCTCTTTGACTTTACAATTTCCACTTGCTCTCTTGCTACCCATCCCTCTGGAATTCACCCGCCTCTTAGACCATGGAATAGTTTATTTCTTCTTTCCAAATATCTCAAAAGTTTCCACTTTTCTGTATGCTATGATTATGGCTAAATGCTGCCCACCTTCCCCTGGTCTCTGGATCCTTCTCTCACTTCCTTACTCTTCTTACTATTCAAATGTCAGATTGTTTTTCTTTGCTCTTTGACTTCCCTGTTAACCACCTTCTTCTGGTTTTAAAAGTACCCAGAGCCAGTTATGGAAAAACAGTTCTTTATATTCCCTTTCTTTTTATGGGAAAGTAAAACTATTTTATATGTGGAATTATACTCGGATGAAAATAAACTTAATAAATCACTAATATTTTGTTAGTATAAAATGTAAGGAATATTAAAAATTGACTAGGTTTTTACATCCAAAGGGCTGGTGGTAACAAACTGAATTAGGGACTCAAACTTGTTGGTGGGGTATTCTAAGTATCTTTCATCAGTGCTGCAGCCTAGCCATTTCATGCATGGGAGAAGTAGTTATATTTCCTGGAATGATGGCTCTTTCGATGGACAGCTATAAATAATAGCAGGTGATCTGATTAAGCTTTAATTGCTGGGCCTGTGGGATTACTCTCATCTTTCCATATTTCTAATTGTTCTAACACTCTGACAGTTCTAACACTCTAACAGACTGACTTGAAAAGAGACTTCCTAAATGGGAGGCCACTTTTAAAATTCCCCCAGGAAACATTTTCCATTTTCATCTGCCTTGTACATTATTAACTTTTAAAACAGATTTTGTTCAGGCTGAGTTAATTCTGGGCCTTCCCATCAGGCTATAGCTATCTCTCTGTGCATAGATCAGTTTCTTCCTAAATACTCAGGAAGCATTTTGCTCCAATCTACATCCAAATGCTCTGCTCCTCTTTGTCCTTGGGAAAAAGATATTCCTAAGAGTTTTGGAGAAAAAAAGGATCTCATAATCATCCTGGTTGGATTTGGCATTTGGTATAATGTTTGATCTCAGAATGTAGTAAAGTGTCAGCCAGGCCAAAGTCGTTTTATATGAGTCTGAAGAGGAGAAGCTGAGGAGTTTCATGGTTAATTGATTAAAACATTCCAAAGAAGGTGGGAGATCAAAGACAGACTGGCTGGTTTTATGTTCCTCTGGAGGCCCTGAAGGCCATGTGTGTGACATAAATGACCTACAGCATAAGAGAGCAGGCAATGGTTTTATTATTTTAAAAAATTGAACTCAAATTGTCTCTGAGCTATGCCATCAACAGTACAGGCCCCGTGCTTCCATAGGAACTCAATGCTTTGTGGCAGGTTGCATTTTCTTTGCCACGTAATACGTGTCCTCCATTTTGGATATGCCGCAATTAGGGCCACAAGTAATTGGACACTGTTGAGATGCCATAAACTCACTCTCTCTGCCAAACCCCAATGAAATCAACTCCATGATGTTACTGGAAGGCAAAGACCACAATTTTCCTTTATTTTTTTTCCAACAATATGGTCAAGGAAAGGGCAGCAAAGTTCACAGATCCTCCCTTGGCTAGAAGAAAGAAGAGTATTGAAAATTCATCCCCTAAGAGAACCCACAGAACAAATAATCTGGGGAATTATCATAAAATCATGAAAACAAAAACTTAGATCCGGGAAGGACCTTATAAGTAATCTACAAAAATCTCCCTTATTTTAAAAATGAGAAAACTGGAGCCCAAAAGGGTTACATGACTTGCATGGAATGGGGGGAAACTTCTACAAAAATTAAAAGTACATCACAAAAACTAAAAGATAAGGAGTGGAAAATGGACTTCCCTTACTGCAGAAAGGTTAGGAGGCATGAATATTATATTTGCTTATGAAGAAGACAAAAAGACAAGGAATGTGTCTGGAAGGTATTGACTATATTGACCATTCTCCCTAGCCACACTATTACCCAAGACCCCCAGGGTAAAAATGACTAATCACCCTAAAGACCTGTGAAATGGCTTATGGAGGAAAGATGCTTTTTAGGAAGGACAGGTTGAATATAAAGGGTCCCATTGCCCTAGTAGCTAAAGACAGTACAATATGCTCCACTCCTACTACCACCTTGCAGAGGGAATAGCTAAAGTAGAAAAAAGACCTACAGGTGACACACTAAAAGAGAGGCCAGGAAATGAATCGATTGATCTGTTAGGCAGATGTATCTAGCACTGAGAAAAACAGAGTGACTGAGAAACCGGTCTGGACTATTTTATCGGAGATTGAGTCTAGTGAGGACCTAGTAAAGTCACTGAGTGACCTACTCTGCCCAGAACATATACAGGGTCACCCTTCCAGGCACTGGTCCAGCTGAGACATTATATTGAAAAGTACTGGGAGATAATAATGATATTTGTAAATTGCTTCGGAAACATTAAAGTGCTATATAAATACAAACTAATATTACTACTAGTAGTAGCAGTTGTTGTAGTAAGTAGTAGCAATAGTAGGAATAACAGTAATATATTGAAAAGTACTGGGTTTGAAAGATACATTAAGGTTATAATGTATGCTTTGGGGGGGCTCAGAAAGCTACATAGGTTGATAGTATCTTCATCGATAGATGATATCTATCCAGCTCAAAGAGAGATACTTTAACACATGCACCTATTAATGCCAGAAAATTATTCCTCCTGTGGAATATTGGTTGTTTGTTATTGTTTTTTCATAGTCAAGTTCCATTTTCAAACCTTACCCAAGGGATGCCATAGCCTTTTCCTCACTCTGGGGAGATCACACATTACTAACACAATAGAGTGAAACTTCTACTAATTTTTACCTATTGATCAATCTTTCACTCACCACTCCTGCTGGTTTTTCTCCAGAAAATAATGATCTTCCTGCCACTCCAACATGCTCCTGTCAACATTAATATATATTCAGTCAGTTTCAGGAGACAAAGGATAGCTAGGACAGTCCTCTTAGGGAGACAGCTGGGAAACTCAGAAAATGCCTTCTAAAAGCCAGAGACCTCTCTTCTAAGAAGAGGCTTTGTTATGTGACTTTGTGACTATTATACCATCAAAGAAAGGGAAAGTTGAGATGGTTATCTGGCTAGCTTGGCATTTAAATAAAGCCTTACACAATCTGCTTCTCCCCGAACCTTTCCAGTACTAGGAGCTCATTATTTCTACCCTTTTCCTACCCTCTGTTCATGGCAAGCTGGCATTCATCCATCTTCAGCATCTAAGCCCTTCTGTAAGTGGTCACCCATTTTGAAAAGGCACTTCTTCCCTGCCACTTTTTCAGTACCTCTGTTTCCTTCTAGACATAGCTCAGGTGCCACCTACTCTAAAAGGCTCTCCCTGATTTCCACACTCCCTCCCCACCAAGTTGGTAGCACTCTCTCATGACTGAAACCAATCTGTATATACAGTACTATGAAAGTCAGACTCAGAGTAAGAAAAACTTGGGTTCAAATTTATTAGTGATGCATATTGGCTTGTGATTCTAGGCAAGGCAAGGAAAAAAGAATTTATTAAGCCCCTACTATGTGCCAAAGATACAAAGAAAGGCAAAAGCAGTCCTTGCCTTCAAGGAGTTCACAGTTTAATGGAGGAAGACAGCAGGCAAACAACTATATGCCCCCATCCCCCCAAAGATATACATACAGGATAAAGTGGAGATAGTTTCAAAAGAAAGACACTAACAATATGGAGGACCAGAAAAAGCTCCTTGAAGAAAGTAGGATTTTATACATGTATAACGCAGATCAAATTGCTTACCATCTCTAAGAAAGGGGAAAGAAGAGGAGGGAGGAAGATAATTTGGATCTTACAATTTCAGAAAAAGTATGTTCAAAATTATTATTACATAGAATTGGGAAATAAAATATCTTTTTTGGGGGGAAAGTGGAATTTTAGCTAAGACTTAAAAGAAGCCATTTAGGAGAGTTAAGAGAGAAAGAATTCTAGACCTAGGGGACAGCTCACTTAATCTTACAGCAGCTTTGGCAGCTCTCTAAGACTTTAAGTTATAGAATAGCATCTGCATTGACAAAGGGAATTTCCTTGCTGAGAGTTCCCTGTATCAAAAAAATAATAGATTGTGTTTTGTACATATATATGTGTATGTATATATTTATATATACACATATGTACACATACACTCAAAATGGAAATTTGTTTTATAGGAACCAACCTAAACTATGAATCTATTCTCCTTCTCAGAAAAGGTAATGGAAGAGTGTTTGGGGATAGAGAGGGATATCTATTTCTTTGTAAATGCTAATCCAACTGTCTTTGGCTAAATGGAAGTAGGGTGTCAGGAACCTCCTATTCTTAGGGAAAACCATTTCAAGGGCAAAGGCAAATAGAAGAGAGCCTAGACTTTCCCAGATTTCCTTAAGGGAAGCAGGAAATCCTAAAGGTGAGTGATAAAATCTAACCTACTGGGGGGAGAGAGAGAGAGAGAGAGAGAGAGAGAGAGAGAGAGAGAGAGAGAGAGAGAGAGAGAGAGAGAGAGAGAGAGAGAGAGAGAGAGAGAATATTTCAAAATCTTGGTTCAATTTGACCTGTAGAAAGCCATGTAAGTTTTGGACTGGGTTCAGTCCTGGAGAAGTCTGACCTCTAATTAAGGGGATTAGGCTACCCATTCTCACAATCATTGGTTCATTAAATTCCCAGGGAAGATGCTAATTATAGTAATAATTATAATTCCAGAGTCTGAGGAGGGAGTAAAGGAGTAAAAGAAATAATAAAAATAAAGTTTGGTATACATAGTTTATTCCTATTCCTCTTCAGAAAGAAATGCTTATCTTTGAAAAATCACATTACATATTAACAGATCTAACAGGATTCAGTTACAATTTATAACCATGGTTATAGTCAATGGGGCGGCTAATATTTAAGCCACATCATACTGTTAAGCAGTTTTGCTATGCTGTTAATTAGGTTTCTTTACAATTTCCCTGACCTGGGCATCATCCAATCAAATCTTTCCCAAGGCTGTTCTCCAATGAAGAAGCTTCCTCTCCTGCTCCTGGAGACACCACAGCCTCAGACTGGCAGGACATCTAGCACCTTCCAACTTTTCTGAACCTATAATATGGCAGTCAGTCCTGGATACTAACTCACTTAAAATAGCAAATAGTGATAGTTTACATTTATGCAATGCTTACTATGTGCCAAGCACTATGCTAAATACTTTACAATCATGATCTTATTTGATCCACATAGCAGTTCTGGAAGTAGATGCTATCATTACCCCCTATTTTACAGAGAAGAAAACTGAGACAAACAGAGGTGAAGTCACTTGCCCAGAGTCATTCCTGGTATTCTAACTGCACCACTCTGATGGCCCATTCAAATAAGGAAAGAACAAACCCCAAAAGGGCAAAGGTAGCCAGGGGCCTCTGATGCAAGCCTGCCTACTTGAGTCTATACTCCATATGAAGAGCAGCACCAGGACATCAGAGTAAGTATTCTTCTTTCCATCTCACTGGCATCACATGATGCCACCTAAGAGCTGTATCCACGAAGCCTGAGCAAAAAGCTGGATCAGCTTCTTCTCTGTACATAAACCCTCTGTTTTAGCCAGATTGGCCCACTCACCATTCTAGGATGTTCTATGGACATTTTAATCATTGCACCTTCATCATACCATCCAATTCCCCCTCTTACACACACACACACACACACACACACACACACACAGAAACTTAGAATATTTCTTCCTTTCTCTTGATCATTTGGGGGCATCTAAGATATTTCCCATGGTAAGCCTCCTCAGCAATACATCATGGCTGGCTGGAAAGAAGATCCATCCCCAAGTTTCCATACGGTTTCCTGGAACCAAGAACATGGATAACTGAGAATCCTGAGGTATGAGGATGGGGTAAGTTGGTCATTAAGTATTTATTAAAACATATTTGTGCCAGGCACTGTGCTAAGGACTGGGGGTACAAAGAAAAGTAAGAGACAATCCTTGCTCTCAAGAAGCTTATAGTCTGATGGAGGAAAAGGAACATAAAAAGAAACTAAAAAGGGTTGAGGAGAGGGAGAAAGGAGGCCTAGCATGATGAGTAATTGCAGTCAGCTGGGAAATGGTAAGGAGCTCTCCAGTTCCCACCTTCCACACTTCCAATCAGGGGATCAGAGGAGGGAGGAGCCCTTGAGGCAAGGGGTACTGAAGAGTTGTGACTTTCTTGGTTGATTTGATCTGGAAGAAAGATGAGTTTCTGGAGACCAGGGTGAAATCCAAATAAACAATTAGGTAAGAAGTGAAGGAGTAGGGAAGGGGTCCAATTACACTTTTTATTTGCCTATTTGTGTTCAAATTGTATTCTCTTCTCCCTTTCCTCCCAATCCCAAGTAAACTCTTTGAGGCTGACTATTCTTTTTTTTTTTTCTTCAAAATCTGAAACAGCAGTGTCAAGTAGTATAGTATTCAGCACATAATAAGAGCTTAGTAAATGTACTGAAGAGAATTTTATTGTCAGGTCAAAAAATGCTCTCCTAAAAAGAAGGATTTTGGTCTCCCTCAGATAAACAGGTTAACTTTACATTGATCAAAGTTTTGGAGTAATTAAATGTTCAACTCCAGCTCTGGGTTCGCCTAGGAGGTTATATCTTAAACTAAAGTTTTTGATAAGTAGTTAAATCTCTGTGCTTTCAGATTTGTTGAGCTGCTGCTTTTTCCCAAGTAGAAGAACCTGGGAGGCAGTTCTCCCTGTCAAAGATTTGCTGGTGAATTCCTTGGGGTTACTCTTCCAGTGTACAGAATCATTCATCATTCTAGCCAGCATGCACAGAGGGGGCCCCTGGTGATTTACATGTTCCAGATAAAATATGATGTCTCTCATGATGTTATCATCATTTTGGCTCATGGATCTGAACACTTTCAGGGAGAGGTGTTTTTTTTTTTCTTTTAAAATGATGAACAACTCCCAGACAGATTATATTGTAGTTGTCAAGGAAAAAAGATATAGGTGGGTTTTTTTTTTTTAAAGATAAACAACTGAGTCACCACTGCTAGTCAGCTTAGCAACAGGGAAATACTTTCCCTTGAGAATTAACCTTTTATCCCACCTGGATAGCATCATCAAACTATCTTGAGCCTGTCTGCCTTTATTTTTAATCCATTTAACTCTGATTTTTTTCTTTTTTTTTCTTATAATCATGTCAAGCTTTATGGTTGCTATCTTATCAGGAACTCCAATTTCCATTTCAGCTGCTGTGAAAGGCACCAAAGCATGAATTAAACCTTCCTTAAACCCCTCTAGCTACTGAGTTTCAAAGTCTTCCAGGTCCCATCCAAATGGTATGAACAGATTCTGTGGGAGTGTTATTATAAAGCTACCTGTCAAACATGGGTCAGGCTGTTGAGATAATCAGGAGGTAAACTTAGCCCAACTGGAAGTGGGCTTATATGACACTCAGTTTTTGTCAAACTCAACAAAATACTATATGTGAAGTCTTTAATCTACATACCAAATAGTCTCTATGCTTTTTATGCCCTTACTTTTCAAATTTGTTGTATATTTTTGTATAAGTTTTATCACTCCCTATTAGATTTTAAGCTTCTTTAGAATTTGAATCTGTAATCTTTGGCTTTCCCAGAACCTAGCATCTTCACTATTCTTAATCTGGTATGCATGAACTTGGTTCTTTGTGTTATTTTTTTTTGACACCTGCATGTCAACACATTGGTTTCTTTTGCAATCCTTCATATTTTACTTTATACATTTAAAAACATTATTTTTAGAATGGCTCTTTAGGCTTCATCAGATGCTAGTCAAAGGGGATCAAAACATGAAGAAAAAAAGTTAAGAACTCCTGCCTATAGGATAAGATACAAATGACTTAGATTAGTGGAATAACAGACCCTTGCTGGCCCAGGGTGCCTGGGAATGCCCTTTCCCAGTAAGGGGATCCTTAGATCTGGGTATTAGGTTCAGTCCTGGGGAGAGCCTAACCTCTAAAAGGAGAGTCATGCTCTTTATCATTTTCTCTAGCTCTTTCTACTCCTGCCAGGGATCTCTAGGGATAACCACTTACAGTTTTAAGCTTGGTTCCTATCTGGGCTTTCCCTAAAAAGGTTCAGAAAGGTATTCAATGTAGAATTAATATAGTCTACTTCCAGGAACCTGCTCATTACTATTTGGATGGGACCAGGAAAACTCTGTAACTGAGTAGCCAGAAGGGTTTAAAGAAGGATTAATTAATGCTTTTTGGCACCTTTCACAACAGCTGAAATGGAAGTGAGTGTTCCCCTTGAGATAGCAGCCCTAAAGCTTGGCATGGGTTTAAGAAGAAGTAAAAAACAGACTTAGGTAGATTAAGAATAGAGGAAAAATGTATTTCTTCCACTACAAAAGAAATACTTAAAACACAAAAGTCATATATAAGTATTAATAAAAGGAGAACTCAAAAACCATGGCACAGTAGCTTTTCCATCTTATATTGCTTCTACTCATTACTATTTTATTCCAAAACTGGTTCATGAATTTCAAGTTTTCATTCTTAGTAATTGGTACTCATGTAACACCCACCTTTGATTTAAGAGATTTTACAAAGGTAAAGACCTTGGAGAGACAGACATTACCCTAGGACACAACCGGCTATGCTTTGAAACAATTGCTTTTTGAGCAGCAAAAGCATGTGCTTAAGGCTATATCTTTTAATGACTAACCTTAATTATTTGATTAATAATGTATAGTTATAAATTGAATATCAGTAAAACTAAATGAACAGAAGTGCTCAATAAAAGGTAAAAGGTGCTGTCTAGAAAAAGGGAGAAAGTAATGGTTAGCTTGGGAATATCCTGGAAAATATCATGGCTGGAATTATTCCAAATAATATTTTAATTGTACTATAGTGTACAACTGTTTTATCCTACAGCTGATAAAAACATCAGTCACTAAATATTTATTGTCTACTGTGTGCCAGCTCTGGGGATACAAAAGAAGCCAAAAGATAGTCACTACCCTCAAGGAGCTCACAATTTTGGGGGAGTTGGGGAGGGCAACAAGCAAACAAATGCAAATGAACAAGCCACACAGAGGATAAACAAAAAATAATTAACAGAAAGTACAGAAATTGGCAGGGGTTTGGAATGGCTCCCTATAAAAGATAGGCTTTTTAGTTGAGACAAGGAAGCCAAGGAATAGGCCGAATTGAAGGAGAATGTCTCTGGCTTGGGGGACAGTCAGAGGAAATGCCCACTAGTGTCATAATGTTCCTGAATTTTTCTGGTAGCGAAGAGGAGCAAGTAAACTTGTGAGAGCCAGTGGAGGACTAGATGAGGAAGTTGATCAAAATCGAAATTCATCAAAATTACACTTGCCCAAGAAGCTGATTTTGTGTGTATGTGTGTGTGTGTGTGTGTCATTTTGCAAAGAGAATCTGATCATTTAAGATCCAGGAAGTAACCCCCCCCCCCAGTGTCTCACATGGCATTCAAAATACCGCCATGCAAATAATTTATCAAATTTTTAATCATTAAATTTCTAGTTAATTTCTAAAATTGTTATCACAGATGATTTGCTAAACTAGGCACACTTCTTTCTTGAATAATTTTCACAAAGTTTTCATATACTTCTTTGAAAAATCTTATTTTTTAATCTTAAGCTATGTTTCTACCATACTGGAATATCCAGATAAAGTCCAAAACTTAAGGAACCATACCAATGATTTGTCAACGTGATGCCAAATAACTAATTCCTGAGAAACACCTGGATGCTTGATAGACCCTGACAATATCCCTCTCCCTACCCTTTTCAATAAGATATTTTAGCATTGTATAAGACAGAGGAATAAAAATACAAAATCAAAACTTACTTTTAGAAATCATCTGGGAAAATCCCTCACCTAAAGGTTAATATCTAAAAATTATCAAGGATTGATAATTTTCCTCTGATTTTTCCTAGCCAGCAGGAAGAAGACCTATAGGGGAGGGGAAGGACAAGCTTTCATAACCTCCAAGGACACTGCCAGCTTTAGGACCTAAAGTAGCATCTGCAATTGGGAAGAACTGGGAGTACAAAAGTTGAGAAAGCTATGGCTTATAACTATTGTCTATGACTTGTCTACATTTCAGAAAGCTAAGACTATAGAGTCTATATATTTTTCTGCCTCTAATTTTGTTGTGGCAGAAGTGTTAGTTTATTAGTTATTTATTAGTTGTTAATTAGTTAATTCATTGAACTCTTTTTCCTAGACCTATCTCAGAGGATCATTTTTCATGTTTTTAATCAATTTTATTAGAGACACCATAGGGCAGGGGTCCCCATACTATGGCCCATGGGCCACATGTGACCCCCTGAGGCCATTTATCCAGCCCCCACCGTACTTCCTGAAGGGGCACCTCTTTCATTGATGGTCAGTGAGAGGAGAACAGGATGCATCTCCATCCTATGCTCCTGGAGTACTGTATGTGGCAGCGCTGCAAAATGTGGTATCACTTATGTATAGTACTACTTCTAGTGGCATAATCCTTTGTGTGGCACCTTGTTCTGAGAGTAATTGAATGAGAATGAGGCACTACACAAAGGATTATGTGGCTGCACAATGGAAGACTGAAGTCAGCATGGTGAGCGTTGATCTGGAGGAGGGGATTCCGCACTGTGTATACTGCTGCCCGGTATAGTGGTGGTGGTGATGGGCCTGTGCAAGGTGTGACAGGCCCATCCCAGCCAGTGCTGAAGCCTCCACTATCCCAGCCAGTGGTATACAGTGTCCTGGCCCAGCACTGTCTCCAGTACTGTATATAGACATCGGATAGTGGTGATCTGGCCATGACATCAGTGGTGGGCCTCTACTGTGAGAAGCCACTGGGTGTTTTATAAGACACCCCCTATTTTTGGGGGGTCAAATTAATATAAGGCAGTGTCTTATTTTCAGGGAAACATGGTAGTACAATGACCTCCGTACTCCCCCATAATCCATATGTTGTGCATCTGGGGGAGTATGGTTGCCATTCTATGTGGGGGAAGTGAGGCATGTGTTTTTTGTATTATGGTCTATAATAACAAATCCATAAATATGGACCATAAGAGAACACACACTAGTCTCATGCCTTCTTTTATCCTGCTATGTTCCCACATCGCACCAATGTGAGCCTGAGGTAAAAGTGAAGTTTCACCAATATGGCCACTGGTGAGGCTGAAACGATGTGGACACAGATCAGACTGCATTGATAGGCAGTGCCGTCTGTATGCCTCTGTGTGGGCAAAATTATTGTTGGTATATTGCTTTTGTAGGGCTGTATACACACACACACACACACACACACATATATATATATATACATATATATATATATGTATGTATTTTACTAATAGCAATTTGGAAACCATAGGAAACAATGACATCAAGAAAGAG
This sequence comes from Monodelphis domestica, assembly GCF_027887165.1. Taxonomy (NCBI): domain Eukaryota; kingdom Metazoa; phylum Chordata; class Mammalia; order Didelphimorphia; family Didelphidae; genus Monodelphis; species Monodelphis domestica. Next base: position 104,136,698 of record NC_077232.1, read on the forward strand.
AAAAATTGACTTGGAGTGTAGGATATTCAAAGAACAGTGGACTTATGATTACTTTTTCATGCAGTACAAAGAAAGAGCTGTGTTTGATATGCCAGAATATAGTGTCTGTGTTCAAAGAAAACAATTTACGTCGACACTATCAAACTCAACATAAAGATAAATATGATTATTTGGTTGGAGATGTGAGAAAAGATAAATATTAAAACTGAAAAATACATTGACAATTCAGCAAAATACTTTTGTGAAGCAGAACCAGCTAAATATTTCATCACTGCGAGCAATTTTTCAAGTTGCCAAGCTAATATCATGCACTGGCAGACCATTTATGAAAGGGAGAATTTGTTAAGGAGTGCCTTCTTTCTGTTGCCAAAATGATGTGTCCAGAAAAGACAGATTTATTTAGTATAGTTAGTCTTTCAGGATCTACACTTACACAAAGGATTGAAGAAATGGGAGACAATTTGCATCAGCATTTGCAAAATTCCACAAGAAAACTTTCCTATTTTCACTTGGCACTTGACATGAGCAATGATATTCGTGATTCTGCACAACTTCTAATTTTTACTCCTGGGACGAATGACAATTTTGAAGTCACAAAAGAGCTTGCTGCACTTCAAAGCATCAAAGGAACAACTACAGGAGAGGATATCTATGAAAAGGTTTCCCAAACTATGAAGAATTTGGAGCTGGACTGGGCTAAAGTAGCCAGTGTGACAACTGATGGTGCTCCTAGCATGGTGGGGTCTAAGAAAGGAGTAATGCTCGCATTAAATAAGGGATGGATAAACATAACCATTCTCATCCAATAGCCATACACTGCCTTATCCACCAACAAGCTCTGCTATGTAGTAAATCACTGAAGTGGGACTCTTATGAAAATTGTGTATCTTATGTTAACTTCATTAGAGCTAATGCACTAAACCACAGTCAATTTCAGGAACTTCTGTCTGAGCTAAATGTTGCCTACGAAGATGTTCTGTACCACACAGAAGTCCATTAGCTGAGTCAAGGGAGAGTTTTGAGACATTTCTATGACTTACTTCCACAGATTATAGCTTTTATGTTTTCAAAAAACAAAGAAGTATCAGAGCTCAATGATGCAGAATGGAAATGGTACCTCACCTTTCTGACAGATGTAACAGAGCTACTCAACAGTTTCAATGTGCAACTTCAAGGAAAAGCAAAACTCATCTGTGATATGCAATCACATGTGAAAGCATTTGAAGTAAAATTAGGCCTCCTTATGAAACAAGTGAAGGAAGAAAATTTCTGCCATTTCCCCTTAACTCAAAATCTGTTAGTGAAAAAAACCCTTGATTGCATTCCCAAAAGAAACATGTGTGGATTCACTGGAAAAGTAGCAAAAGGAGTTCAATTCAGATTTCAAGAGCTTCATTTCCATGAATAGGACATACAACTTTTCTGTAACCCATTTTCTATTGATATTGAAAATGTGGATACAATTTACCAAATGGAACTGGCTGAACTGCAGAATTGTGACTCTCTGAAAGATGCATTCAAGTCAAGCAGATTGCCTAATTTCTATGTATCTCTCCCCTCTGAGACATATCCTAATCTCAGGACCATGTACTCAAAATAGCAACCATCTTTGGCAGCACTTAATTCTGTGAACAGACTTTTTCCAGAATGAAACATCTGAAATCTCCAACCAGAACTAGACGAACTGTATCACTTGTTATGTCTAGCAATGACAAATATGGAACTGGATATTGACCATTTCATTAGCAAAAAGCAGAACCATAGTTCCCATTTAAATACTGGTCAGTTTGTTGATTTAAATTGACTTGTTCTTTATTTTAAATATTGTGTTTGTTCCCTTTTTTTTTTTACTTTAAAATAAGATATGTACAGTGTGCGTAGGGATTTGTTCATAGTTTTTTTTTAATAGTCTGGCCTTCCAATGGTCTGAGGGACAGTGAACTGGTCCCCTGTGTAAAAAGTACCACAAGGTACAGCAAATACTTGGCCTTAAAGTGAGGAAGACTTGAATTCATGGTCTACCTCTGACATAGACGACAAATTCCAAACTCTCTTTACTGCCAGACAACAAGACTAAGTTTAAAAATAGTTGCTTATCAATATTGGTAGAGGAAATTTCCTCACCAGGAATTCTTTACACCAATGGCATCATAGATCTGAACCAAAAATAATAACATATTTAAATAGCATTGGGAATTGTATTTTACTTACATTACAAATTACATGTTCCCTATGCCAATCCAGTTGAGCTGGTATCATGTTTATTATTATCCCATTTTGCATATGAGAATACTGAGACTCAGGAAGAATGACTTGCTCATGGTTATATCCTAAGTAAATGCAAGAGGCAGAATTTTAACCAAGAATTTTTCTGAGGCAAGTTCAAAGCTTTATCCTATACTGCCTCTCTGAGTCAGTTTGTATTATTTGCTGTTCTTTACTGGGCTACTGCAAATATATAATGTGGAGTGCAAAGGTATGCAATGTAAATGCAGATTAAACTCCCCTGGGTAGTTAGGGTTGGTTTCTTAAAGACCCTGATCCCAGAACTCAGCTGTCATTCCACTTTAGTCAGAGAAGGTTCTCAGGTTTCTCCAATGCACTCAGCCAGCAACTGGGCACCATAATAAATCTTCATGTGCTTATCTCTTTAGAGGTTATCTCTCTGTATTGCCCTACTATATATTCTGAAGATGGTATACTAAACTTGTCCATTGGTGCTGGCAAGTGCTTGTTCTGTTGGGGATGAATGAAGGCTCTCCCCACTCCCTTGACAGTATGGTTGCCATTAGTGAAGATCCAGTAAAAATCAGGTCATCCTGGACATCTGGCTGAGCCCATGGTCCTGAATCAAGGGCACCTCTAATAAACCCTGCTAAACTACTCTGTCCCAACCTTTAGGAATAAGCCACAGAAAGGTACTCAGACTCTTCTAGTTGCCTGTAAACTTAATTAATACTTTAAAAATGGGAATCTAGTGCACCTTCCCTTATGGCTCCTTTCCATCTTTCCTTATTGAACATCATTTGGTTTTCAATGGATGATTCCTCTCCAATTTATCAAGATGACTAGAATTTCATTTCTATTTATTTCCCAAGATTTTGTTCTCTACATTTCTCCTATTTAGGTGTTATTTATAAATGAAACAAACCAAATTGTCCCCATGTTCAAATAGCTCCTCAGTAGGATGCTAGTTTCTTAAGAAGTGATGTTAACTCTTTTAGGCAACCATGACACCATTAAGTATATTATAGTGCAATAACACACCTTCCTAAGTGCTTCCTGGAGATTGATTTAGGACTGGGGAAAAGAGAGTCCGATGAATATCCTCCTCATTCCCTCTCTTTCCTTCCTAAGGTTATTAACTCTAATTCATTCCCATGAAAAAGATTGTATACCATTTAGTTGTAGATTTCTGTAGGATAGGGAGAATTTCTCCATTTTGCTCCTTTTTTGCTAATGCCATTCTTTGATTCTATGGGTGACCAGACTATTCTTCCAATACTTGCTATCACTGAAGGGGGAATGACTAAGGACTGACATTCATGGGTTATCATCTATGATTCTCCCCATATTTTTTCCTCTAAATAATTAATAAATATATAGCTGAAACTGTAGTAAATTAAATTCCGTTTTTTGACTCCTCACTTGTTGAAAAAATGTATGGTATCTAGATAGCACAGTGGATAGAGTGCCAGGCTTGGAGTCAGGAAGATCTGGGTTCAAATCTGAATTCAGAAATTTTCTAGCTGTGTGATTCTGGGCAAGTCATTAAACCTCATTTGCCTAGGGCTTGCCCACCTGTTAGAGTTATTACTAGGCTAAAATGCAACAATTAATACACACACACATATGAGATGTATATTCTAACCCATCAAATAAAATGAAGTTTATAGTGTACTTTATATAAACCATGAGATATTTAGGGGGATAGCAAGGATTTAGACCAGTGCTATAAAATTCAAATAGAAACAGATCCCTTAGAGCAATATGTTGAGTTAGCAAACCACAAATTAACATTATCTGCATGGTATTGCAATGGCATTTATGTTCTTTAATATTTCCCAATTACAATTTAATCTGATTGCATTAGGGAGGTTTGCTGCTTAGACCTTCAGAAGTGTCATAGTTGTATCAGCAACTCATAGACTCAAAGAGTTCCCTGGGTGAGGAGAGTTGTGATTTGTCCATGATCATCCACAATTTGTAGAGCAATTCAATTCAACTCACTACAACAAGCATATCTTAAGTATCTGCTATGAACCAGACAGGGTGCTAGGTGAGGACATTAAGCAAAAATAGTCACTGTGTTCAAGGAGCTTATAGTTTATTAGTGAAAAGCTATATATATACTCATTGTACAAAATGAACTTCCAAAACCCACCTCATTTCCTAAACTCCTCCTTGAAATTTCTTTTAAAGATACGACCTTGCTTTCTAGTTGCCCAGGTTTAGCACCTTAGATTTATCCTTGAATTTTGCTTTTCCTTCATCCCTATTCTCATCCAAATAATGATCAAGCCATGCCAGTTCTATTTCCATAACCATCCTTCTCCTCTCTTGCATGGTCTCTAACCTAGTTCAGATGCTCACCATCTCTCACCTGGACTGTTGCAATGGCTTTCTAATGATTAGATATTATTATTCTTGTAAGCTTTTCTCCTTAACTACCTATTTCTTTTTCATATTCATGATGTGTTTTGTCAACATTTTTGCAATGCCAGTTTTCTTTTGTTGTTTTTAAATTTCAGACTGATTTCAAGGAAGGCGTATAATATAGAGAGAGAGCATGTCAAAGCAGATAGAGACATGAATGAAAGGTAGGAAAGAACTGAGTTTAAGTTAACCTCTCAATGTTAATCTAAGGCAAATTCTTAAGACTAAAAGTTATAGAGAAGTTGCCAAACTATATTGGTAGAGGAAGTCTTCTTGTTTAGGATTTCCCTCTATCAAAGAAATCACAGATCTCATCACTATCATCTAATATCTGAGATGATTGTACTTTGCAAATCTTAAAGTAATATGTAAATGTCATTATTATATTAGAATAAGCTGTTATTACCGCCTTTAAGACCTTCTCTACTTTTCTCACTAAAGCTAATTAACCTTAAAACTCTGAAAAGAGTAAAATCATCTTCTGTTCCAATACAGTAGCATATTGTTATCCATTTCACAAGCACATTTCACCATCTCAAAACCCTAAGGCCTTGATTATATATGTGTGCTATATGGTTTCTTGATCCTAAAAATGTATTTATCCAATCTAATTCTATCTAAATGGGATAGATGGTAGTATAATTTAAGATCTAGGCTCAGGACCAAATATTTGAGAAAGACTATTCTGATTCTGTACTGAATTCAAAATAAACAGATGTAGAGCAGCCATCATCTAATGATCTCCTTGCCGTTCTTAGGTTGTATTTACTTCCATTAACACAGAAAACAGACAAAATAGCTCTCACTTATTGTCAATAATAGCCTTGGCAGGTGGATTTGGATATAGCTGTTCCTTGACACCTAAAATGTGAGCCCAATAGCTATTCCAACAAAGTCCTGTAGAGATAAACTTAAAACACATTTTTTTCCACTTAATTCTGTTCTTGTTTTGTTTCCGGCTCTTAATAGTATAAATATTTGCCAATGAAGAAAGCATTTCTGTAGCAATTGAATTATAAAATATGTTCAAGTCTCTGTTAAGAAAAAAAATATTTTTTTGCCAGGATCATCAGTAAATAGACTTCCTTCTTTCCATTTCTAATTTGTGAACTAACTGTGAAGCTAAAGAAGCACAGACTGACTTGGGGAGCCAAGCTTTGAAAAGATAATCACTCAGCGCCATCAAGTGGCTAAAATGGAAGATTTGCCAGCTGCTCTTGGCTTTCCTTGTTTCCCTGTAACTAGAGGAGAAAGATATATGTTTTTGGTTTTTTACACATCCTCATACATTTTTTTCTGCTTTCCTTTTGCCTTAATAAGTTTTTAATAAATAATACACATGGAAAATCTAAATTCACTTTAGCTCCTGAACAAATATCTTAGCAACAAGCAAATTCAAGACTGCCTACCTGTGCCATAAAATGAAGGGAAGAGTTGGCAGGCATCTAGAACATTAATCAGAGAAGGTCAATCAAGAGGAGTTATTGTTGACTTTTTTATCTTCTTTGAGGGTTGTTATTTTGTTCGGAGTTTTGGCTAGAAATAGAAAGACTGTCTTTATTGATCAAATAGATAAAGTCAGGTGATTGCTAATTCCCCATTTATCCCCTTTTGTTGTTTTTATTTAGTTGATGGTTTAGTTTAGATGATGACCCCATATGGGGATTTCTTGGAAGAAACTGGAGTGGTTTGTCATATCCTTTTCCAGCTCATTTGACAGATGAAGAAACTGAGGCAAACAGGGTTAAGCTACTTGCCCTGGTCACCGTGGATGGGGCTAGAATTGAATTCAGGAAGATGAATTCCCTGACACTCCCCTTTACTTCATTCTAATCAAATCATTTTTACTATGTTTTATAAAAGTAAAAGATACTGTGTAAATGTTCCAATTTGGGACACAAATTTCTAAAAATTATATGTATGGTCTGGGGCCAAGAGTTAGGGACAAGAATAAAGTTTTGCTTTTTAAAGATCAAGATGGAATGTTTTAAATTCACCAAATAGTTTTTTAAGGGGGAAGAGGAGAGCTATAAAATTTATATTAGACATAGTCCCTCCATGATGGAACATATAAGCAGAATAAGGGGATAATATATCTACTCAAATAACTATGATTATATGATAAGTATGGTAGAAAAGTACAAAACAAGATAGGATATAAGTTATAAGAAATGCATTAGAGAAAGGAATTATCACCATAGACATTTTTTTTTTGAAAATTTTATTTGGTCAGTTTAGAACATTATTCCTTGGTTACAAGAATCATATACTTTCCCTTCTTCCCCTGCCCCCTACCCTTCCTGTAGCCAATGCACAATTCCACTGGGTTTTACTTGTATCCTTGATCAGAACCTATTTCCTTGTTGTTGATGTTTATGCTAGGATGTTCCTTTAGAGTCTACCTCCCCAATCATATCTCCCTGGACCCCTGTAATCAAGCAGTTGTTTTTCTTTGGTGTTTTTACTCCCATATTGTTTCCTCTGAATGTGGATATTGGTTTTTCTCCTAGATCCCTGCAGATTGTTCAGGTTCATTGCATTGACACTAATGGAGAAGTCCATTACATTCCATTGTACCACAGTGTATCAGTCTCTGTGTACAATATTCTCCTGGTTCTGCTCCTCTCACTCTGCATCACTTCCTGGAGGTTGTTCCAGTCTCCATGGAATTCCTCCACTTTATTATTCCTTTGAACACAATCGTATTCCATCACCAACATATACCACAATTTGTTCAGCCATTCTCTAATTGAAGAGCATCCCCTCATTTTCCAGTTTTTGGCCACCACAAAGAGCTCAGCTATGAATATTGTTGTACAAGTCTTTTTCCTTATTATCTCTTTGGGGTACAAACCCAGCAGTGCTATGGCTGGATCAGAGGGCAGACAGTCTTTTATCGCCCTTTGGGCATAGGTCCAAATTGCCCTCCAGAATGGCTGGATCAATTCACAACTCCATCAGCAATGAATTAGTGTCCCTACTTTGCCACATCCCCTCCAGCATTCATTACTTTCCTTTGCTGTCATGTTAGCCAATCTTCTAGGTGTGAGGTGATACCTCAAAGTTGTTTTGATTTGCATCTCTCTGATTATCAGAGATTTAGAGCACTTTTTCGTATGCTTATTAATAGTTTTTATTTCTTTAACTGAAAATTGCCTATTCATGTCCCTTGCCCATTTATCAATTGGAGAATGGCTTGATGTTTTGTACAATTGATTTAACTCTTTGTAAATTTGAGTAATTAAACCTTTGTCAGAGGTTTTTGTTTGTATAGGACTTTTAATCTTAAATTAAAATAAAAATTTTTAAAAGGCTTAAATTCTGAAATTTACTTGGGATTCAATAGAAATAAGCTGGAGAGTAGAAAAGTGACATGAATAAATCTATGCATAGGGGAGATTATTTTGGCAATAGTATGATACAGCACTAACAGGGGATAGAGGAAATGGAAAAAAACCTGTTGTTTAGCTATTGTATTAGTCAAGGTGAGAAGTAATGAGGGACATAGCTGTGAAAGGGATTTCTTTCTTCTTTGTCTATTTTGAGTTAATCAATCAAGAAACCCCTACTTAACACTTTGTTAGCCATCAAGTAAGAGAATTCACACGTCATTTACTTAGAGAGCTCCCCCCTTTTAACTCAGTCAGAAACTTGTGAATCCTTTGATAAGAGTTTATACTACAGATACTGTCCCCTGGGCAGTGCTAGGGAATTTGGAAGCCATAATTAGCCCCTGTGAAGAGGGGAAGGGACAGGAAGTAACATGGAAAAAAGGATTATAAAAAGTCTAGAACTTCCTATCCTTGTCACTTCTCCTTTAGACTTCTTCTTTGGAGGACTTCTCATTGGGACTTCTGGCTTGGAGAGATCCCTGCCTTGGTGGCTCTGCTAGGAGACCCTCCCTAGTGCTTTGGTGGGATACTCCTTTCAGTGTGAGTTCTGTGGAAAGACTCTTTTCCTTGGATCCTTCATTAGCTTGCTGGTAAGTAACTTGGACTTCCATGTGGAGACTGGAACTTTGTCAGGAAGCAAGCTGAATTTCATCAGATCAGCACTTAAGGTAGGCTAGGAGACTCCTTACTTCTTTCCCTCCTACATTTCATACCTCAACTCTTTCTCTTCCTCATTATTTTTTTAAATAATTTTTTATTTGATCATTTCCAAGCATTATTCATTAGAGATAAAGATCATTTTCTTTTCCTCCCCCACCGCCCATAGCCGACACATGATACCACTGGGTTTCACATGTGTTCTTGAATAGAACCCATTTCCATGTTGTTGGTATTTGCACTAGGGTGTTCATTTAGAGTCTCTCCTCAGTCATATCCCCTCAGCCCCTGTAGTCAAGCAGTTGCTTTTCATCGGTGTTTTTACTCCCACAGTTTATCCTCTGCTTGTAGATAGTGTTTTTTAGATCCCTGCAAGTTGTTCTGGGACATTGCATTGACCCTAATGGAGAAGTCCATTACCTTCGATTGTACCACAGTGTATTAGTCTCTGTGTACAATGTTTTCCTGGTTCTGGTCCTTTCGCTCTGCATCACTTCCTGGAGGTTGTTCCAGTCTCCATGGAACTTCTCCATTTTATTATTCCTTTGAGCACAATAGTATTCCATCACCAATATATACCACAATTTGTTTAGCCATTCCCCAATTGAAGAGCATCCCCTCATTTTCCAATTTTTGGCCACCACAAAGAGTGCAGCTATGAATATTCTTTTTTTTTTTTAGTTTTTAAAACATTTTATTTGGTCATTTTCATACATTGTTCATTGGAAACAGATAATTTTCTTTTCTTCCCCCCCACACCCCGCCACCCCTTCCCTAGCCGATGCGTGATCTGTCTGGGTATCACATGTGTCCTTGCTCTGAACCCATTTCCTTGTTGTTGGTATTTGCATTAGGGTGCTCATTTAGCATCTCTCCTCAATCATGTCCCCTCAACCTCTGTAGTCAGGCAGTTGCTTTTCCTCGGTGTTTTTACTCCCTCAGTTTGTCCTCTGCTTGAGGATAGTTTTTTATTTTTGTTTTTTTTTTCTCATAGATCACTGCAGGTTGTTTAGGGACATTGTAAAGTCATTACTGGAGAATTCCATTACGTTCTCTTGTACCACATTGTGTCAGTCTCTGTGTACAATGTTCTTCTGGTTCTGCTCCTCTCACTCTGCATCACTTCCTGGAGGTTGTTCCAGTCTCCATGGAATTCCTCCACTTTATTATTCCTTTGAACACAATCGTATTCCATCACCAACATATACCACAATTTGTTCAGCCATTCTCTAATTGAAGGGCATCCCCTCATTTTCCAATTTTTGGTCACCACAAAGAGCTTAGCTATGAATATTCTTGTACAGGTCTTTTTCCTTATTATCTCTTTGGGGTACAGACCCAGCAGTGCTATGGCTGGATCAAAGGGCAGACAGTCTTTTATCGCCCTTTGGGCATAGGTCCAAATTGCCCTGCAGAATGGCTGGATCAATTCACAACTCCACCAGCAATGCATTAATGTCCCTACTTTGCCACATCCCCTCCAGCATTCATTACTTTCCTTTGCTGTCATGTTGAACAATCTGCTAGGTGTGAGGTGATACCTCAAAGTTGTTTTGATTTGCATCTCTCTGATTATCAGAGATCTAGAACACTTTTTCATGTACTTATTAATAGTCTTGATTTCTTTAACTGAAAATTGCCTATTCATGTCCCTTGCCCATTTTTCAATTGGAGAATGACTTGATTTTTTGTACAACTGGTTTAGCTCTTTATAGATTTGAGTAATTAGACCTTTGTCAGAGGTTTTTGTTATGAAGATTGTTTCCCAATTTGTTGCTTTCCTTCTAATTTTAGTTACATTGGTTTTGTTTGTACAAAAACTATTTAATTTGATGTAGTCAAAATTATTTATTTTGCATTTTGTGACTCTTTCTAAGTCTTGCTTGGTTTTAAAATCTTTCCCTTCCCAAAGGTCTGACATGTATACTATTCTGTGTTCACCTAATTTACTTATAGTTTCCTTCTTTATATTCAAGTCATTCACCCATTCTGAGTTTATCTTGGTATAGGGTATGAGGTGTTGATCCAAACCTAATCTCTCCCACACTGTCTTCCAATTTTCCCAGCAGTTTTTATCAAATACTGGGTTTTTGTCCCAAAAGCTGGGGTCTTTTGGTTTGTCAAAGACTGTCTTGCTGAGGTCATTTACCCCAAGTCTATTCCACTGATCCTCCTTTCTGTCTCTTAGCCAGTACCAAATTGTTTTGATGACCGCTGCTTTGTAATATAGTTTGATATCTGGGACTGCAAGGCCACCTTCCTTTGTATTTTTTTTTTCATTATTTCCCTGGATCTCCTTTATCCTTTATTCTTCCAAATGAACTTTGTTATGGTTTTCTCTAATTCAGTAAAATAGTTTTTTGGTAGTTCAATGGGGATGGCACTAAATAGATATATAAGTTTGGGTAGGATGGTCATTTTTATTATGTTAGCTTGTCCCACCCATGAGCAATCAATATTTTTTTCAATTGTTTAGATATAGTTTTAATTGTGTGGAGAGTGTTTTGTAGTTGTATTCATATAGTTCCTGTGTTTGTCTCGGCAGATAGATTCCTAAGTATTTTATATTGTCTCGGGTGACTTTAAATGAAATTTCTCTTTCTAATTCTTGCTGCTGAACTGAGTTGGAGATATATAGAAATGCTGATGACTTATGTGGGTTTATTTTGTATCCTGCAACTATGCTAAAGTTGTTGATTATTTTGATTAGCTTTTTGGTTGATTCCCTAGGATTCTTTAAGTAAATCATCTTATCATCTACAAAGAGTGACAGCTTGGTCTCCTCATTGCCAATTTTAATACCTTCAATTTCTTTTTCTTCTCTAATTGCTACTGCTAGTGTTTCTAGTACAATATTAAATAATAAAGGTGATAATGGGCATTCTTGTTTGACTCCTGATCTTATTGGGAAGGCTTTGAGTTTTTCCCCATTGCAGATGATGTTTGCTGATGGTTTTAGGTATATACTGTTTTTTATTTTTAGGAAAGGCCCTTCTATTCCTATACTTTCTAGTGTTTTCAATAGGAATGGGTGTTCTATTTTGTCAAATGCTTTTTCTGTATCTATTGAGATAATCATGTGATTTTTGTCTGTTTGCTTGTTTATATGGTCAATTATGTCGATGGTTTTCCTAATATTGAACCATCCTTGCATTCCTGGTATGAATCCTACCTGATCATAGTGGATAACCCTTGTGATGACTTGCTGGAGTCTTTTTGCTACTATCCTATTTAAGATTTTTGCATCTATATTCATTAGGGAGATTGGCCTATAGTTTTCCTTCTCTGTTTTTAACCTGCCTGGCTTTGGGATCAGTACCATGTTTGTGTCATAAAAAGAATTTGGTAGAACCCCTTCTTGGCTTATTCTGTCAAATAGTTTGTATAGTATTGGGGTTAGCTGTTCTTTGAATGTTTGATAGAATTTATTTGTGAATCCATATGGACCTGGGGATTTTTTCTTAGGGAGTTCTTTGATGGCTTGTTCAATTTCTTTTTCTGATATGGGGTTGTTTAGGTAATTTATTTCTTCTTCTTTTAGTCTAGGCAAATTATATTTTTGTAAGTATTCATCCATATCACTTAGATTGCCATATAATTGGGCATAGTAGTTTTTAATGATTGCCTTGATTTCCTTTTCATTAGAGGTGAGGTCTCCCTTTTCATCTTGGATACTGTAAATTTGGTTTTTTTCTTTCCTTTTTTAATTAGACTGACTAGTACTTTGTCAATTTTATTTGTTTTTTCAAAGTACCAGCTTCTAGTCTTATTTATTAAATCAATAGTTCTTTCACTTTTAATTTTATTAATTTCTCCTTTGATTTTTAGGATCTCTAATTTAGTCTTCATCTGAGGGTTTTTAATTTGTTCACTTTCTAGTTTTTTAATTTGCATGCCCAATTCATTGACTTCTGCCTTTCTTAATTTGTTTATATATGAACTCAAGGATATAAATTTCCCCCTGAGTACTGCTTTGGCTGCATCCCATAGGTTTTGAAAGGATGTCTCACCATTGTCATTTTCTTCAATGAAGTTATTAATTGTTTCTACGATTTGTTCTTTAACTAGCTGGTTTTGGATAATCATATTTTTTAATTTCCAATTAATTTTTTATTTATCTATCCATGTACCCTTACTAATTATTATTTTTATTGCATTGTGGTCTGAGAAGGTTGCATTTATTATTTCTGCCCTTTTGCACTTGTTTGCAATGATTTTGTGCCCTAGTACATGGTCAATTTTTGTGAATGTACCATGTACTGCTGAAAAGAAGGTGTATTCCTTTTTGTCCCTATTTATTTTTCTCCATATGTCTACTAACTCTAATTTTTCTAAGATTTCATTTGCTTCTCTCACCTCTTTCTCATTAATTTTTTTATTTGATTTATCTAGTTCGGATAGGGGAAGGTTCAGAGCTCCCACTAGCATAGTTTTTCTATCTATTTCATCCTTGAGCTCCTCTAGTTTCTCCTTTAAAAATTTGGATGCTTTGGCATTTGGTGCATACATGTTGAGTACCGATATTTCCTCGTTGTCTATACTGCCTTTTATCAGGATGTAATTACCTTCCCTATCTCTTTTAACTAGATTTATTTTTACTTTGGCTTTATCCAATATCATGATTGCTACTCCTGCCTTCTTTTTATCATTTGATGCCCAATAGATTTGGCTCCATCCTCTTACTTTCACCCTATGCGTATTTACCTTCCTCATGTGTGTTTCTTGCAGACAGCATATGGTAGGGTTTTGGATTCTAATCCACTCTGCTATTCACTTGCGTTTTATGGGTGAGTTCATTCCATTCACATTCAGAGTTATGAATACTAGCTGTGTATTTCCCAGCATTTTGATTTCTACTCCTGGTCCTACCTTTTCTTTTTTCACTATTACCTTCTATACCAATGTTTGTTTATAGTCAGTCCCCCTTGCCCCCCTTATTTTACTTCCCTTTCTACCTCCCTCCCTTCTTATTCCCTCCCTTATTTTCCCCTGTAGTCTCTTTAAAATTCCCCCCCCCTCCCTTGTACTGCTTCCCTCCCCACCAGTCTGTTTTTTACCCTTCTACTCCCCTATAAGGCGAATGGATTGGATTGTTCTTCCCTCTTTGGGTCAGTTTCAAAGTACGTAAGAGTTGAGTATTTCTTATCTCCAACCTCTTTACCCTTCCAGTGTATCGATGTTCTTCCCCCTCCCGCCATGAGCTTCTTTGTGACATATAAATTTACCCCCATTTGTTTCTTTTCCCATTTCTTTTAGTCATAACCTCTTTTCTTTTTTAGCTCTAGTCATGTATATATACACATATATACATACACATATATATGTATTTATGCATGCATATATCTGTATACCTATTTATGTCTTGTCCTTTCATCCTATACAGTTTGTCACTGTTCCCTCTGAGTGTAATTTTTCTAGCTGCTCAGGTGATAGCAACAGTTTTTAAGAGTTACCAATGACCTCTTTTCTTATATGGATACATATCATTTTAACTTATTGAGTCTCAAAAAATTTTTGTTGTTATTTTGTTTGTTTTTCCCCCCGCTCTTTTTAAATTACCTTTTGATGGTTCTCTTGAGTTCTGTGGTTGGACATCAAATTTTCTTTTCAGGTCTGGTCTTTTATTTATGAATGCTTGGAACTATTCTGTTGTGTTGAATGACCATACTTTCCCCTGTAAGAATATAGTCAGTTTTGATGGGTATTTTATTCTTGATTGTAGACCTAGTTCCCTTGCTTTCTGGAATATTGTATTCCATACCTTTCAGTCCTTCAGTGTGGATGCAGCCAGATCCTGTGTTAACCTCACCGTGTTTCCACAGTATCTGAATGGCTTCTTCTTGGCAGCTTGTAATATCTTTTCTTTCATTTGATTGTTTTTGAATTTGGCTATAACATTTCTTGGTGTTGTCAGTTGGGGATTAAATACAGGGGGTGATCTGTGGATTCTTTCAATCTCTACTTTCCCCTCTTTTTCTAGGATCTCGGGACAGTTTTCCTGGATAATTTCCTGTAGTATTATATCCAGGTTTTTTCTTTTGTCGTGGTCTTCTGGTAGTCCAATTGTTCTTAAATTGTCTCTCTTCCTCATTATAAATGAAAGCTGCTAACAGTTTTTTTTTTTTTCTGGCTTAGAATAATATTTTGAATTTGGCAACCATAACATTGAATTTATAACTCTCTTATTTAGTCAAAACCACAATTTAACCCTTACATAGCAATGATGGTGACAATAGAGGTGATAGATAGAAGGAAGGAAGAAAAGGAGGAAGGTAGAAAGAAGCAGGAAGAAAATAGAAAAAAATCACTTATTAAGTAATTATTATGAGTCTGACATTATGCTAAACTCCAAACAATAGAGAAAGATGTATAGGGAAGTGGTAGCAAAAGAATGTTGTAGAAAGGGAAGTCATGTAAAAGAGAATTCTTTACTCTATTGTCTATCCTGAGTTAACACTAATTTAAGTACCTCACTAGATTGTAAAGACAGGATTAACTCTCCTTTGTTCTTCTTTTTATTGAATCAACACAAGCTTGGACTAGGTGGAGGAGCTGGAAGACCACTTAGTGAATTTACACCCTTAGAAACACAATCAGACAGGATGAGTATTCACCTCTCCAGAAGATGAATTTTAGAAAATTCACACCCTTAGATGTGTAAAGATTAAATTTAACACTCCCCTGATTATAACAATGAAAATACTTAACTCTCCCCTGTTTGTGAAGATTAAATTGTAACCCCTGTCTATTTTTAGAACACCCTACTTAAAGTTGAGTATGAAGATCTACCCAATTTAAATTTAATCACTAAAGGTGTAAACACCCCATTCATACTTGAGTGGAGGAGGTCTGTGACCCATGTATGCGATAGTGGGTGATGAATCAGAATCAATTGACTGTCTTCTAGGCAGTCCTAGAGCAATGCATTAACTGTGATTGGTAGATGTAAAATTAGGGGAAGACACAGGAAATGATGCAAAGGAAGCATCTTTAAAAGGAGCTGTTACTTCCTGTGAGAAAAAAAAATTCTTCATTCCTTGGAGTACTGACTGGGCCTGAGACCCTGTTTCCTGTTGAGGCTGATAAAGAATCTGCTGACTGGACTGACACATGGTGAGTGAAAGGCTGACTTTTAACTGCTGGTTTTTCTCTGAAGAAACCTGCCTCAGGAAAACCTACTCTTGAAAGGCTTCTCCAGGTCCTCGGATTTGCTGAGGCCAGCTTAAACTAACTCTCCCTGCCTGGGGTGGGGTGGAGTGGGGGGGGGCATGAGTGTGGAGATAAAATACTTAATACTGAGGCTAGATATCTTACCTTATCCTCTCTCTGATTTCTTGCTTCGCTCTCTACATTTTGTAATGAAATCGTAAATAAAATCTCTTTGGAATTAATTAAATTCCTGGTGACCACACTCTTAAAATATAAAATCCAACCCTTTAAAAATTAGCCCCTTTCCCCACTTACAGATGAGAACTTAACCTTCAGAAAATGAGAACTTAAGCTTTTGTAGGTGAGAAGTGGATCTCACAGATATTGCCCCCCTGGACAGTGCTAGACAATATGGAAACTGATTGGCCCCTGTGAAAAGGGGAAGGGACAATGAGTCACCATAAAAGCCACAAAACCCTTCTGCTCAAAGCAAATTGTCTTTGAGAAGATAGTCTGAAGAGAGTGTCTTCTGGAGATAGTCTTCAAAGGAGCTTCACTGGAGACTGTGGTTTAAATCATGAGCTTGGAGCTCTGCTTCAGCTTAGACTCTGACTCCTGGGCTACTTTGTTGGGTGAGTGAAAGACTGACTCCCTTCCTAGTTTCCTAAGAGATTAGCTTCTATCTTGAAGGTTACTCATGGTTGGTTACTACCAGCCTTTCTGGCTGAGGACTAGTATAGGTATTTTCTCTAACCTCTTTCACATTTCTCTACTTTGTTTGCTCTTTATTTTTGTAAATAAATTTCTGACTTGAGACATAATAAATATTGGCAACCACATAATTTCATAAAATTGTTGTCAAACCATTAATTTTCACCTTTACAGTAAGAAGAAACAGTTATTAGAATTTATGGGCAATTGATTGACATGCCCTTTCTAAAATGGTTGTATTGATGTGATCAGTGTATTAAGGGCTAGAGCTGGAAATGGATGTGGGGCATCAAGAAGAAGAAGGGGTGCTTATAGTAGTACTACATAAAAAAGTTCAGAAAGTGGCTTGTTAGGACTGGGTAAAGGCAAGAAATGGTGAAATAAGGTCACCAATCAGTGAAATTTGAGGGATGCTCCTGGGGGAGAATATAGAGGAACATGTCATTGATTTGATATAAGAAATGAGGGTGAGGAAAGTCAAAAGTGACACCATGGCTAGGTGAATGAATGGTAGTGTCACAGACTTGGGAAATCACAGATAGAAAGAGTGAATTCAGAAGGAGTAAGAGTAGGGGAAAGATAAGTTTGGACATGGAGAATTTGTGGTCCTGATAGGACGAGTTAGAGATATCAAATATCCATTGAAGATGTAGAGGTCAGAAAAGAGTTCAGGTCTAAAAATAATCATTTGCAAATCAAATTAATTAAAGTGGAAGTCAAAGTTATGGGAGAGAAAAAAATTCCTAAAAGAGAGGATGTGCTAGGTCACCTGAGCAGTAAGATGGTAGACTAAACATTTTTTTTTAATCCCCATGACTTCTCAAACCTCACCGAAACATAAATGATATGCCAAGAATAAAGCAACTTCAGCTGTCTCCACATTCAAGGACACTCAGAATCCAAAACAAAACTCAGGATCTGACACTCTGACCTTAAGCTAACTCAATATCTCTTTCCAGCCTCCTGGGCTACTGGCTACATTAGCAGATGCAAAGATACAACACAGACTTACTTCAAAACCCACTCCTGAACCTTGGTCCACCTTTCATCTTTCCAGTGTTGTGGAGACCCAGGCTCCAAGCTGCAGAAATTTGCATGGGTCTCAGTGGCCAGCTTGACCACAGTTCTTCAAGGAAAGCCTGCCAAGGGCTATAATCCAGAATATCTAACATTGCAAAGCTCTGAATTGCCAGGGAAAATAAACTGAATTGCCAGTGTCAGGCTGGAGAATTAAGGAACAGAAAGGATGGGGCTGGACATGAGGACAGAACACTATGTGGAGTGTTGGGGGGGAGGAAAGTGGAGCTCTGTAACACTCCATCAAACCTGAGGGAAAGAGCATGGCATTCATTTCTGACCACTCACAAGTCAGCAGTAGCAGAGATCTAGGCTGATGAACTATGCATTGTCCAATATGGGAGGATGGTGAAATTATTTGAGATCCAACTCCCAGGAAACAGCAATCAAAGTAGAAGGAATCAGGAAGTGAGTGATGAGGAAATTAAGGGGAGAGTGAAGACACTGAAGGTAGCAAAGATTTCAAGAAAAAGAAAACTCAAAGATCATGAACATAAAACATAAATTAATAGGAAAACAGTAACAACAGAAGGAAATATGGTTGCCAGATTTAGTAAATAAGTTTAGACATCTATGAATAGATACTACAAAATAAAATAAATTGATTTAGCACTTGATGAGACAGAGAACCCTGTGGAATTTCAAGAGAACATAGAACCAAAACACACAGTTCCTGAATGGTGTAAAGAGAAAAGAGAATCAGGAAGACAAGAATTTATGATCTATATAGAAAAAAATATGCAAAATAGAAAAGCTTGATTCTCTAATGGTAAGCCTCACAATGAAACAAAAGAGAGAATAATAGATTGGGAATGCAAATACATGGAAATAAAGGACAACCTAGAAGAAGAGAAGCAAACAAGGACATTTTAAAATATACTTATTATGCAGTCAAAACATATTGAACTCAAAGATAAGATACATGAAGATAACTTAAGGATTATAGGTCTCTCAGAAGAATAGGACAGGAAAGAATGGGCAAGGATAACAAAGACAGAACTGGGGAAACATTCACATTAAGAATATAAGATAAATTATCATTGATGTTATTTGATATAGTGCTAGAAATGGTAGTTTATTGCATATAAGAGGAAGAAAAAGAAATTAAGGAATAAGTTTCAAAAACAAGACTATTACTTTTTTCAGATGATATGATGATCTATTTAGAGAGCTCCAGAGGGCCAATTAAATTAATTGGTAAATTAAGAAAAATGGTAAGATATAAAATAAATTATCAGTTTTTCTGTATATTTCCAACAAAACTCAGCAAAAAGCAATTAGAATAAAGAACTTGACAAGATATTGCCTGCTTTATGATCCTGGGCAGATCATTGAACTTCTCTCAGTCTTAGTCACCTCATCTATAAAATGGGAATAATAATAGCACTTATTTTTCAGAATTGCTGTAAGAATAAAATGAGATACAGTGCTTTGCCAACCTTGAAGTGCTATATAGATATATATTAGCTATTGGAAAGAAAAAGCCTCATTCAAAATAACTATAGAATGCATAAATTTGGGAGGAGCCAACCTGTTAATATACACACATTAACTATATGAGTATGACTACAAAACAGTCTTTAAAAACAGACCAGAATAATTGAAGAGATATCAATTATGTATAGGCGGGCTGGGCCAGTATAAAAAAAATGATGATGCTACCTAAGATAATTCCTTATCCAGTCCCATACTAGACAAACTAGCAAGGGAAATACATTATAGAATAAAAAATATATAAAATGAATATGGAGGAACAAAAGTTCAAGAATCCTAGATGAAACAATGAGAAAAGTAGAAAGGAAGATAGTCTAGCAGTATGAGATATCAAACTATTTGACAAATGAGGGATCATTAAAACAGAGGTTGCTCAGTAGAGTAGATTTGATACACAATAAACAGAAATTAACATAATACAGTCTAAGAACTCAAAACTCTTAAATTATGGGACACTAGATTAAAAACTACCTATTCAAAAACAATTGATGGGAAAACTGAAAAGTAATGTAGCAGAAAGAGTTTAGACAAACATCAGATACTATATATTAAGATTAGTTCCAAATGATTATAAGACAGATATAAAAGGTCATATTATAAACAAATTAGAAACAGAATAGAAACATTGTGATTGGAAATATGGAAAGAGTTTATAATCAAACCAGGAAGAGAGAGAATTACAGAGGATAAAATGAATAATTTTTATCATATAAAATTTAAAATATTTTGAACTAATAAAATTAATGCAATTCAAGTGAAAGGGAGAGTTGCATGCTAGGAGCTAAGATGGTGGAGAAAAGGATAATTTGTTCCCCCAATTCCTCAAAGTACACAAGAAAATAAATCACCTCAAAACAAAGGAAAGCTGGAGGAACATATCTCTCTTAGGTAAGAGGAGAGAGCAGCCAAAGCAGCACAGCATCTATTAGAACCAGCAGATCTTGGAGCAGTCCAGAACTCTGCAGGAGACAATGAAGCTGCAGACGAGGGACAAACCCAACTGGAACCATTCCATATAGGTAGAGAAGGCAGGAAACCTACAAACTCTCACATGGAATCAGAGGCCTGGGTCTACACAGAAGCTGGGAGGACGAATCAGAACCACAGTGCTCTACTCACTCTCATGTGGAAGCAGAACTTTGGGATACAGGGATACAGAGAGCAGAAACTGGAACTAGAGTGAAGTAACCTGTTCCCTCCCAGGTGGTGGCAAACTTCCTGGGGCAGTAGAATGCAAGGCTCGAATAAAGGTCTAGGTCACTTGGCTGGGGCAAGGAAGCATTGAAGTTGGGGATGTAAAAAATGGAGGCTTGAATCCCCCGAAGTCCTTGCTCACTTCCCAGAATGCTTTGTAATCACATTGAATTCTCACCTGGGAGAGAACACAAATTATTATTTAAAGGAGTTCTCTGCCTACTGAAGCTCTTCTTTCCTACTTCCACTTCGGAGCAGACGTCTCTCATAATGTGAGTGAAATTGAATTGGGCCTCTTGGCCCACCTAGCATGTGCCTTTCTTACTTGTATTTTCTTAAATTCTCAACTTTTAATAAAACTCTAAAAAAATAATACTCCTTGCAGAGAGAAACTAATTTCTACCTGCCCCAGTTTCCCCCCCAAATTTTAACTCTTACAGGGACTAGCCCAGACCACAAAACTACAGGAAAACTGGTAGCATGGTGTGGTGAATTTAGCTGGACAAAACAGCTGCAAACTTCTCCAGAGCAACCTACAGGATCATCTCCTTGACAGACACACCTTGAAGAATAAAGGAAGCCCTTCCTATTCCAAGTACCAGAGAAGTACCCTGTGGAAAGGAAAACTGAATCAAACATTGGCTTTTCTGCTACTGAGGTAGAACAGCCAGCAGTTGGAATGTTAGAGTGAAGATTGATGGACAGAGATAATGGTTGGGGGAGGGGTGACTTGGAGAGTGACAGTTGCTCTTGAGGTCTCTCTTTCCTGGCCCTCAGACTGGAAGGAGTGCTCTCTCTCTCTGTCTCTGGATAGAAGTACCTCTATTCCTCAACTTTTTCCCAATGTGTGCCCTACCTGTATTCCTGTGATCATGTTATAGAACAAAAGGACTTAAGGGAGCAATTTGAACTGTAAGGCCAGTCTTTAGGACCTTAGCCCAAAGAGATAGGTCCAACCAACTCTAAAGGTCAGAACTTTTTCTTCCTCTTGCTGTCTAATGCCAAAGACTTTAAACTTAAGAAAGCTAGCATAGATAGGAATAAAAAAAACCCTCCATAAGCCTGTGAGGGCTGACCTCAGTTCAAAACCTGAGAGAGTCTCAAACCTTATCTGTGGCAAAGTATAGAGAAATCCCTCTTCCCTCTTCCCTGATACCTTCCTGATCTAAGCTTGTTATTAAATTCATCTTGAGTTAAATAACCCACAGTCAGATAAGAGGAGGACTATCATTTCAGGGGGACATAGAGAGAGCAGAACCTAAGTACAGCTATTCAACCATAAAATTTCCTTATTGGACCCCTGCTGGGCAACCTTGGTCTGGGGGGAGGCTTGTCCCTCAGGAGGATCTGTGCTTACCTGCCCTGGGGTATCTTCAACATCAATCAATAGAGAAGACATCCCCTCAGGCTACCATAGTTGGCCCATTTCCCCCAATATCATTTTTCAAAGATGGCCTCAGGGGGTACCTCTCTCCTTTTACCTCACCAGCATCCATATTCCCTTTATCCCTTCAACTCCTCCATTCCTGTTACAAAACCTTTTTTATCCCCTGTACCTCTTCAATCCTCTTCAATTCCTTTAACAATTACAACTGTAGTAAGGAGATTTTGCAAAGCTCAATGCATGAGAGGTTACAAAGTCAAGATTCCACTTAGAACTCTCCCAGGAGTAGGGGCTGAATACAGAGACTGTTACTGGGAAAATCAGTTGGTATGTCAGTTGTGACTCGACTTCATTTAAGAGAGAAACTTCATCTCTCCTACTTACAAGATAGACCAAAGGAATACCTGATTGAGTTTGGGGTGGACCCAAACTTAGTATTGTCTTCCCTTTGGCTGTTTGGATTACTGCCTGCTTCCAGTTGCTGAAACCTGCCTAGAAAAGTGGATTTTCTGTAGGAGATTGCTGTCATCCCTCTGAGGTGCTAGCTGGACACAAGGAGGATTCTTGTGTGAGAAAATCCCTAGGGCCCTGGATCGGCTTCTCCTTACCAAATCCCTCTTAATGTTATTACCCTTTAGCAGTCAGATTTAGTTAGATTAAGAAATCTTAGTTAGTTAATATCTGGGTGGGTAATTGTAAGTTAGATTTCCATCCCTTGCCCTTCTCTTCCCTTTTATTTAATAAACTTTATAAAACAGTGTGGTCCCTTCCTCAAACCTTTCCCTTCCCCCAAATTTGTCTTATAACACAACCCAAGCACAAGGTTGGAGCATTATGCCTTGTGCCTTTGGATCAGAGAAGAACCTCAATAGATAGATAAGGCCATGGGGGGAAAAAACTACTAGAAAAATGAGCAAAGCTTTTCTTTTAAAAGAACTTGGTCTTAGAAAGTTAATTTAGTAACAGGTATGATCAAATATAAACTCAGAAAAGGACAACAAAGTCAAAAACACAAAAATGAAAGCTCAAAGTGTGAAAGGATGTCAAGACTCAAAAGAATCCCTGGAATAACTAGAAAAGGTTAAAAAAAACAACTAATAAGAGAATTGACAGAAAAACTCAGTAGCTGGGGGGGGGGGGCGGGAATCAGCAACTCCCTAAGGTACAGAATTGACCAAATGGAAATGGAGGACAAAAACAAAAACAACTTGAAGAAAACAACTATTTAAAGAGTAGGACTAGTCAAATCAAAAAGGAAACACAAAAACTCAAGGAAGAAAATTACTTCTTAAAAAATTAGAATCGGAAAAAATAAAAGCTAAGAAAACCATTCAAGACAAAAGGAAATAATAAACCAAAATTTTACAAAGTGAAAAATTAGAAGAAAATCTAAAATACCTCACTGGAAAAAAACAACCAACCTGGAAAATAGATCCAGAAGAGATCATCTAAGGATGATCTGAATACCTGAAAGCCATGATAAAAAAAAAAAAAGAGCCTTCTCAGCATATTACAAGAAATCATTAGAGAAAACTGCCCTGATATCCTTGAATAGGAGGGAAAAATAGAAATAGAGAGAATGTACCTATTGGCTCCTGAAAGAGATCCCAAACGAAAATACCCCAGGGCTATTGTAGCCAAATTCCAGAACACCCAAGTCAAGGAAAAAATACTAGAAGCTTCCAGAACTAAATAATTAAAATACTGAGGAGTCATAGTCAGGATTACACAGGAACTAGAATCTTCTACATTAAAAGACAATGCATGGAATATGATTTTCCAAAAGGCAAAGGGTATAGGACTATTACCTAGAGTTATTACCTTTATCCCCTCCAAATTTGTTTCCTGCTCATTTTCTCTCGTTGGTTTCAATGGCAAACTATAGGGTATCATCTGAAACATTTCAGAAATTATGAAAAAACAAAACATTCTAATTAGTTTGTATTACCACTCCCCTGAGCCAACATTTGCATTAGTGGTGATGAACTCCTAAACTCATAGAACTCCACAATTCCTTGATTTCATTGTCCTGTGATTGATTAATAGTATAAAGTAGTACAGAAAACACAAATTAGTCAAAACCATGCTCCCAGTGGAGAATTGGAGGGAGCTATGAATGCAGAGTTTGATTGATAACACAGAAGATGTGGAGAAAGGAAGGCAAGGTTCGAGGCAAACATACTGCTTCACCTGTGTGTTTATTTCTTTCCCCAGAGATCATATTGTTAGTGTCTTAGTAGGTGATGACACAGGGGAGCAGGTCAGCACAGTGTGGGGTTAGTAGTGCCTTGGCTGCCTAGGACTGGACAGCTGCAGACACACCTGCAGGCAATTCTATTTCAAACTATTTTATAAGGTAACCAACAACAAAGCCAGTGGTCAAGGACCAGTGGTCAAAAGCCAGTGAGAAACTAGTTCTTCTCCTTCTAGAGCAGTTCCACATGAGTTAAGAATGAGACACAGGGGAGCAAGTTCCTTTGCACTGTATAGAACTATTCACTATCCCTTAGGAAGTCTGGATTCCCTGATCCTTGAATTTTTCTGCCCCTTCCTAGGTAGCCAGTTGACTGTATAAAATACCCAGGAACCAGATTTGTGTCTGTTTTCCTTAAAGAGAGGATGTTGCTACTAGTGTTTATTGGAAGCTGAAGAAGAGGCTTATTCAGGGACTCAGCATGCCAGTATGGGCCAAGATAATTTGCCTCTGGTGAAAAAGTGTATATAGACTTAGCTATCTATCACTTATATAGTGAAACACAGATGAAATGTGTTGTATGTTATGTGACAGCCAGAGACATTTAACAATCACAATCTCCTAATTTTATAGATAAATATGGATCTCAAAATGTGAAGGGATTTGCCTCCTGACAAAAATTTAGGCTAAATCAAAATGGAACACAGATTTCCTGATACCCATACTGTCATACTGTCACAATAGTTTTCTCTAAATTCATACATTTTGGAATTGGGCTTTGTAGAGTTTTTAATAATATTATATATGATAATATAATAATAATAAGTGGGATACTGCAGCAATAATTTTCTGATGACATAGATTTGGTTAACAATTAATACTCAATTAAATATACAGCATCGTCATGTGCTTTATTATACTTATTAATATTTTCAGAAAAATTATCAATGCTTGACAAGTATATGCGAACTTTACACAACATTCCATCATCACTTTCACCATCACCAACATCATCTTTCTCTGTAAACTTTTGTGTATGGCCATCTAAGGATATAGAGAGACATAAAAAAAGAGATCCTTGGTCGAAGAGAATTTACAGAATAATTTGAGAGACAAGATACAAATACATATAGTAGTATTTCTATATACTTCTTCTGTATTTCTAGTATTTCTAATACTATATAGTATTTCTAATGGTTCCTCCTCCTTGTAGAAATGGTGATGGGAAAAGAGATTAGTGAAATATCAAGAATCGTAATGGTACACAGATTTCAAAATCCCAGTTTCCTTCTTTGTCCACGAAGAGACTTCTGTTTCATCATTTCATTACAACTTCTTCCTTGTAGACTCTAGTAAAAATGCTTCTGAGACTGAGAGCTCTTAATGGGGAAGAAGTGAGGAGGATGTGTAGGAAAAAGAGTACTGGTTTCCAGTGCTGCTACTGCAGTCCAATGTGGGAACAGAAACATCTTATATAGGACAGATATTAGATAAATGTAGTAGTCTTGGTCCAGAAGATCTCTGAGGTCTCTTTCCAACATAAGACTCTGATATTCTATGAATATTGTGTAGGTTGGTTTCCTTGGAGGAAAGAAATTGAGTTTATGGATCATATTTGGAGGGTCCTAAATACTTTATTTTATTTTTTAATTTTAATTTTAAAATATTTTTCCATGTTTACATGATTCATTTTCTTTCATTCCCCTCTTTCCTCCCCCCTCCACGAGTTGACAGGCAATTCCACTGGGTTGTACAAATATTATCACTTGATACCTATTTTCCATATTATTCATTTTTGCTATAGAGTGATTTTTAAGTCTAAACCCCAAATTACATACCCATATATAGATGTAATAAGTGACATATATTTTGCTTTTGCATTTCAACCCCCCTAGTTCTTTCTCTCAATATGGATAGCATTTTTTCTAAGGAGTATCCTGGCTTGTTGCATTGCTACTAGTAGCAAGTCCATTACATTAGATTGTTTCATAATGTTTTACTTTCTGTGGACAACATTCTCCTGGTTCTGCTTATTTCACTCTGCATCCGTTCATTGAGGTTCTCCCAGTTCATATAGAAATCCTCCAGATCTCTGGGGAAAGATTCCTTACAGCACAATAGTATTCCATCACCATCATATACTACAATTTGTTCAGCCATTCCCTAATTGAGAGACACCCCTTCATTTTTCAGTTTTTTCCCAACACAAAGAATGCGGCTATGACTATTTTTGTACAAGTATTTTTCCTTATTTTCTCTCTGGGGTACAAACCTAGTAGTGGAATTGCTGAATCAAAGGGTATGAGTTCTTTTAAAACCCTTCGTGCATAATTTCATATTGCCTTCCAGAATGGTTAGATTAATTCACAACTCCACCAGCAATGCATTAGTGTCCCAATTTTGCCACAACCTCTCCAACATTTATTTTCCTTTACTGTTATATTGGCAAATCTGCTAGGTATGAAGTGGTACCTCAGAGTTGTTTTGTTTTGCATTTCTCTAATTATGAGAAATTTAGATCATGATTACTTTAGGGGAAATGTGTCAAGAACTGTATTTCATGCCTCTTTTTACCTTTTGAGGGCTAATACTATATGTGATATTTTCTCCAGTCATTTAATACCCAGTCCCTCTTTAAGAAATCTTGATAATTGATCACAAAACTTTCAAAATTATATTGGTTCCAACTGTTATTGTTAAGATAGTTGTGATCATAAACTGTAAGAGTTAAAATAGTTTAGACCATAAACTGTGGCAGTTAAAATAGTTGAAGACTTAAATTGTAGTAGATATAAGAGTGGATGAGTAAGTTGTAAAGGCAGGAAATATATTTTCACTACAGTGTTTTGTTTTTAAATCAAAATATAAGGTGGTCGCCAGGGAAATATTCCCAATTATGAAATATACCCAAGTCAACTGGGTTTTATAGAGATTTTAATTAATTAATACAATGAGGAATTAAAGAAGAGGAGAGAAAGAGAGAAAAAGGGGAATAATGAGAAAAGGATAGGCCAGCCCAGGGCAGCCCTGGCCAACCCAGGCCTAAGCCCTTAAGAGAAAGATCAGTCAGTCCTTAATCATTCACTACAAGATCTGTCCAAGCAAGGATTCTAGTGACACCAGGCCAGCAGCATCTCAGCTGCCTCCACCAGCTCAATCCTCAATCTGAACGCCCATCTGAATGAATCTGAGCTCCTATTTAAAGGGCATTTTCTCCTATGTCACCTCTCCTAAGTCCTTATATCTACCAATCACAGTAGACGTTTTTCAAAGGACAGACCATTCTTAGTTCATACCTGAGTAGACTAATCTTTTTGAGTAATTCACATCAGGAAAGCTCTGAGTAAGTTTCTCACCTCTTTGTTCCTTGTAAATTCACAAGTTGCTTGACCTTTATAGGTACTTAGCACCCTTTTGTATTAATCCTAAAATGGGCATGGCTTAAGAACTTTTTGTCCCACTCTAAGTATGGGTTTAAGTACTTTTCATTGTTCAGAAAGGAGTTTACAACTTTATCTTCCCCTAAGGCATGCTTAAGTATGGTGAAGTAGAGTTCTCACATTCCTGATCTAAGTAGAGTTCTCATATTCCTGATCTAAGTTACTTTCACTGCCCAAATGGGGAATGGTCCCAATGGAGGATTTTTAAGGGTTACAATCCTAACCTTATGAAGTAGGGTCTGAGAATTTTTAAGGTTCACACAACACAGATTCCTTCTGGGTGTATTTCATTTGACTTGGCTTCTTTTTCTAACTTCTCTTTCCTACATGCCATTTCTACTTTTTCATATAGTACAAGAATATTGAAGAGTATAGTAGAGTACAATGGTGGTTCTGTCTTCAGTGATAATGAAACTACTTATACTAATGGGTCTGGATCTAACTGATCAGGATCCCTCTTCCAGGGATATGGATCTTAACCCTGTAATCTCTGATTATTCTGGGCAATGAATTTCTGTCTTCCTTATATTCATCAATGAACAAACATTGATTAGACCTCTATTTTGTTCCAGGTACCATAGTACCTGTGGCTATAAAGACAAAAATGAAGTGATCTCTGTGTTCGGGGAATTTATGTAATCAAAAAAGGTTAAGTCTTTCAGTATTGAGAGAGAGAAAAAGAGTGGAAACCTCCCTTCTCAAAAGGGGGTTCAGGGGAGATAACAGATGTTTAGGGTTGGCTCAGAGAGAGGAGAGGGTGTTTTGAAGATTTTCCCCCTTCTGCCTTCTCTCCTTAACTATGCATGCACTCCCAGATTTGCTCTTGTCCTCTTGTCCTCTCTCCACTACTAGAGATCAAAGGGTTTCTTCCTAGGAAAATGTCTCTTCCCCTTGATCTATTCACTCACACTTGATTCACAGCTTGGGAAAAAAATGACTACTTTAATGTCAATTAAATCAGAGTAATACAAAGGAATAAATGGCAGGGAAAGAATGGGAAAAGAAAGTGGGAAAAAGGGGTTCCCTGTCTCTATCTAAAACCTTTTTCCCCCTCCTCAAGTTTTGGGGGAAATCAGGCCTTGGCAGCCTAAGACCCCTGAGAGAAAGTCAGGTTGGCTGACCTCAGGTTTGGCCCCTTGGCCACAGTTCAGACCCAGGACAACAGGAACTGAGGTAAAGTCTGACAGATTCAAAATGCCTTTTCTCAGATTTCTCTTCAGTGAGTCTCTTCAATTAGGAAATGTTGGGGGAAGGATTTCCAGTCACAAGCAGGAAAAGTGAGTAAACCTCAGGAGAAAGTCTTATTCAACCTTCTCTCTTTAGCTCTGAGACCAACTGCTCTTCTAGCCAGAAACTTTTGCTCCTCAAGATTCCAATCTCCTGGGGCCCCTCCCTCGATGAGGAGATCAGTTCCACACACTCTTCAGTTTGGCATTTTTCTTATGTGCCAGCCTCTGTCAGACTTAGATTCTTTTTTTTTTTTTAAACCCTTACCTTCCGTGTTGGAATCTATACTGTGAATTGGTTCCAAGGCAGAAGAGTGGTAAAGGCAATGGGGGTTAAGTGACTTGCCCAGGGTCACACAGCTGGGAAGTGTCTGAGGCCAGATTTGAACCTAGGACCTCCTCTCTTTAAGAGATACCCAGCTGCCCCCCGGGAACTTAGATTCTAATGAATAAAATAGAACATATAGATTCTATATAAAGGTCTACTCCTTTATACTCTCTTTGAGGGAAATTTAATAATATTTTTAAAAATTATTAAAGAATTAGAATATGCAAGGTACACTGAGGACATAAAGGTAAAAATGACAGATTTCCTGCCCTTAAGGAGTTTACATGCTACCAGTGAATTGTAGCCCAGAAACAGAATTAATTAAGGGCATCATGGGGACAAATATTTGGAATTATGTGATTTCCTTATAGCCAGGATGATAATGATAATGATGGATGCAATGATAGAGATTTTCTTTTGGTCTTGACCATAAGATTGCAATGATGGTAGGAATTATCAGTCAGAAAACTCACCTTACAAAAGGTTCTACAACTTTTAGTCTTAGAGAATTATTTGGAGGCATTGAGAAGTTTTCATTCTCTGTGTTTATAATAATTACTAGAAATGACCTTGAAATTTATGCTGGAAAACTAGTAAAAGTAAAATTGAAGTTCAAGTTTTTTATATGTAACCAGAGGTAATGCTGGTAAAAGTTTAACAACTGGCCTATCCAAAAAAAAATTTGCCCATGAATAAAAATAAGATGCTGGGAGACCCTTCTGGGTAATGATATGGTTTTATTGTGAGCAGAACAGTTACAGGGCTAGAAATCTGCAGATTCCTCAGCTAAATCTGAGACCCTGAACTGCAAAACACACACTTTTATAGTTTCATGCCTGTCCTCCACCTCCCACAAAAGGTCTCCAACACGTCTCAGAGACCATTTCTGGACCTCCTGGTCTCTATGACTTTTGATGACCTTTTCTTCCCTGTAGCTTCTTACATGAATTAGTTTGGTATAAAGTACATTGTAAAATGGATTTGCAAACTTAAGACTAATATAGTAACCTACTTATGATTAATATAATGCACACACTTAAAATTACTATAACAATACATACTTGAAATTATAACTCAGGTACTACATACACAGACTCTTTCTTGGGACTAAATTCTTATTACAAATCACCTATTTACATCTTATAATTCTAAAAATCACACTCCAAGTAATGATTAAGCTATTAATTGATTTTCTGGTTACAGTTCCTTCTTCAACCATTCCTCAAATTATTGAGGATTGGGTCAATTGCAGACTAATCATAGCACAGATTTTTATAGATTTTTATCCTTTATAGGCAATGCAAAACCAGAAGGGCATTCCCCTGCCAAGGCACACAGATGACAATTGAAGAAGAAAAAAAGAACGAAAAGGAGAGGATACTGGAGACATTGGCATGGAGTTATCAGGTGATAGATGCTGCTGGTATAACAGTTGTTGATTTAAGGTGGTAGCAATGATCTTTTCTTGAGAGTTGTTCATGAGAAAGAGATGGGCTTCATCTAGTGAATAAATGCTGATTCCAAGCAGGAATAAACACCATTGCTGCTAAGAGTCCAGAGTTACAGGAGTGGCCTAGAAAGGAAACTGCAACAATTCGTGCCTATTGTCTAGATGATTCTTCAGGTGTAATGGATGTTATACCTAACCGAGTCACACAGTTGCTGGAACAGTTCCTATGGTCATCAGGGTCAGAGTCAGAGTCCATATATTAATCTATGGACTCGGGAGTTTTGCTTGGTAGTTTATGGTCCCACTTTGGTCACTTTGGAGTGGTAGAAGGTGGTATAGCTGAAAACAAAACTACACAAATGATATGTTGTGAAGTCTATTATGTAACTTCAAGGGAATAGTAGTTTCTCTGGAGTAAGCTGAAAAACAAATAATAGCGAGGGCCTTAGGAAGGATAATGGTGCTCAGGAATCCTATAAGAACAGATTGACAATAATATATTTTCCAAATCAATACAGTATAATTGGCCATGAAGATCTTCTGATGCCTCAGATTCTAATTCTGCGTGGTTGACTTGGAAATTTCTCCTGCTCCCCCTTGTCCTATGAATAAACTGAGAACTATTTATTTCCTTTTTTTTCTTTTTCTTTCAATTTGAGATAGCAGTTGAAAAAATTCTCAACCTCTACCTCACACACATACCCTCTCATAGCCAGCACAATTGCACTTAAAGAGGAGAAACAGAAACTATTAATCTGGGTACTGGCAAATGGGTCATACAAAAATACAGACAGGAGCAATATTAAAGAATATTTTTTCCTAATGTAAATCTTGAAATCAGATTCTCCCCTTATAAGGAGAAGAGACTAGAAGAATTTGCTTTCTCATACCCAGACAAAGATAGGGTAATAACATTGTAGGATTTGATCACACATACAGAAATAAAGTAAAAAGATGAATAGCAGAGAGTTTTATAGTGAGTCAGATTTTTGTAGAGAAATGCTTCTAAATATGCCACTTATAAAAGAAAAGACTTGTAGAGTTATATTTATTATTTGCTATATGAGAAGGAAGAAAGGAGGTATAAATAAATTCCTTGCTTAATCTCTAGCAGAAGGTAGAGAGAAGCAAAGGAATGACAAAATGGCTGAGTCTGCCTCAAAATTAATGTGGATTGATAATTCTGTCAGGATGGAGGTCTATCTGGGTATTTCTCAACTCACTCCCTTGACTGCTCTCCCAGGAATGGTAGAAGCCATCCATATTTTGCTGATATCCTAATTAGTGGTCCAATAGCCTCATAGTAATCATGCCTGAAAGAAGATTCTCAGAAGTATTTTATGATAAAATTCTAAATATTTTATCTCAAATAACAAAATCTTGTCATGGATTAAATATATACACACACACACATATATATATATATATTTATGGTACACCCAACATTATTTCTAACATCTACACAAAATAACAATGTAATTGTCAGAGATCACAGTTACTCAACAAACCACATCTTTTAGGCCAGCATGCAAGATAAAGAAAATAGCAGAGATTGTCTGTAAAGGAGATAGGAACCACAGGTTTTGAACCAAAAAGTATCAGTTTGCATATAGCAAAAGATAGGATGAAAACATGAAGTAAAAAACAATTTTCAAAGGAGTTAGTTGAAAATCTTCAGAATAGAGCTTTACAGATAATATAAGTGTACAATAATTATTTTCTCAAAAAAAGAAAACAGGAAGATCATAAGTTTTCAGAGCAAAGTTTCTATAAAAAAGATTTCATTTTTGGACAGTAATTTCAGCCTAATTACGTGGTACACTTTTTAAAAAAATTAACTCTGATAAGATTTTCATAAGGGAACATTTTAGGCATCATTCTGAAATTTCTCTCAAAGCCTAACTCACTTTTTCCAAGATTCAAACCATTAATTATGTTTGACAGTATCAAATTCCTTTGAGAACTGTAGTTACTACTATACTGATAGATTTTATATTCAATTAATCTTTTGTCATTAACTTATCATAATTTGTTTGATTTATAAATCTAAGATAATTAAATAACATGAGATTATTGAAACATATAACTGAAAATAGGATATCAAAGAACAAAATTTGTTCTATTATCAAACAAGTGGATTTTGGGAGTATTATTTGAATAAACAGCTTCATTAGAGTTCACAGGATCAAGTAGTATCTATAACCCTGCAAAGTCTAATGAGGAGATATTTTGCAAATACTGAATTATAATTTCCACATTCAAAACTTGAAAGTTTTCTAAGTTACAAATTCCAAACACTAAGAACACAATTTAAAATTGAGATTTGTCACTTTCAAAGCAGTTCAATTTTCCTAATTTAGAATTATTAACTTTTAATATATACCTCATTATTTGGAAACACATTAACTTAGAAATTTCCAAGGAGAAATTAAAGCATTTCTCTCTGTCAATTACTTAGTTTCTGATTTTTTCAATTTCTTTCTTTTGTCACAGGCCCCTTTCAACATGGCCAGCTCTGATGGTGGGAGAAAGAGAAAAAAAAACACATTTACGAATGTAAATATATATATTTTAACAATATAAGAAGTTGTTTTTTTTTTTCATGACTTCCTCTCCTAGCTGATCAGGCTGAAAGTAGAGGCATGAGTAATGTAAAGCTTGAAAACATTTGTTAATATGATTTGAAACAGAGTTTACAATAAATAGATGGGAAAAGAAAACACTGGAGTAGAGTATCTCCCTTTTTTTATAATGGAAAAGTAAATTCTAAATTCTCAGTTCCTAACTGAATTTTTCCTCTAAGTAATACCAACATTTGAAGATATTATCAATGTCTATGTGTAAAATTTTAAGGGCAGTCCCCACATATTCTATTACTTGACTATACCCAATAACTAATTAGCTAACTTCTTATAAAAACTCTGTATATATTATCAATCATTGAGTTTTAACATTTGTCATGCCAGGCTGAACAGGAAACCTGCCCTTTCACCACGCTTGCTATAGTTTCCTGAGTGGGTTGTCAGGTGGAATAGAGTTAAGCTTACTTCCCATTTTTATTTCCTAGCAAATTTATAGCCTGTGGAACTAGTCTAAGAATTTATTTTGCATATAAACAAAACAGAAATAGTAAGTTCAGAATCTGTAAATATAGGTGTCTGTGAGTTTGGATAGGAAGCCAGAATCTAACTGACCCTGTATGAGCATATATAAAATATGTAGAGTTCTCTTAGCAATCAAATGAATAATTTTAAAAACTTCTTTTAGAGTAGCACAATTCCTAACAGTTTAAAACCCCCCCAAAAACAGAACAGTGACAAAACTTTAAGAAAAGCAAGTCACAAGTGAAATTATTCCTCCCTGCTGAATAAGCACCTCTCTGTTAGAGTAAAAATTACTTTGAGCCTTTCACTTAAAATATTAAAAGAAATACCCTGTTTTTTTTTCTTTTTCTGCTATTTCATAGATGAGAATAGCATTCCTCAAGGGAAAACCATCCTCTACTAAGAAGAAAGTTTTAATTTTTAAGTACTCATCCAAGTATTCTCTCTCAGAATGAGATAGCTCTTGACTAGAATATGTATGTGTTCCACAACAAAATACCTATTTCCTAAATTTTTCAAAAAAACAAATCAGCAGTCTGTAAAACACAAATAGACTTAACACCAGGACAGTCATAAAACAAACCACTAACGGGCTCCCAAGAGGAAGGAAGAATGATAGGATACTCCTAAAGATAGAGGCTTAACTGAATCCAGAAGAGGAGGTATTTAAGTAGGAGAGAAGTCCAGGACTGGAGTCCCTTGGAGAGGGAGCCCTGGAGGCTCACTTGAGGGTCCCATGTCTAGAGTTCAGGAACCAATCCTGGTCCCATCTGAGGTGCCACTTATAAAATTAGGGTTCTGGGATACCGTTCTAGGTAAAGATCTGGCTTTGTTGTGAGAGAGAAAGGCCTACAGATTCCCCAGCTAAATCTGAAACCCTGAATTGCAAAACACACATATTTTTATATATTCATGTCGGTCCACAACCCCTCACAAAAGGTCTCCAAGAAATCTGAGAGTCCATTTCTGGATCACCTGTTCTCTGTGACCTTTTAATGATCTTTTCCCTGCAATTTCTTACATGAGTTAGTTTGATATAAAATGCATTGTAAAATGGATACACAGTTAGGATTAACAAAGTAACCCATTTATGATTAGTATGATCCACTTAAAATTACTATAATAATATACAAACTTGAAATTATAACAAGTATTATCCTGGGACTAAATTCTTAATCTGGTTACACACACAGACTCTTCTTGCCTAGAACTAAATTCTTATTACAAATCTCGCAGTTACATCTTATAATTTTAAATCACACTCTAAGCATTGATTAAACTATTAATTATTGATTTTCTGTTTACACATGCCACACTTTTTAGTTTGTGACATTTTCATTCCCATTTTTCTTTTCTTTCTTTTTTTTAAGGCAATGGGGGTTAAGTGACTTGCCCAGGGTCACACAGCTGGGAAATGTCTGAGCCCAGATTTGAACCTAGGACCTCCCATCTCTAGGCCTGGCTCTCAATCCACTGAGCTACCCAGCTGCCTCCCCCCACCCCAATTTTTCTTTACCCATTGTTTTATCTCTTTTGTTTTATCTACTGACTGTTGTCATCAACAAGATGCTACATTGAACTATATGTGTCAGAAAATATATGGCCCAAAGTCCAAATAAAAAGATTCCCTGAATACTCCTCTCCCTTGTCTGCATCATACATTGAGAGTTTGGAACACTGCAAAGTGTCATCAGAAATTACACATATTGGTCTAATGTACCAAAAGAAAAAAAAACAAAGTGATGAGAAATATATGTTGACCATATTATAACATGCAGCTAGATAGATATTCCCTCAAATTAATTCATCAATATATATCTAAAGACAAGTGTTATAGATAGCAGGCAGGCAGGCAACAAGTATCATTAAATGTTTTATTATGTGACAATTTCTTTTGTCCAGAGTCAAGTATTCCTGCTAAGAAATTTACAAAATTAGGAAAGGTTTTAGATACCAATTCTCTTTCCCTTCTGCACCCAAGATAGGAGCTAAGACCAGTGCCATAGTCTGGTCTAACCCAACTCTCTTTTATCAACCCATTAGCTCCATTTATATATGCTCCAGTCTAGCTCAGACCCTCATTCCATCATGCCTGGTTTCCCTGGATCTAGTCTTTTCCTTTCTTCAATTGTCAGGCTTGAAAGAATGAGGGTTTGATCTAGGCTGGAGTTTATGTGAGTAGAAATGAAGTATTTAAAAGCTGAGAAGTTGATAGTCTTAAAACATAGATCTGCCATGACATCTCACTATTCAATAATCTTCAATGGCTCCCTATTCTCATAAGATAAAATCTAAACTCCTCAGCCTAGCATTTAAAGTCTCCCATATTCTGTCTCTCACTTTTCTGTCTTTTCCCCATATTATTCCATTTTCTGAATTAAAATGAAATGAATGCTCAGTATCCCCAAGCAACCCCCTTAGCCTCAGCCCCAGCTCCCACCTATTTCACCCACCTTGAGAAAGCTTTGTTCACAAGTTTTCCCAGGATACACAGCACAGAATTTTTCCTTTTGATGATTAAATGAAATGAAAATGTTTCTATTTACCTAGAAGAAAGCCTGGCAGCAGGTGAATCTGACAACAAACTAATTTACAGACATTATGCCACGTTGTATTTGGTGTTCCAAGTGGATTTTTTAGAAATTAAGTTTGACATTTTAAATCAAACATGGGTTAATTTATATAGGGAACTCTTTGAGTGCATAAACTTCCTCTAATAAGGAAGGCCAGTATGTTTTCTGAAATGTAAAATCTTAGACAGTGGTGTCTATAGGTGCCTAGAGCAATGGCATCAAACTTGGGAGAAACCAGGGGTCACTGAACCATACATAAGGATCCCTGTGGGTCACACATTGACTTAATTTTAAAATGTAATATTACTTACGTTTAATTGTATTTTTATTTATTTTGTTAAGTATTTTCAATTAGGGCAGCTAGGTAGAGCTGTAGATTCTGGGTCTGGAGTTGGGAAAGACTCAACTTTCTGAAGTCAAATCCAGCCTCAGACACTTTATCAGCTGTGTGACTGAGCAAATAAATCACTTCACCCTATTGGCCTCAGTTTCCTCATCTGTAAAATGAACTGGAGAAGGAAATGGCCAACTACTCTACTGTCTTAGCCAAGAAAACTCCAAATGGTGTCCTGAAGAGTTAGACACATCTGAATAACAATTTCCAATTGCATTTCATGCTTCACTGGGGAGTTTTGTGGCCCTAGATGAGCAGGGGTAGAACATAATTGATGGCCATCCCAATTTCCAGGTAGAAAAGGAAACTTGCGTTTATTAAGTGCCTACTGTGTCAGGTATTGTGCTGAGCATTTCCTACAGATGTTATCTCATGTTCAAGACAGTTCTCTATTAACCATGCTGCCTTTCGGTTTAGCTCAAAGCAGTCACTTAATAATATGTAAAGTAGGGCTTTTAATTATAGCTAACACTTGAACAGCGTTTACTTTGTGCCTTACACATATTATCTCATTTGTTCTTCACAACCTTGGGAGGCAGGTATTATTATTAGATCTATTTTGCTGATGAGGAAATTGCGGCAGACCAATACCATCATCAAAAGTCTCAGGCAGCATTTGAACCCAGGCCTTCTTGATTCCAAGTTCGGTGCTCTACCCACTGCATTACTCAATGGCAGTTCCCTTAAGGCGTGACTTTTCCCTTTCGTTTTTTCTGCCTCGTCTTTCCAGCTCTTCAAAGCCCGCTGGGACCTACCCCAGCAGGGGGTAGGCGGAGGTGGGGGTGGGGTGGGGTCAAAGAGGCTTTCACCTGTTAGCTTCAGAGCATGCGCAGGAGCCACTCTTTCTTCATTTCCCCCAGCCCTCTCGGCTCGGCCCCGGGAAGGGGAGAAAAGTGGCCGCTTCGGGGACGTCTGACGTCACCACGAGGACGTCGGGCGACGCCGCGTCGAGACATATGACGCGCTTTTGGAGCCGTCGTCTCTTCCTTCGCGCCTTATCCATCACCTTCAAGCCTGGCTCGAGTGGTAGCGGGTCCGAGGATAACGGGACCGAGGGCTCTAGGCCAGGCGTCTGTGCCGAGCACGGTCTATACGAAGGGACGTAGGGATTCGGGGTCCGGAGCTATGTGGTAGGACGGCTGCCGTGGAGGCCTGTGCTCCTGAGGGTCAGGTGACTCTGATGCTTTTCCTGTTTGTCCCCAGCGGAAGGCGGACGGGCGGGCCCGTTGCTATGGCGCCTCAGGCCGCGTTTTTGGAAGATCGGTGGGGCCCGGGTAGCTCTGGCTACCTCTTTTCCTGATGCCGACTAGAGAAACCCTCCCCTCCCCCCGCCTTGGTCGGGTCTGGGAACCGCTAGCTCTTTTTCTTTCTTCGGCTTAATGCCTTTTTCCCTCTTGTTACTTTTCCCATCCTGCTCCCAATCGCTCTTTCCCTTCTCAGCCGTCCTCTTTTTCCTCTCATTACCCAGGTGTGGCCTATCTTACATCTGGAACCGGATTTCAGCTGGGAATTTGGAGAGCCGTTTTTTAATATTATTGTAAGAGCTTCGGTGATCCATAGTATAGTCGGAAAAACAGTTCAGCCTGGAAGGGTGACCCCACAGGGGATTAGGTTGTTGGATGACTGGTCGTAGAGACTCTCTAGTCAACCCTCTGGTTTTACAGTGTTGGAAATTGAGGCCCTGAAAAAAGATAATTTTGCTTCCCGACTATGGGGCTTTTCACTCACCGTCTCCCCCACTATGTGCAATACTCTCTGTGCCCTCTGATGGTTTTTAGAATCTCTAGCTTCCTGCAAGACCCAATTCAGATTCCCGCCCTGCAGGAAGCTTTCCCCACAGTTTAGGGCCTTCTCTTTGAGATTACCTTTTATTCGTCCTCCAGGTATATGTATGTAAGTTGTACTTTAGAATGTGAGAACTGGGATTCCAAGCACCTGTTTGTGATTAGTTCAGTACCTGGCACTTACAGATTGTTAAAGTCCTTTCAGTTGTGTCTGATCCATCCAGACCCGATGGACCTCTCTGCCTGTGAGATTTTCTTCGCAAAGATACCCAATACTAGAGTGGCTGGCCATTTCCACCTCCAGGAGCAAACAGAGGTTGTGACTTAAAGAAGGTCCACAGCTATAATGTTTCTTATTAACTCAAGGCTTCCTGATGCCATATTTGGAACCCTATCAAGAGTCCTTTAATTGCTCTGACACACATATACATACACACAGGTTTGTTTGTTTTTTTAAACCCTTACCTTCCATCGTGGAATCAATACTGTGGATTGGTTCCAAGGCAGAGGAGTGGTAAGGGTTAGGCATTGGGGTTAAGTGACTTGTCCAGGGTGTTAAGGGGTTGTCATTGTCATGTGCTAGCATATGTGGTCATAGGCCATCCTCCTCACAGTTAATCCTTAAATGGGGGTGTATACATTCCTTGGCTGCTAAATTTCTAAGACTAAGCAAAATGTAGAAAATCGAAAATTCACAATAGTCACACAGCTGGGAAGTGTCTGAGTCCAGATTTGAACCTAGGACCTTCCATCTCTATCCACTGATCTACTCAGCTGCCCCCTCACACATATATAATAACTGTTTAATAAACACTTCACTGAAGATGAGAAATGACTTCTTCAGAGATGTTTCAAATAGACACATTTATTAAGCACTTAACTGTGAGAAGCACTGTGCTAACAGCTGGGAATGCAAATGTAACCAATTTCCCATCCTCAAAAGAGCTTACATTCTATAAGAGCATACAACACACAATTGGAAAGGAAGGAGGAAAGAGGGACTGAGGAAATGCAAGCTTTCTGAAGCAATTTAGCCATCCAGAGAGCAAAAGTAGGAATGAATCTGAGAGAGAATACAGGAGTGGGGTAGTATTGTTGGATTCCTTTCTAAAATAGTGGACTTGGAGAAAGTCTTCAAGTGGGAGAGGTCCAGGGTATTGAGAGGCATGTTGGTTGCAGTGGTAATTAATTGAATTAAGGTAGGCTCCAAAGCATGAACTCTACCCCACCTAGAATGACTTCTATCAATCCCTTGATGGCATTATTTTTTTTTACATCTTGAAGGATAGGTATAGAACTGGACTTGTGATTTTACTAGTGTTTTCTAAAATTTAATGTACTTAAGTAGTTGCCTCAAAAACATTTGGAGGATAAATGACCAATTCAATCTAAGTTACATAGCTTGACTATGTCAGAGTGTCAGAGTGAATTTACAAGGTGGCCTAGCTATGTGGGCACCACTCCATCCGCTGGGTCTCAAAGCTAGAGGAGCTTGGAGAAACCTTAGAAATTCTGTTGTCCTGCTCCTTTCTTTTTTTCTTTATTTGAATTAATTTATTTAGTCAATTGATTACAAGAATCACATTATTTCCCTCCCTCCACTAACCTCCCATCCTTCCTGCAGCCAACACACAATTTCACTTGGTATTACATGTGTCCTTAATCAGAATCTATTTCCATGTTGTTGATGTTTTCCCTAGGGTGTTCATTTAGAGTCTACCTGCCCAATTGTATCCCCCTCGACCCATGTAGTCAAACAGTTGTTTTAATTTGGTGTTTCTACTCCCACAGTTTTTCCTCTGAATGTGGATAGTGTTCTTGCTCATAGATCCCTCTGGATTGTTCAGGATCACTGCATTGCAACTAATGGAGAAGTCCATTACATTTGATTGTACCACAGTGTATCAGTCTCTGTGTACAGTGTTTTCCTGCTTCTGCTCCTCTCACTCTACATCAATCCTGGAGGTTGTTCCAGTTCCCATGGAATTCCTCCACTTTATTATTCCTTTGAGCACAGTAGTATTCCATCACCAACATATACCACAATTTGTTCAGCCATTCCCCAATTGAAGGGCATCCCCTCATTTTCCAATTTTTTGCCACCACAAAGAGCGCAGCTTTGAATATTCTTGTACAGGTCTTTTTTTCTTATTATCTCTTTGGTGTACAAACCCAGCAGTGCTATGGCTGGATCAAAGGCCTGCTCCTTTATTTAAAAATTAAAGAAACAAGATTAAAAGGATGAGGTGACATAGGTCACAGAGCCTAGGATAACAAATGAATTGTGAAAAACACCTTGTAAACCTTTTGGCACTGTATACATTCTAGCTATTATGTGTCAATGAGTTCTAATGTTTTGGTTGGTGGTTTAGGTCTCAGTGGCATTTGTAATTTTAATATCATTGTCATTGAAAATTTTAAATGAAATCTATAACTATTTGGAATATTTTGAAATGCAGTGTAGTGCCATGGCGAATATGGAGATCATTTATCCACTTTAAAAATACTCTTTTAAAATTAAAATTAAAATAATTAATATATTTTAAAAGAAATATGATCCAGGATAGACTGACACTGACATCAGGGATACATTGGGGCTAGACAATTTTCTGAAACTTCTTAGTAGTTATTGACGATAGAAAGAGGTGATTATTCTAAGTGTTTTGAAATCAAGAAGAAGAGCATATTGCTTCTGTGAAAAGTTAGAATAAAGCCTATTTTAAAGTTAGTGCTTATTTTAATATTTTTTAAATTTTTTATGCCTTTTAACCAACAGAATTATTTCTTAATACACTCCAATTGAATCATCCTCCTTTGGAGAAGTCAAAGAAATTTGAAGAATATTCAAAACAACAAAAGGAACTTCATAGCATTATAAACAACTTTCTGTGACCATAATTCTTCCTTCATAACTCCCAGATGTTAGCAGCATTTTAGTGACATTTTCATTTACCTTTTTGTGGTCTTCTATTTCTTGAATCTGTATAATGCTTTTTTGGTAGGTCAATCCTCAAATAGTTTGTGCATTTTATGGTTATTTGGAATGGGATTTCCCTATTTATTATTCCTTGTTTGGTTTTGTTATTGTCATAAATATTATGATAGAAATACATTTAATTTCTGAGGGTTTATTTTGTAGCCTCCCAACTTTACTGAAGCTATTTAGTCAATTAGTATATTTGCCAGTTCTCTAGGCTTTTTCCAAATATACTATCATATCCTCAGGAAATAGAGACGGTTTATCTCCTTTTTTACCTGCTTTATTTTCTAATTGTTACAACTATTTCAGATAATAGTGGGGAGAGTGGGAATGTTTGCTTCCCTATGTTATGTTAGAAATTTTCTATTATTTCCATTGCAAATGGTACTGCTTTTGGTTTAATTTTTTATTTTATTTTTGAAAAGAAAAAAGGTGGGGGAGGTGGTACCTCTATTCTAGTATTTTGTAAGTGATTTTTTTTTTTATCATAAATTATTGCTATACTTTGTTAAAGGCTTTTTCTTCTTTTGAGATACCATGCAATTTAGGATTGGATGATCTTTATACACTTAATATAAATCCCACTTTTGTCATAATGAATTATTTAGTAAATCTGACAGGATTTTGTTAAAATTTTTGAGTCAATACTATGATATTGGCCTATAGTTTTATATTTCCTTGGTTTAGGTATTAAGTCTATATTTGTCTCAAAAAAGGAGTCTGGTAGGGTGCTTTTCCCCTCAGTTTTTGAGAGTAATTTGTAAAATATGGGTACTTACTGTTTTAAAGTTTGATAGAATTCATTTGTCAATAGATTAAGACCAGAGGTGTTTCCCTTCTCCCACTTTATCAGTTCCTTTACAGTTAGATTGATTTCTTTTTCTCAGAGTCATTTAAGATCTCTTATCTCTTCTTCTAGTAGTTTAGGTAGTTTATATTTTTAAAGATACTTTATTTCTTTTGTGTTTTGTCTTGTTAGCATATAACTACATAATATATTCTATTATTTCATTTAGTTTTGTGATTTCACATTACCCTTTTGTTATTTAATTTATTTGATTTTATGTCCTCAAATTAGGTAAAAGTATATCAATTTTATTAAGTCTTTTCAAAGAACAAGTATTAGTTTTATTGTTGATATTTTTTGTTTCCTGTTTTTTTACTTAATTTCATTT
Organism: Monodelphis domestica; assembly: GCF_027887165.1. Taxonomy (NCBI): domain Eukaryota; kingdom Metazoa; phylum Chordata; class Mammalia; order Didelphimorphia; family Didelphidae; genus Monodelphis; species Monodelphis domestica. The sequence continues at coordinate 104,179,060 of NC_077232.1, forward strand.
GTGTTTATTTTAGGTTTGTTTCTTTTTTCTAATTAAAAAGATACGCATTCAGCTCCTTAATCCTCTCCTTTTCTGTTTTGTTATTGTATGTTTGTAGGGATATGTTTTTCCCCTGAGAACTATTTTAGATGCACCCTAGAAATTTGGGTGTGTTGTTTAATTCATCATTATCATATTTTTTCCACATAATTGTTTCTATGATTTTTTTTGACCCACTTGTTATTTAGGATTTCACTGTTAAGTATCCTTTTGGGGTTGGACCTTTAGTTCATGGTTCCTGAACCAATGCTATTTTAATTGTATTATTTTCTATAAGGGATATATTTACTATTTCTATCCTTTTACATTTGTTTTTGATATCTTTGTGCCCTGACACATCGCAATCATGTTTTTTTGTAAAAGTTAAATGTGGTGCTGTGAAATCCCTATATTCTTTTTCAGTACCATTTAGAAGATTCCCTAAGTCTTTCAGATCTAGTCTCCCCAGCAATTTGTGTAGTCCTCTGTTTTCCCTTATATTTATCTTTCTGATAGATTTAGCCAAAACTTAAATAGAGATGTTAAAGTCTCTTTTTGCTATTAGTGTTACTTGTCTATGTCTTCTTGTAACTTAATGTTTTCTTTATAAATGAGCGGTTTAAGGAATTTTATCAGTTTATCACTGATAATCATTTTGTTGTCTCTAGTTCCTTTTAGCATATTGTAATTTCCTTATCTCTTCATTTTTTGATGCTTTTTGCTTTGTCAGATGACATGATTACAACCTTTTTTCATGATTGCTTCTTTGGATTCACTTGGTATATTTCCCCTTCCTTTAGTGTTTTTTTTTTGGTATATATATTTTTTTAATGTTTCTTGTAAACAACTGATTATGGAGTCTTTTCTATCACTTTTATTGGATCATTTAATCCATTCACATTTAAAATTGTGAGTTTAGTTTATATTTTCCTTCATTGGTCTCTAATATCAAGTTTTTTTCAGTTGATATAAATTTTTTAATCCCTTTTCCTCTGTAAACACAATACAGTCCCTCTTCAGTTATTCTAACTTCTTTTAAGATGACCCAATTTCCACTATTTCTCTTACTCTCAACACCCTCACCCACATTTGTTATCCTTTGCCAGTTACCTCAGGGAGCCATAGCTCTGCCTATCCCCCCCTCACCCCAGGTAGGATGAATGGGCTTTTCTAGCCCCAGATACCTTGCTTAATACACACCCAGCACAAGTTCTTGTTCAGATAGGACTTCAATTTGGAGTCTCTTAGGCTAAGTGGTCCTTAGGAGCTTGCAGACAAACTAGACTTTTTCTTTTCTACTTTTAGTTCTTTTCCTTGAGTCATTCTACTCCTGCCATAGTTTAGGTTAGACCCTCTCACTAGTTTGCCTCCTCCCTAGCCAAACTTTGCCCAAGCCTGGTATCAATAAGGAACCCCAAGAATTTTTCTACCACATCCGACTTTGATTAAGAATGTCCATCCTATGTCTAGCACTGATTACCTGTTCTCAACCAAATCCATTTGGGGTATATAATCTTGTCATCTGAATCCCAACTTTGAGTCTGTTCCCTCCCTAACACATCTCCCTCGCCCTTCCTCTGGGTTGAGTTTATTGCATGCTGGGACAGACCTCTTTATATGGCAATTCTGTGTGTGTATGCTTTGTTTATTTGCCTGCTACATGACATAACAATAAAGCTTATGTGATTGTATCATTTCCCTAAGGACTAATTTAAAAACATTTTTTGAACCTAGGTATTTGCTTTTTAACATTGACCTTGAGAGGTCAAATAAATGCACATTTCTTCAGCCATAGGAACATTTCAGCAGAGGAATCCTATCCTACCACAATATAGCCTCCCTCTTCCCTGCCTCCTTTCCATTCCTCCTCCCTTCCTCCTCACCTTCTACCTCACCTTATCTGCTGGCTCTTCTCTTCCTGAGAGACCATAGGAGTCATCTTTCATTGCCAGTCTTTCATTTGACCCTGACACATCATCTGCTCCCTTCTATCCTCCTACTTCCTTCTACTCTTTCATTTGCCTTTACATTTCTTAACCGAGGTCCACAGAAATCACCAAGTCACCTGTAGGTGGTGTACCACCAGGTTCCATCTGGGTTCCAGCCTTCGCTGTTATTTCCTTGTGTATGTATCTTTGGAAAAATTATCTTATTGCTTTTTCTGCTGTTGACTGCTAGAGTTAATTCTTGAATTTCTGTTGTTTGAAGTGTTCAAAAGGAAGTAATTTCTTCAGGCTTGATATTCTTTCTAAGAATGTTTCAGATGCTTCTTTATTATCGAATACTCATTTTTTTTTACTTATTGGCTAAGTCAGTTTTGCAAGGGAAGGTACCTCTTGGGCTTTATCCTGAGTTCCTTGCTTTTGGAAATATATTCCATTTTCTCTTGTGTTTTCTAGTGGGTGAAGAAAATTTTGTCTTATTCACATTTCTCTGTCTTGGTATTTGAAAAACTTTACCCAGGTAACTTGTTGAATTTGTTTCTGAATTAAATTGCTAAATTTAGCCATTATATGTTTTGGAGTTAGTAACTTTGGTGTTTTTTTTTCTTTTCCTTTTTTAAGCAATTTGAATTCTTTCAATTGGTATTTCAATTTCTGAATTTAGAAATTTTCATCAGTTTTCTTGTATTCTACTTGTTGTGGTGCTTAGGTTTTTTGACTTGTTTTCTTTTTCTGGGAGGCCTATAATTTTTAGGTTATTTATATACATCCTGCCATCTTAATCAGTATGTTTTGCTTAGAAAAAGCATATTTTCTTTTAATGTTATTGATTTTGTTTCTCATCTAGATTTCCCTTTACTTCCATGTATTTGTTTTCTTCCTTTTTTTTTGGTGAGATTTGTTATCACAGATTTAAGTTTTTGTATTAGCCACTTATTTTTCCTTTGCATGTCATAAATTCTGCTTTCAATTGTCACTTCTCTTTTAAACTACTCAAGAAAAATGTATTGTTACCAGCTAGTGGATACGAATGCTGGTCTGAAGTAAAGGAGGACCTGAGTTCAAATTTGGCCTCAGTACTTAGGTCTGTCTCTCTACCTGATTTTCCTGAACTGTAAAATAGGGATGCTAATAGTATCTACTTCCCAGGGTTGTGCAAATCAAAAGAGAGTTTTGTAAAAGTTTTTAGTATGTTGACTGGCAAATAGTTAATTCTCCCTTCTTTCTTATGGATCTGTTACTTTAGTGTCTTGCTACTGTTAATAGACTTTTTTGTGACTAAAATAATTTTTTCTTAATTTCAGGAGCCAACTCTAAGAAAACAAGAATGCAGAAATCAGAGAGTCATGGAAGCCTCCAGATGAGAAACAGAGTGACAGGTACATTTGGAACACACAGGAATAATTTTGGCACATTTTCTAATGGTATCATTTTTATGTACATAAGGGTACAGTAGTTGAACCTTATTTTACTCTTTTTTTCAACACATAGGAAACTATGAACAAAGAATATCATCAGGTTCCCAAGAAAAACATAGATCTGTAGTACACCAAAACAAGTTACTACCTTCCAAGAATTCTCCAGATTCTGTAAGGAAACCTCACCCTCGACCAAGTGATAAGCTTAATCCTAAAACTATTGACCCGGTAAGTGGAAAGAATACTTTTAAATTTACATATATATATATTTTTTTTTAAAGAAAAAAATTGAATATGGGACAGTGTTATCTCTTTGACATCTTGATTTTCTTCACCCCGTTTTAAATAGAATATAATAGGGGTATTGGAGTAAAGAGGAGGAATGATTAGGAATACCAAAATAAAATATATCTCAACAGGTTTTATTGATTACCTTGGAAATCTTTTATTTCAGTTCTCTACTGGTTGCATGAATCCTTTCCATACCTGTAACCAGTTGTCATCCAAGCCCTGGGGCTGCACAATTTTAATCATCTGTATATTCTTCTTTATAGTAAGCAGAAATTTATCTCCTTTTAACTTCTCAGTTCTACTGTTATAACAAGTTATGGAACCAGCACAGTTTTTTGGAAGAATGAAAATTATTCTTGTCATGTGACCCACTTTTTGTCTGGTCATGAATTTATCTAATGACATCTTTTATGTCATTTCTCTTTTGCACCAATTGCTTTGGTAATGTGTTTGATTCATACCCAATGTGCACTTCTCCACTGCCTTTGGTTATTTTTCTACCTTAATTCTTCAGAGATTGTGACATTTCATAACTCATAGCCATTAAACACCACAAGAAGACAGATATGAGAGATAAATCTTACTTTCAGACGGAAGCTTAAGGTCCTTAAAAGTACTGCATTCTACAGGTCAGTTTCTTATTCAGTTAAGTTCATTACCATTTTACATAATGATTGGGCAACTCTTTAGGTTGTGCATATTGAATATCATGTATGTATGCCCTATCTGAACTACTGGCATTTGTTATCCACTTGTGTTTTTTGTGTATATTTAGAACAGTTTCTTGAGCAATTATGAATATGCTGTAGGTAGCTATATACTATTTTAGAGCTTGATTCTGTGAAGAGTGAATCAAACTCTCTATCAATCAGCAACTTTTTTCTTTATCCTTTTCTTTTCTTTTCTTTTTTTAAATAAAAACCCTTACCTTCCGTCTTGGAATCAATACTGTGTATTGGTTCCAAGGCAGAAGAGTGGTAAGGGCTAGGCAATGAGGGTCAAGTGACTTGCCCAGGGTCACACAGCTGGGAAGTGTCTGAGGCCAGATTTGAACCTAGGACCTCCCGTCTATAGGCCTGACTCTCAATCCACTAAGCTACCCAGCTGCCCTCAGAATCAGTAACTTTTAATCAAAACCTTCACAAGTCACTTGCTTCAGTGGGTGAGAGGCCACTACCCACTCCCCCACCTCCCAGGCAGTGCTAGGCAAATTGAAAGATTGAGATTGGTGCCCATAAAGTGGGGAAGGGACAGGAAGTGACATGGAAAAAAGGACTATAAAAAGTCCTAAACTTCCTGTTAAAGGGACTTTTCCTTAAGGCTTCTCCTTTGAAGTCTCTGCTCCTTGGATTTTCTCCTTTGGATTTCTTCTTTGGAGGACAGCTCCTTCAACTTCGACTTGGAACTTTTGGGCCTTTCAACTGGAATTTTTAACTTTGGGACTGCAACTTTTGGCTTTGGAGCTTCTTGGAGTCAGGGACTTTCTTGTTGGGTTCACTGCTGCCTCGGTGAGCTTAGCTCATGAGGGTTTTTCTGCATTGATACTTTACCTGGATCCTGCCTGGCTTGCTGGCGGGTGACTTGGATTTTGAGGTGGATATTGGAACTCTGTTGAGGAGCAAACTTCATTTCACCAGATCAGCATTTAGGGTAGGCTAGGCAGTCTACTTACCTCTTTCCCTTCCACATTTCCCTCTTTTTACTAATATTCCAATTAAACAAAATTTTTAAAAAGCTGCTAATAGTTTTCCTGACTTAAGGGATAATAATTGGTGACCACGTTTTAGAATTCTCTTATTTAGTCAAAAATCCCAATTTAATCATAATAATACAATCAGCATAAATGCTTTCTGCAAATGGTAACATCTGATCAATTTTACCACCTATCAATTTCAACTCTGCTAAACAGACTCCCTGACAGTGGTAAACATACATCTTCACTGTTATGGCTGGCTTAGTAGTCAGAATCATACACAACACACACACACAAAAAGTATCCATAATTACAGCTCTTGAAAATAGATACTTTTGATGAGATTATTCTCATAAAATTTTATAGAGATAGTAAAGCAGGTATATAATTTGGATTTTAACTTTATTATATTTAAAACTCATCATTGCACTCCCCAAACATTCTTTAGGGCCTCCCAGATTTTTCTCTAAGCCAATATTCTTCTTTGCTTCCATATTTCTCCAGTTAGCATGAAGACTGTATTGTTTGTTGGCTGAAGTAAGTTGTGGGTTTTATTTCTTTTGTGTTTTGTGGATATAGTAGTTTTGTCTTGACAATCAGCTTATGTTGGTTAGATTTCTCAAGGAAACAGTGGCGCATAAGTGGTTTTTTTTTACCTAATTTCCATTTTTATTGCTGCATACTATTTAAATCAGTCAGGTTATAATTTTACTTTTATTGTATTTTTAATTTTCTGATTTGATTTTTGCTTTGATATGTCTCTCATATAGTAAATAGTTTGTAATCTGCTAAAATATCCCAAAACTCTTTTCTTAGAAACTAGTAATGATATATAGTCATGGAGTTTCTCTATAATATGGAGGCTTCTGACCTTCTTTTTCCTAGTCCTGTTTGAGAGAGAGAGAGAGAGATTGTTTTTTTCCCATCTTTGCCTTGACTCCAGGTTAATTTGGAGAGTCTTTAGCATTAGTCCTTCTCTGCAGCTGCAGATGTTGGTAAACTGCAGTTATTCTTACGGTTGTCTTAGACATGCTCATTATGTGTATTATGATATAAGATATTTGTTTCCTATGAAATGTTTATTTGTTCCCTTGGATGTACAATAAAATGAATAATTCCTTTATTCCTCCAACAAGAACCTGTGAGTAAACCTTCAATTTTAATTGCTTTCAGGCCTGATAATAATTTTTTCCAGTTATATGTTTACTTGTTGGTCATGGTCAAAGATCTCACATTTATTAATAGTTATTATTTGTAGATATTCTATAGGCTATAATAATTATCACTGTGCCTCTTTTTCTACTACTTGATCACACTGTCAAATACATTAGAAAGCCATTTGGGACTGAGTTGAGCAATCTTTGTATTTTTCTTTTGTTTTATGTGTTGCTAAAGAATTCAGGTATCAAGTGATGACTTATGCTCTACTAATAAACTTTCTTGTTCTTAAACTGGTTCTCAGAAAGGAGATATATTCTGTTGCCTGCACGATGTGAAAAAATGTTGTTTAGGATGAATTTCCTCGAACTCTGTCTTGTTTGGAAAATTAAAATGTTTTTTTTTTTTTTGTGAAGTATTATATTTCTTCCCTCTAGGTGACTAGAAAATGTGATTTACTAACTATGTGCCTTAATGAGAAGAATTCTTTTAAATTAAGCATGTATATTTATACTGCATTATACCTAGTTCACATGAAGGGTAGACCCTGGAACTAAAAAATTCATAGCATGGTTGAAATAATGGAAAACTAGAATCTAAATGTTTTTGAAAAATATAAAACCAAGAAAAATCAGCAAGTATTTTTTTAACCAGTGTTGTAAATCTGAAGTGATTTTTTTTCCCCTCTGTTCCTATATATAATCCCTTACTACCTAAGAGGCCAGGCCTTCCTTACATATCATGAAGCAGCAATAACATGATTATCATATGCAAAATTTTGATACGTATATTTTTTTCTTACTTAATTTCATTTTAGTTTGGTGATCAACCACGAGCTCCGTCTGCTTTTGCTGCTATTTACTCTAAAGGAGGTATTCCTTGCAGGTAAAATAATTAGAAAATAATAGACCATATTTCTTACTTCAGTGACATTAAATAATTTTTGCAGATCATATGAAGAATAGCAATTACCTTTGGAATTTAATGTCATCTTTGGAAGGAGTTTTCTATTGGAGTATCCTAGTTACTTGTGCTTGCCTCCATAATATTTAACTTATTTTTTTCCAGTGACTTGGACAAAGATATAATTGTTTCATTCTTATCCAATTTGTTGCTATTATACTTGTAAAATGCCATATTCAGAATCCAAAAAAGGAGCAGGATGTGCTAGAACTTTTCAATGTATTTAATACAATAAAGTTTAACAGGAGTTAATGTAGGTTCTTATATTTGGATTTAGAAAATGAACTTCATGTTTGGGAGGCATAGCAAGAGAACAAGATATCTAGACATACTGTAGAGACTGGATTTTAGTGGATTATGGGTTTTGATAAGAGTCAGCATTGTGATATGGCAACACAAAACTTAAATGAATTCTTAGGCTGAATGATGGAGTAGTATATACCTAAAACCATCAGCAAGTATCATCTGCAGTGGAAATAAGTTAGAAGCCATCTCTATAAGATCTGGAGTGAAGTAAGGATGCCTATTATCACCACTATAATATTTTATTAGAAATGCTTTTTTAGCAATAAGAAAAGAAAAATAGAAACTGAAGGAATTAAAAGTAGGCTATGAGGAAACTAAACTGTTACTCTTTGAAGATGATATGATGGTATACTTAGAGAATCCTAGAGAATCAAATAAACTAGTTGAAATGAATAACTTTAGTAAAGTTGCAGGATACAAAATAAATTCATATAAATCATTGGCTTTTCTATATATTATGAATTAAGTTCAGCTTCAAGAGATAGAGAAATTCCATATATCTAGACAAAATAAAATACTGGGAATCTACTTGCCAAGACAAATTCAGGAATTATATGAGCACAATTACAAAATACTTTTCACACAAATAAAGTCAGATCTGAACAACTGGAAAAATGTTAATTTCTCATGGTTAGGTAGAGTTAATATGATAAAAAAAAAACCCTGACAATTTTACCTAAATTAATTTACTTATCCAAAGAGCTAGAATAAATAACTAGAAAAAATAACAGCAGAATTCATCTGGAACAAAAGGTCAAGAATATCAAGAGAACTAATGAAAAAAATGTGATGGATGGTGGCTTAGCAGTTCCAGATCTCAAACTGTACCTTAAAGCAGTAATTATCAAAACAGTCTGATTGGTACTGGCTAAGAAGTAGAATGGTAGATCAATGGGATAGATTAGGTATACAATATACAGGGGGGTAAATAACTTTAGCAACCTAGGGTTTTATAAACCCAAAGACCTCAGCTTTTGTTATAAGAACTCACTGTTTAACAAAAAATGTTGGGAAAATTGGAAAACAATATGGTAGAAACTAAGTATAGACCAGTACACCAAGATATGTGGTTTAGATAAAAAGAATGATACCATAACTAAATTAGGAAAACCTAAAATAGTTTGCCCTGGCAGATCTTTGGAGAAGGGAAGAACTTATGACCAAACAAGAGATAGCTTTTTAAGATGTAAAATTAAGTAATTTTGATTATGTCAAGTTTAAAAAAAAAAACAAACTAATGTAACCAAGATTAGAAAGGAAACAACAAACTGGGGGAAACATTTTTTAACAAATTGATATGGGTCTAATTTCTCAAATTTATAAAGAACTAAGTCAAATTTATACAAAGAATACAAGCCATTTCTCAATTGACAAATAATGATCAAAGGATGTGAATAAGCCATTTTCACATTAATAAATCAGTTATCAATAATGGTAATATGAAAAATGTTCTAAATTCTGCTTGATTAAAACAACTCTGGGGGTACCACCTCACACCTATCAGATTAGCCAGTATGGCAGTAAAAGATAGTGGTAAATGTTGGAGGGGATGTAGCAAAATTGGGCCATTAATGCATTGTTGGTTGAGTTGTGAACTGTCCTAACTGTTCTGGAGGGCAATTTGGAATTGTGCCCAATGGGCTATAAAACTGTGAGTACCCTTTGATCCAGTGATACCACTCCTGCATCTGATTCCCAAAGAAATCATAGGCTACCTTAAACACTTAATGTCTAGAACTAGAAAGGCTATAATCCAACTGTCTTCTACCCTGGTCAGACCATCAAAGAAGTATTCAGTTCTGGGAATCACATTTTAGGAAAGGACAATGAATATGGTGCTAGACTTAAATCTTGCCTTGAGTATTTAGTAATCATGTGACCATAGATAAGCTACCTGATCTTTTTTATTCCTCAGTTTTTTCATTCATTTGTAAATAAGAATAATATCCATAGTACCCCATATCACATGGTTGTTATAAGGTTCAAATGAGAAAGTGCTTTGCAAACTTAAAATGCACCATATAAATGTCAGTTGTTATTAATGTAATTATTAGCTTGAGAGTTTGCAGGGAAGGGAATCCATCATCGTGCCATATGAAGCTTGGTGTTGGTGGTTGTTTATACTAGAGTTGATAAGGCTCAGGAGGGACATATTAGATAACATCCCTATTTGTAATTAGCATTGTTACCTGTCTTTTCACCATATACCATGGAGATCCCTCAGTCATAGATAAATATAGAGCAACCTATCAGGATTGTACATTTATTGTTTCTTTATGCTCTTTCCAACAGCCATGAGGATTCACTCCCAGGTTAATGTAGTTCGATTCTAATTTCTCAATACCTGAAATTTTATTCTTTGCCATATTTCTTAACTGTTTCATTATCCCTCCCTTAAAGTCAAGTAATCATAAATTGGGGGGGGGGAGTAAATAATGAATTCCTTTTTGTAGTAGTTGGCTTTTTTTTATTATTGTCACTATTATTAGCACAACTGTTGCCCTTGTAGCTGGACAGATGTTCAATTCATGCAGATATTCTTCTTCAGGTTCATATCTAGATCTTGCTGACTTTGTTCATGATCAATAAATATCCTATGGTCTGGATCTTCATATAAAATCCTTTTCAAGTGAAGGCCTACTTTAAATCTTTTCCCTGTACTTGATGGTTGATTTTATTTGAAACTTTGCATTCAGTTTTTATTTAAATTACCAACTTTTTTTGTATCCTTGAATAAAATATTTTTACATTTTTGCTGGTTGTAACAGTGATTTAAATGTTAAAACAAATATTAAGGTTAAGACATTAGGTTAAGGACCCTCTATTTAATTGACTGGAGTTCCTTTATGGCATATCTTAACATCCCCTACAGAGATAAAATTTAGTTGACTTAAATAGTCCATAAGATTACAGATTCAGAGCTTGGAAGTAACCTTAAAGGTCACCAAGTTTCAATCCCTTCATTTTTACATGAAAATGAGGTCTAAAGAGTTTAAATTTCCTGCCTAAGATTACTTAGTTATTTAAACTGAACTCTTTTACTTTGAATCCAATGTACTTTGTACTACAACATAGTACCTCCTCTATTAAATCAGTATTACTTGATCATGAACCTACCAAAAATTTATTAAGGGGGAATTTTATAGTAGAGGGAAAAACTTCTTTGAAAGATGCTCCAAAAGTTCTTTATCAGGGGCATCTGGGTAGCTCAGTGGATTGGGAGCCAGGCCCAGAGATGGGAAATCCTGGGTTCAAATCTGGCCTCAGACACTTCCCAGCTGTGTGATCCTGGTCAAGTCACTTAACCCCCATTGCCTAGCCCATACCACTCTTCTGCCTTGGAACCAATACACGGTATTGACTCCAAAATGGATGGTAAGGGCTTTAAAAATAAATAAAAAATAAAAGTTCCTTATCATGTGATAGCATTACTATATACTAGAAAGTTACAAAGTAATTGCATTTTGTAGAGCCTCTGTGATAGTTAATTGTGTTAAGGAAATTTACAAATATCATTTTCTACTTACCTAATTCACTGCCTTTTATATCTTAGGTTGGTACATGGTTCAGTAAAACACAAATTACAGTGGGATTGTCTTCCTGAAACTCTTCCATTTGATCCTCTTCTTATTACTTTAGCAGAGGTAAAGTACTTTCCCTCAATTATTAGGGAAACTTTTTAATGGTATAATATTTGTTAGGTAATGAAATAAGAGAATTTCATGGAGTTCTTTTGGTCTTTTTGGTATTTAAATAGGAAACAATGACATTGGAATGCTAATACCTTTACTCATTGCTGAAGGATTAATTATAAACTGTTTCATAAACTATAAGAAATTCATTTCCTGTGTAGACATGAATTTATTATAGATGAAGAAAAACAATTTTAAATAGATTTTTTTAAAAATCCAAGTATGTGATTTATAAACAGAAGAAAATACTTCAACTGTACTAAGAGAACTTTATTTAAGTGTCAGGAGACATACTTGATTTGTTTAAAAAACATATGTAGAATTTTTTTGTCTAATGTACCTTATGAGAAACTCATTCATTTAATAAATTAAAAATGTCATTATTCTTTCATAACAAAACTTATAGAAGTTTTTCATAAGATTTAAAGACATTTTTGCAAACTTTTTTGGGGAAGGAGAGTATAAATGCATTTTAGTTAAATTTTGTTTATCTTTTGGCTGGTTCCCATGCCTAGAATTCTTCTTCTCGGCCTCTTGGTCTCTTTAACCTTGTCTTAACTTAAACGCAACAGAAGCAGGAAGTCTCCTTTCCCTCAGAGATTTTTTACTTCCTGTCTGCTCTGTAAGTACCTAATTATTTACATACAGTCTCCCCCCTCAGAATGTGAGCTCATTTAGAGTAGAGTCAGTATTTTTTCCTTTTTTTTTTAAAATATGTCCTATCTTACAGTTTAGCACACTGCCCACTATTAAAGAAGAGGGAATAAATGCTTTTTAATTGATTGACTTACTATAATCATTTTGAGTCAGCTCTATCAGATTAATTATGTGTGATTTTGGAGAAGTCACTTAGCTTCCATGAAATCTGTTTCCTGTGCTTTAAAATGAGAATAATAATAGGCCACTTATGATTATTATGAGTATTTCTGAGTAAAACATTTTGAGGACTATACAAATTATATGTCAGTTATTTTTTACAGTTTAATATCCCTTGTTAAGCAAATGATTAGTCTTAACTTTATGCCTTCAGGATGTAAATATTACTATGTAATACTATAATAAGAAATGATCAAACAAAGAGTTAGCAATCAAAAGATATTTTCAAATAAAAAAGCTTGCCTTTCTATTATCATATTAATGGAAATAAGTGGAAGGCTTTGAGAGGGGATTTTTTTTTTATTAGATGTTTACTATCAAGGAGGAAACTTGCTGAGATGCTCTACTAAATGCTTATAGGCTTATAGAGTTGCCTGCAGCAATGAAAGTTTAAGGGACTTGCTCAGTCACACATACTGGAACTTCAACTCCCAGATGAGTTCTCTCTATTTTACCATGTTGTGCAGGGAAATAGACTGGGGGAAAATGCCTTCTCATTTTATCTATTCTGTAAAGATAATAAATATTTTGTCTCTTTTATGTGTCTGAGAAATTTGCATTTTCATATGAACATCTGTGACAGTCTTTTTTTTTGTCTCCTTTCATGGGATCTCTTTTTGTAAAGTATAACAGAATATGCTGGATCAGTTTGTATTAAAAGTCTACTAAAATAGTTATAGTGTAGTATTTTATAGTGCTTTATATATAAAAAAAATACTTTCCTCATAGCAATCCTAAGAATGGGTAAAGTAAGTATTAGTTATTCCTATTTTAAAAGATGAGAAAACTATTAAAGGTTTAGTCCTTGGTCCCATAACTTTAGCTATTGTACATAAGTGGTGACACTCAAAGCCAAATCCTTTGAAAAGAAATACTATTTCTACTATATAAGATTGCCTTTTTTTTAAACCTAAGAAATGTGAAAAACAGCCATCTTTCAGAAAACTGTTATGAAAAATGAGAATTATAACATTTCATTATTCCCTCCCCAAAGAAAAAATTGTAGTCACTTTGAAAATTTGTTAGTAGAATTTGAACCGTACCAACCTTGGAATAGGTTGGGGTGATTCCTGGAAGAGCAAGAGGTTAAAGTAGCCCCTGAAGGCTATTTAATGATTAATGATAAGCATTTCATAGCTATTGGAACCTGCTCCTATCAGCACTTTCATACATAAAAAAGACACCTGAAGAATTGACAGTTGAAAATCCCGTAATTTCTTTATGTCCATTTTCACTCTTTTTCTGAATTGGAAGACCACCTCCTCTTCCCAAGGGAATATTGTGAACTTAGGGTCAGAAAAAGAGGTGGAGCTGGTAGTAATTGATTCCTATTTTCCTTTTTTGGTCCCAGTTTTAAGTGTAGTTGTATCTAGTTTATTAATAAAATTGTACTTTTTGAATAGGAAGGCATAATAATGATTTCCCTCTCTCCCCCACTCCTCCAAGGAAGAAGAGTGGTAAGGTCTAGGCAGTTGGAGTTAAGTGACTTGTTCTGGGCACATAGCTAGGAAGTGTCTGAGGCCAGATTAGAATCGAGGATCTCTATTTGGATTTGAATCTCCAGGCTCTCTACTGAGCCACCTACATGTCCCCATACTCTGATTTCTGTCATATTTTTTAGTATGACTTTTTAAGTCACATTTTTATATATTTAACAGGGACTAAGAGAGACTAAACATCCATACACATTTGTTTCAAAAGAAGGTTTTAAAGAATTACTTTTGGTTGAAGGTGCTACTGAAAAAACTGTGCCCCTGTTACCTAGACTGATTCCAGTATTGAAGGCAGCTCTGGTATGTTTTTTTTTATTTTCTCTTTAATTTTTTGTTTCAAAGACTCAGAAAATTGAATCAGGGGTTAAGTTTTAATGTTTTTAGCATAGTTGGTTTTCTTCAAATTTTACTTTAAATAATATATATAAGAAATACTGCTCTACCTTTGCACTTGGCATATACTTGATGCTTTCAGAATTACAATCTGGTTTTGAGAAGGTATTTTTAAAGGTAAATAATACTTTTCAGTTAATTTTTAATTTATATTCAAATAGTATTCTTAAGTATTCTCAATGGAAAATACATCACATTTAATAAATGCATTTAATACTTATATACACTTAATACAATTAAAAAATTTGCAGTCTTTTCTGGATTATAACTTTAAAGTCTGTATGTTTGATTGGTAATTAATCTGTAGTTAATGATGTTGATTTTATTTCATCATCCTTTCTTTTCTCCCCCAAAGACACATTCAGATGGTGAAGTGTTTGAACGGGGATTGAATGCTTTAGTACAGTTGAGTGGTGTTGTTGGGCCTTCTCTAAATGATCATCTGAAGCACTTGCTTACAAGTGTAAGTAGCAAAAATATTTGTAATCATATCCCTTTTATGTGCTCTTCTCTAATCTTTTTAGTTCTTTTGGGGTTTTTTCTTTTTTTAACTGACTTGTGATATTATTGATAAAATTTGATTGATTAACTTACACTGAAAATATTCTATCTGATAGTGAAAGTTTATACTTGCCTCTGCCACAATTTTACCTGGGATATTAAGAGGTTAAATGATCTTAGGGTCACATATCTGGTATATGTCAGAGCAGGGACTGTATCCTAGGTTTTCTGTACTCAAGGTTGTCCAATTTTAAATTCTAATCTGTACCTTCTAATACTACAGTAATGTATTTTAGATTTCTGTTCAAGTTAATTCTCAAGAGAAGACTTAAAATTACTTCTAAAGAAATTGAGTGCCTACATGCTTCATAAAATCTCACTGGTATCTTTCCACCCCCTATCCCCCCAGCCTATTTTTAAGGAATGTTGTGAAATTTGGAAAGTTTTTATACAATCAATTTCACTTTTGTCTTTGTGTTCTTCAATGTCTTATACATAATCTGTTGCTTATTGGATGAATATTTTGTCATTTTTTTAAGCTTTCAAAGAGGCTAATGGATAAGAAATTCAAAGAGCCAATCACCAGTGCTTTACAAAAGCTAGAACAACATGGTGGAAGTGTGAGTAGAAATTTATTTTTTCCTTTCATTTATTTTAAGTAATTGTGAACTTCCATATCTTCCATCACTATTTAAAAAAAAAATTGTTTTAGTCCATTTTAGTCCAAAATCCATATTCTCACCCTCTGTCCTCATTCTTTCCCCCTCCATTGAGAACAAAAGAAAAACAAAAAATCATTAGAAATATGTATAGCCAAAGTAAAAATATTTGTCTCATTTTGAGTTTTTCACTTCTTTCTGGAAATAAAACATGTATCATTAGACCTCTAGAGTACTAACTGATAAGAGTTTAGCACAATAATATTCCATCACATTTATATACCATATCCTCATCCATTTCTCAGATGATGACCAGCCCCTTAAATTCCAATTCTTTGCTAACCTCTAAAAAAAAGCTGCAAATGTTTTTGTACATACTTATTTTGTTTTGCTTAAGACTAATCCCTTCTTTAATTTGTTGTCCTTCTAATTTCCTATTCCTTCTGATTTCCCTTGAGTGAAATGTATTTCCATATCCAACTCTTTGTGTATGTGTGTATATCCTTAATATCAAGATATAACCATTCCCAAATCTTGTCTTATTTGAACTCTCTTTGTGAATCCTGATGATAGGAGATTCAGTTTTTATCTGTTTATTCTTTTCTCATTGTTCATTTGCTTGCCTTTTAATATTTTACTTCACTCCTATGTTTGAATTTCAAAGTTTCTCCATGGCTCTGGACTTTTTTTTTTTTATCAAGAACATCTTCTATTTCTTCAAAGTTCCATTTTTTTTCTCTCTCTAGCATTATACTTACTTTTGGGGGTTAAGTTATTTTTGAACAGAGAACCCATATCCTTTTGGAATATTGCATTTCAAGGTCTTCTAAATGGTGGTGACTGCTAAATTTTGGGTCCTAACTATGGCCTCATAGGACTTGAATTCTTGCTTTCTTCCTGCTTGCAGTATTTTTTTCTGACCTTAAAACTCTGGAATTTGGCTATGAAGTTCCTGGGAGTTTTCTTTTCAGGTTTGGGAGGTCACTGATAGATCCTTTCTATTTTTACCATGTCTTCTGGTTCTAAGCTTTCTTTTAAGACTTCTTGAAATATGCTGACTAGACTTTTGTTTTGGTCATGTTATTGAGATGATTGAATAATTCTTAATCCTTTTTTCCTCCTTGTTCTTTTTTACAAGTTGGTTATATTTTTTCTTTTTCAGCCTTTCATCTTTAATATTTCAAGTTACTCTTTAATACTGCATTTATCTCAAATATCCTTGCCATCATAGATAAACCTGAGTATGATGCAGTTTTTTGTTTACTCCTAGCCTGCTTCCTGACTTCAAACTTGATGTGTGAGGACTGGGCTATCATTTCTAAAGGGAAAGTGTAGTGTGATTCTATTGTTGCTTTCATAGGATATTGAGTGTTGTGTCATTCTAGGAGCTCAGGGACTGTCTAGGGACCTGCAGGCTTTCAGCACTCCCAATGTGGTCTGGTCTGAGGTCTGTGCAAGAGGAGCCTGCTGGTAGCCCATTAGCCACTGGGAAACATTCTTGGTTCAGAGTGGCTGAATTGTGGGCTCCCCTTTGGCCTGGGATTTCTGCTTTGGTTATTCTGCAGGCTAATCTAGGTGCTGGCAGTGAGACCCACTCTGAATCACACCACTGTTCTTGCTACTAGCTTCCTCTTTGGGCATAGTACACCAGGACCTTTCTGCCTAGGAATGCTTCAGTCCTTCCCACATCAATGCCCCTGCAAAGGTCTAGGGTCTCCCAATGCTAAGCCTAAGACCTTTTATTTCCTACTGTATTGCCTCTCTAGGCTTCAGAGTGCTTACTGTTGCATCCTTCTGGCCCAATCCTTTTCCCTGTATCCTTACCCTGGATAAATAAATAAATAAATCCTGCTGGGCTGGACATCCTCATCAGGATTTGGTTTGGAGAAGTTTACAGCTGGAAGCTCACCCTGCTACTTCCTGCCTTTCCTCCATCTTGGTTCCACCTCTCATTCTATTCTATGCCTTTTCCTCACTTCTTCATGCCTGAAAAACTAGTAGCATTCCTGTATGATGCCACTTTGTATTGCTACATAACTTTAATTTTTCCAAAATTTCTGTTCTGCCACATTAGAAAAAGAAATAATGTTCCTATATAGAACCATGTCAGATGTCTTAATAGTCACCTTTTTCACATTAAATTATAGTTTGGGATATTACCTCTTTTTTTTTTTTTAAGAGTTGCAGAAATCAGTTGTTATATAGTTAAGTGTGCAATTGGCCTTTTTATTTATAATCATGTAACAATTCAATTGAACTCATTAGAAAGATTTTCTAAATGCTTTTCAAATCATAGGGTTGGCTCATAACATTTTGATGATTGTTATTCCATTTAACTAATAAAACTGAGTTTTGTGTTTTTGAACAATTTAAGTGGTATGTTCAATCTTAAGAGATGCTCCTCTAAAGAAAAGAAACTGGATTCTTTTTGAGATAGCATCCTCAGTTTCCTTAAGGACTTTCCTCAATACTGAACTCTGACTCTTTAACGAAACGTAATACAAGATAAAACGTGATGTAACCATGTAAATTTAAAAGATGGAATTATGAATGTCCGTAGAATCATAGCTCTGGGTGTGTAGGAATTATTTCACCTAATTTTTAAAATACATTATTTTGTATTTTTCTAATCAAAGTTTAAGATTAGACCAGAGGAACTTATGAAACATTGTGAATAACTTTCTTTATTCTTAATCTTTTTATGATTCTTAATGTTCTCTATGACTTAGTGATAATTCCATGAAATTTTGTCTCCTACCATGCCCTTTCTAAGTAAGCATAAAGGAAAAATTTCCTTTACATGGAAATGAGTTCACTGCCCTAGGAATTTAAAAGCAGAGTTAATTTGATACTTGCCCCATACTTAAAATCCAAATAATTTTAGTGATGGTAAAGTATTTGAAGAACTGTGGCATGGAAGTCAAGATTCTCTTTATTCTGCTTGCCTTTAATAGTCAAAATTGTGGCATTTTCATATGTGAGTTCACTGTAAGGAAAAAACTTTGATAAAACTCTTCTAAAATGGAAAAACTGGACAAATGATTATAACTTCCCTCTAAATGAAAGTCTTGAAGCAATGGCTGGATTTAGCTAGTTATAAATGTAGAAAAGGATGCCTTATCAAATTCTATTTAGTTTGTACCTTGGAAAGGCCTTTTTATGCTAAAGTTTTCTATGATTTTGACTTTTTCCCCCTTTCATCTATTAATTTGTTGGGATGATAGGAATTAGACCTGTGATTTTATTAATAGAGACAACTCTCAAGTGAGAAAATTACTTCTGCTATCCAGATCATCATCTTTGCTGCTACTCCTAGCCTTTGAAAGTTGCCTAGACCACTGAAAGGTTAAGTGATTTGCCCAGCAGTCACAATCAGGTGGTATCATAAAGGTGGTCCTTCAACCTCAGTCTTTATGAGTTAGAGGCCAACTCTGTCCACTTTACTAATATTAGGATGGTATCCCAGCTTAATTATGAGATACTTTGCTTTCTTATTCTTGACACTTTTTTAGTATGAGTTTCTTGTGGAAATGACTTTGAATCATGTTTTCCACCCCGCAGAATACCCATCTGTGCATATAATAGCACAGAATAAAGAAATGAATTTTCTATTCTGCCACTACTTCTAAGATTTGTAAGATAAATAAATGTACCTGGTTCTTTCCTTATTTTTACCCCAAATGAGATAAAGGAATTTTGAAAAATATTCTTCACAGGATTACATTTGAAACTATATTTAGAAGGGTTGGGTGCTTTGTAGCAGAATACTCAGAGAATTTGTCAGTTTTAGTTGCCTTCATAAATCAATTGGGGACAGCTGGGTGGCTCAGTTGATTGAGAGCAAGGCCTAGAGACAGTTCAGATCTGGCCTCAGACACTTCCTAGCTGTGTGACCCTGGGCAAGTCACTTAACCCTCATTGGCTAGCCCTTACCACTCTTCTGCCTTGGAACCAATACACAGTAATGATTCTAAGACAGAAGGTAAGGGTTTAAAAAAATCGAGTTTCAAGACCTCCTTTCCTTACCCTTTTTTATGCCTTAAAAATAGTTATAAAAGTTGTTTGAATTAACTTTGCTATTTCAATTATGCCAGTGTACTGCAAGCTTTTGTAATGTTCTCTTAAGCTGCTTCGGTTTTTAAATATAGGCTCATTACCAAAAAGATTAGACACCAGCTGTGGACTTAAAAAAAAAATATCACAACCATTCAGGTGATTTGAAAAGTCATGGTATTGGTTTGTAATGAGTCCTGATGGTGGGAGCACTCATACTATCAGAATCATGACTTCTTTGAAGATTAAAAAAGAAGTGATTTAAGTCCATTTTTTCCCCTCTCTAATTGGGTGTATATTATAAGTTAAAAGAATTTTTTTTGTATGTGTGTGAGAAGCTATAATTTTCTCAAAGATTTTTGACTTACTATATTTGAAGAAAGGAGGCATTAATTGAAATCTGTTTTTGTGACTTTTCTCTTAGGATGATCTTCATGTTGTTTTAATCTTAGGTCATAGGAGAAGGAAATGGCAAACTGCTGTAAGATCTTTGCCAAGAAAATCCCAAGGCCAGCTATGGCCTATGGGGCCATAATCTAAGTGTTCCATATATTTTTTCCCACCTATATCCAAATTCCAAGTTTGCAAGAGCCAACATTGAAAGAACCTACTTTGATAAGATTTGTTGTTCATGATATTTGACTCATATCATAGCTGATGGCTAATACTGCACATAATAGTCAATTCTTTAAAAGAATTAAATTTTTCTTTTGTTTCATTTACATTTTTAAATAAGATTTTGGTAAATGTCTCAGAAAAGTATACTAAATATAGAATCCATGTATCTATCCCGATGAGTACAATAACACTAATGATATAAAATCTTTTCTACCAACAGGGCAGCCTTATGATTATCAAAGCTAAAATTCCAACCTATTGTTCCATCTGCTCTTAAACCAAAGGAATGATAAAACCATTTGACTAAGTGGTGAGAGATGTCAGAAGCTTGTGATGAACATCATAGGATCCCTTTTGGATGTGTTTTTTTTTTTTCACAGCTACTCATTTGTTATTTACATGATAAAAATGCATTCACAAAATTGATTCCACTGAATCATAGTCAAGGAGCATTTGTCAGCATGGGAAAATGGTTAAATTATGGAAAGCTATTAAAAGGAGTTCTATAGTGCAATTTTGTGGGTTTTATTATGCACAATTTTTTTTTCTTCTATAGTTGGTCTGTATTAAGAACCACAATTTAATTTACAGTTTCAGACTTGATATTTATATTTCATTGATTTTTAGTTATATCACTTAAGTGATTGCACTAATTTTTCATAACTACTCTGATACTTGGTAGGGGTTTTTAGACCTATCAGAGTCATAGAAATTAGTAAGAATGGTTAAACTGTTTAGTATCTTAACTCACTGATAAATTATTGCTTACAAACAGGTATTTTTATAATGTTGGAATGCTTGGTGAAAACATCCAGAACATGAATTTTTCAAATAGTGTACATTTTGTTATAACATGTAAATTATTATCATAACTTGCTACTATTGTATAATATGTTATTTTTTCTATTTCCTCAGCTAAAAGAAATGATTTACAAATTTGGATATTTAAGAAGTCATCTCTTGAAATTTGTATTCACATTTTTTTTAGTACTACTTTGTTAACCTTTTTTCCCCTTAAAAATACTTAATAAATATGTTATTGTTCTCACCTATTTTCTGCTTAATTTCCCATGTCACCTACATTAGGCCAGGTTGTAAGAAGAGGTTAAAGAACGTATTGAGAGCCAGGCCTAGTGATGGGAGGTCCTAGGTTCAAATTTGGCCTGACACTTCCTAGCTGTGTGACCCGGGCAAGTCACTTAACCCTTATTACCTAGCCAATAAGCAGTATTGACTCCAAGATGGAAGGTATGGGTTAAAAAAAAAAGAAGAGGTTGAAGAAGCTCAGCCATACTCCAGGGAGAAAATATTCCAGTTATTTCTTTGATTAGAGTTGCCACTAGTCAGTAACCAATTAATGACTACTATGTGCCAGCACTATGCTTAAGTACTAGGAGAGACAACACAAAGAGCTGACTATACCACATACAGGATAAATTTGAAGTAACTAACCAAAGGCACTAGAAGGAAGAGGGTATGTAACAAAAGGCAATCTGTGGAATTTTAGTTGGGACATGAAGGAAGGCAGGATGAGGTGAAGAGGACATTCTAAGGGGAATGCTCTGAACATGTCTAGAGTTCAGAAGTAGAGTGTCTTGTTTGAGAAAACACAAGTAGGCCAATTTTACTGATTTGCTGAGTCAAGGATGAATTGTAGTGGGGAGAGAACTGGTGACAGACTTAACTAGCAGGTTTATTCCAGTAGTCTGTAGGAGCCTGGCCCAGTGTTTGGTATCAGAATTAGAGTATAGAAAGGGACTATGTGAGAGATGTGCAAAGGTAACATTGATGGGGGGAGGGGGAAAGCAGGATGAGAAAATTAAGGTAATACCCAGTTTGTAAGCTGTGGTCATTCAGAGGATGCCCTTGAAGAGTAATAAGGAAGAACTTGGAGGGGAAAGATGAAGACTTCACTCAAGTATAATAGTATAGAGAGGAGAGGGCCCAAGACAGAACTGGGGGACACCTATGGTTAGTGGGTATAGCCTTAAAGGTGTTACTTAATCAGCTGCTTAACCTTCTCCACAGCATTTTTAAGTAAAAAGATAAAAAGAAGTAGGTTTATTACTATGCAAAGATCCTGCAATTTAGCTTATAACAAAAAACACAAATGAACATATATAGATAAGAACACTTCCAGCAATAATGAGAGAAAATGGGGGATTCTCCCAACACATGAGTATTCTTAGCTGGGAAGTTCCCTTTTATGGCATTTCAGGGTCCCATTGACCCACCAAGGACCTTAATTCCAAGAAAAAAGTTAAGCAAAACATCTCAAAATTTTAATCAAGAATCATGAAGACAACAGATGAGAAAAGGGTTAATCTCATAAAAGTATATTTAGTGTTACTCATAGAAGAGAGAATCCACAAGAGGGTAAAAGACAGCTTCAAAGTTTATTAGAGAAGTAGAGAAGGATGAGGATTGAGAAAAAGTCATTGAATTTGCCATTGAAGAGATTATTAATAACTTCAGAGAAAACAGTTTGGGGCAAATGAGAGTAAGAAGAAGTGGAAGCACTTATTGGAGACTTTTTTCTTGAGAAAGTTAGCCCTAAAATGAATCAGATATAGGGTAATAACTAGCAGAGATGGATCAAATGAAGGTTTTTTGGGGGAAGGGGGAAGAAGAGCATTTCTGTATAGGAAAGAAAGCACCCTGTAGTGGGGGAGAGAATGAAGATAACAAAGAATGGAAATGACCAGGGGCAATTTAAACACTCTACCAGGTACTATGCTAATTTCGAGGGGGGAAACACAAAACACCATTCCTATTTCTTCCACATTTTAAAGGCTACTAGGTGGAATGCTGCTGGGCCTGTGGTTAGAAAGTCCTAAATACAAATCTAGCCTCAGTCACTTAACCTTTCCTTCAGTTTCTTCAATAGTAAAACTTCCCAGGGTTGTTGTGAGAATCAAAGGAGATAGTGCTCTGCCCAATATAACTGTGGACATTGAAGATATATACAGAGTTAGTTGTAGTGGTAGGGAATTCCTGTAAAAAGTGACAAAAATCAGAGGAGCCAATGGGAAGAGTTCTGGAAGAAGAGCACGAGGAACAGCCATCGAAAAGACACAGAATTGGTAATTGTGTGGGGAAGACCAAAAGTGCTGAGTGGCTGGATCATAAATAGATGGAAGAGAGTAAAGTATGAGAAAAATGGAAAGAACTATAGGAGTAGGTTGTTTTAAAGGCTTTAAGTACCTTATTTGATCCTGTAAATGAGTCAGTGAAGTCTATTGAGTAAACCAGTACTTTACCTGATAATCATATCTTGCTGTCTCAGCAAGCAAAATTCTTTAAAAGTACCACCAAGGAAATGGAGGAAAACAAACTTGATTCATGGCTTCCAACTATGACTAGACCAAAAAATTCAAAAACATGAGTTATGGAAAACAAGAAAACCCCCACAATTTTTTAGAGGTAGAACACTAAAAAAGCAAACAAATGAGAGACTAAATAATTATGCATCAAATACACCCCAAAGAGTTGAAATCATCTTATTAGCAAAAATAAAAACCAGTAGAGAGGACAGCTGGGTGGCTCAGTGGATTGAGAGTCAGGCCTAGGGACAGGAGGTCCTAGGTTCAAATCTGGCCTCAGACATTTCCCAGCTGTGTGACCCTGGGCAAGTCACTTGACCCCCATTGCCTAGCTCTTACCACTCTTCTGCCTTGGAACCAATACACAGTATTGACTCCAAGATGGAAGGTAAAGGTTTAAAAATAAATAAAATAAAAACCAGTAGAGAGAAACAAGGAAATGATACTTAAAGGAACCATAAATAAGCTATTTATTTCAATGTCAAATACATCTTCCTGAACAGAATAGTCAATTTTTAAATTTAGCTAACAAATATACTCAATATAAATTCAAAAGAAAAAAAATCTTAAAAATTGTAAGAGAAATAGGCAAGTTAGAAACTAGAGAAACTATAAAAATGATAAAGATGGTTCAATTTTTAGCCAAACTACAGAGCAAAATCAAATTAACGTAAGATAAATCACAAGTAGAAGAAAATTCCCAGAATCTACAGCTATGTTCCAACATTCGACTGAGAACTTACAATGTATCCACAAAAAAAAAAATAAATAAATAATAAAATGGTCAAACAGTAAAAACAGAATATAAACAATCCAGTGGCAGAAAAGAAAATTTAAAAATAAAGGACCTACCAAAGGGAGGAAAAAAAAAATTTGTCCAAGTTTGTAGCAAAATAACATCAAACTTTAGAAGTGATTACTGATACAACACAAATGATTCTCAAAAATTGAGAAGGAAATTATACATTTTATGACAAATATAGTCCTAATTTAAGGAAGCATGAAAGCAAAGGCAGACTAATATCCTCTACTCTTGAATCTCTTGCCCTTGTTTTATCTCCCTATGATCCATCCCTTCCCAAAACAGCCTTGGATTACTCTCATTTCCCTCCTCTGTGTTTACATTTGGGTTGCTTAAACAGTTAGAGGAAGCCACTGTGCAGACTTGGGTACTTTAAAAATTCATGTTAACCAATTTCACTACAGTAAAGCAATCCTTCCCCCTCCCCCTTAATTGATCCCATATCTGACTCCCTGAAAAAATTTAGACCCTCTGATCCTAAACTCTTGCTGTCTTCATCTTGACATCCATGGATACCCTACCTCTTCCTTTCCAAGAAGCTCTTAACAACAAAGGGACCCTTCTTGCTGAGGCCAACCCCTCTTCATGCGTTCTTGGTTTGACCCCCCCCCCCCCAAGAGTGGATTGCAAACTTCATCATCCCCCATCCCCTCTCAAATCATCATCTCTATATTCCTGGTTCCTTCCCTACTGCTGCTAAACTGTCAAATCTCCCTCCAACATCATTAAACAACAAATCTTGAGTAGTTTTCCTGCTCCTTTTCTATATCTTGCTTCCCTTTCTCAGTGAAACTCCTGCAAAAAGCTATATCCTCTAGGATAAAATCTAGGGGTTTAGATTTTAAAGCCCCAAAGGTCTTTGAAGCTTGAGACTACCTTTTGCCTTTCTTTGTCCCAGCAGTGCTTGGCACATAGTGGACACTTAATAAATACTTATTGACTCACTCAGCAACTGATGAAAGTTTTTATAAAGTGTGAAAATCAGCCAAAGCATTGTACGTCACACAACAGTGGTTATGTTGAATTTTTTTTAATCCTTACCCTCTTAGAATCAATACTGTCTATTGGTTCCAAGGCAGAAGAGTGGTAAGGGCTAGGCAATGGGGGTTAAGTTAACCTCCCTTCTCTAGGCCTGGCTGTCAATCCTCTGAGCTCCCCAGCTGACCCTGGTTATGTTGAATCTTAATGAGAAACATCAATATTTTAAAATTTTAAATAACTAGTCTTTCAAAAAAATTTCAGTAAGTTTGTTACATTTATACTTCTAAAGTTATTAAAAGTTAAAATTTCACTAAGACTTTTGAAGCATCCTATATTCAATGACAAGACAGCAGAAGCTTTGCCATTAAATAGAGGGATAAAGCAAGGATTCTTTCTGGTGTTGACAGATCTATAAGTACTTGAATCACAAGAAACAAGGTAAATTAAAAGGCATAAAATAGAGATCAAACAACACTATTCCTATTTATTGATGATATTTTACTTGGAAAATCAGGAAAGTAATTGATACAATTTATAGCTTCATTAAAGTTACAGATTATATCATAAATGTTAAAAAATCAGTATTACTATATCAATGAAATCTAGGAAAGAATAATAGAAAGGGAAGTCTTTTTCAAAATACGTACAAAATTCATAAAGCTCATGGAAGTCAGTCTGTTAAAGTACACTTAATACCCACATAGTTTTACATAATGTGCTTTTTAAAGAAGTAAATAAAAACCTAAATATTCAGTGCTTATGCTTAGGCCACACCGAAGTAATAAAAATGGCAATACCATCAAAACATGTATAAGATTTGATCCTATGTCATTTAAAATACCAATTTAATATTTTACAGAGCTATAGGAAATAAAACAAAAATTATTTGAACAATAATAGTTCTAGAATACCTTAGAGAAAGGTAAAAAAGAACAAAGGGTAAAAAGCAAGCACTTCTAGCTTTCAAATGGTATTATGAAGCAGTAAACAATAAAATTGGTTGGTGTTGGTTAAAAAATAGAAAAGTAGGTCAGTAGAACCAAATAGAATAGGAAGAATCAGAAATAACTCAATAGCTCTTTTTGATAGACCATAAAATAAAAATTATTTGGGAATAATCTTTTTATTTAAAAAATTTTCTTGGAAAACTTTGAAAAGTAACCTGGTATTAGAACAACAACAGATAGCCATCATATACCACAATAAATTCAAAATAGGTATGTGATCTGAATAAAGATAATATTTTAAAATTAGAAAGTAAATAGATCAGATATATTTATAGCTATGGCTGAGGGGAGGGAGGAATTATTAACTAAAAAGTGAAGAGATGACTGATCATAAGAACTAAAATAGAAAATTTTAATTATTTGAAATTAAAAGGCTTTGAGTTCAACTAAAATGAACACAACTAGGAACAAGAGAAACATCTAACCAAAAAAAAAACCCAAACCATTTTTGGACCAAATATTTCTGAGAGAAGCATAATATCCAAAATGATGAACTGGTAAATGTGTTCATGATACACTTTTAAGTTTGATCTGTATTATTTACATTTTCACCATCATGTTTTAAAATGTAGATAGCCAACAAAATAATAAAGGACTCATTTGTAGGTTTGCTGATTTCTGAAAAGCATAAATACAGTGAAAATTTAACAATTGTCTCCTAAGCTGGCTCCATCCTACCCGTTTGCAAGCAATTAACAGAAATTTATAACCATATACCATTCCCCAGTATCTAAGAGGTCACAGCATAAATATGAATATGCTGTTCTCCAAAGAAGAATTATAAACTAGAAAAAAAAATGAAAAAATGCTTGAAATTACTAAGAAGAGAAGCACAAATCAACAGAACTCAGATTTTATCTCAATTCCAGAATGACAGCAATGACAAATGATGCAAATAGCGAGCTTGGCAAAAATGTGGAAAGAAAGCTAGATATACTCATGCACGTATTATTGGTGGAGCTATAAATTAGGGTAATTATTTTGGAAAATGACAATTTGGAAGACAAATTGGAATCATATGATGAATTTGACTTCAGAGCTTCTACTGCTATGCAGAATATGCCAAGGAGATTAGAAACAAAAACAAAGGTCACACATACTCACAATCTGAGTTTTGGTTTTTTGTAGATAAAGTAGATGCCATTCAATCAGGGAATGGCTAAACAAGTTGTGCTATGTGAACGTAATGGAATTTTCCTGTGCTGTAAGACATGATAAATATAATGAATATAAAGAAATGAAAAAAAAAAGGCGATGACCATATATAAAGTAAAATAAGCAGAACCAGGAAAACTTACTGCAATGGAAAAACACCACTAAAATAACTGAATCTGAATGCTGCAAAATTTAAGTGACCAAACCTGGCCCTAAAAAAAGTGTATGAGAAGGCACTTCATCCTCGTCTTTGCAAAAGTTGGAGATGATGGGTTTACTATCATTTTACACCTTGTTCAATGCAGTGGTTAATCTTATATAATTTTACTTTCATTTTTCTTTTTTTTATAGTAAGGAATAACTTCCTGAAGTATGGTGGGGAAGCAAAAGGATATATTAAAAGATATATATTGCTTTCACATAAATATCTATTTAAGGAACAGCAGGATAAGTAATATCTTTCACCCCCTTAGACTTCAGGCCAGAGATTTTTGCCACCCCAGGTCAGGATCTTGCCTTGGGAAAACGTTAAGAGAATTTATGGAAATAGTTAACACTACATGCATTTTGATAAGGCTTTAAAAGTTATAGAGGTTTGTTGGTTTTTTTTACTTCAAAATGATCTTATGAAAGAGGTGAGAAGCAAAAAGACAAGAGCATCTCCTCCCCTTGGGGATTTTTGCAGTCTGGAATCTTGGGTTCTGGAATGGAAATTTTACCAATTGTGCCTTAGGTATAAGTGCTCCTGCTCTTGTCCCCATTTTATAGGTGAGGGAAATGAAGCAGAGAAGAATAAGCATTTGCTGAATTCAGGTTTCCTGACCCCAAATTCAATGCTCTTCAGGTCCGTACACAAACTGGAGGCAGATATAGAGGGGAAAGCTATGGATTGAGAGTCAAACTAAGTTCATGCCTTGCTTTTGTCACTTATTTATTAACAATCCCTGTGAGCCTGTTTTCCCATCTATAAAATGGGTTTGATAACAATAATAATGTTAATAACTAGCATTTATTTAGTACATTAAGGTTTGCAAAATGCTGTGAAGTAGTATTCCATTTTAAACTCACAACCACCCTGGAAGTTGGGCACATTTATTTATTTATCCATTCATTCATTCATTCATTCATTCATTCATTCATTCATTCATTCATTCATTTTAAAACTCTGCCTGCTTTAGTAACAACTATAAGACAGAAGGAAAAGAACTAGGTGAAAAGGGTTAAGTGGCTTTCCCAGGATCACACAGCTAGGAAGTATCAGATTTGAATCCAGGTACTCTGACTCCAGTTTATGCACTGGGATACCGAGCTACCCCTAGTCACTAGGTAGACAGAAATTTAAGCAACTTTCCCATTTATCAAACAGCTAGTAAATGTCAGAGATGGGATTTGAACTCATATCTTGCTGATTCCAAGTTTAGCACTTAATCTGCTATATCACCTAGTTGCACTATCCATCTCACAGTTATATTAAAGATTAAATGAAAAAATATAACTTAAATAAGTGCTCAATTTTGTCAACTTTGTAAATTTCATCAACATTTTTGGGTCCCTATAACTGCCTAATTGCCCTTTGTGTGCCACGTATGCATTTTCTAGGTTTATAATGCCTATTTCACAGATGAGGAGAGAATAGTTCTTTGACTACATGTTCTGATTTTTTTTGAATATATAATGACTGTACTTATGTTCCTCCTTAAGACAGTTTAGGGAGCAAGGCTGGAGAAAAGTCATGTTGATGTTCGCAACTATATTTTAACTGTTGCCATGCTGTGAGACTCTGTTCAGGTATCCCTTCCATATCATTGGGATTCTAGGCATAGACTGGACAATCTTATACCAGAGAAATAGTCTGAATTTTTTTCCTTTTTCTTTTAAAATTTTTATGGGTTTTTTTAGTGTTTTATTGTAAAATTTGGGCTAAGTACTTGGCTATAGACCATAGAGTTTCTAAACCTTTTCTTTGTCATCCAATGACTTTTGTGTATAGTCTGCAGCTTCCACATAACATCACCCAAATTCCCATTTTAATTTCTTATACTGACCAGTGGAGAAAGTCGTGATGTGGAAAGGATACCTGTTTATGCAAAAGAATGGGTGTCTTTTCCCTCTTTTCCATGTTAACTTCAGAGATACTGCCTCATTTATCTGTTTGGATGGGAGAAAATTTTTGTTTTTAAAGATGCCTTTTCCTATTCTACTCAATGAGTCTGGAATATAAAAGTAGGGTTTTGAGAGAATGAAGAAGAGCTTACTTTTGTAGTTGATGACTATTTAAACCAATATTTGATTGTTCTTTTATTAAATAGAGCAGATTTACTTTAAAAAAAATCCTTATCTTCCATCTTGGAGTCAATACTGTGTATTGGCTCCAAGGCAGAAGAGTGGTAAGGGCTAGGCAATGGGGGTCAAGTGACTTGCCCAGGATCACACAGCTGGGAAGTGTCTGAGGCCAGATTTGAACCCAGGACCTCCCATCTCTAGGCCTGACTCTCAATCCACTGAGCCACCCAGATGCCCCTGAGCATATTTACTTTTAAAAATTATCCTTATATTGTTTGGTATCATTAGTAATAAGTAAATATTTAAAATTAAAATAAAAATTTTAAATATTTAAATTGACTTACCATATGTGTGCTTCTAGAATTTTATTTACAGTTAAGGGTTCAACAACTGTGAAAAGTTTTGAAGTACTGTTCTTGATAACAAAATTGAGAATATCCTGATAATATAAAACTGAATGAATTAGCTGGCATCCTAGAAAAAGTGTTAAACCACTTCTTATATATTACAGAGGCTCAAAAATGTTGATGAAGATGACAATATCTTACAAAATGCAGCTTATGTATACACATTTAATTCTCATTTTCTAGATGGGGAAACAGGCTCATAGAGGTTGTGACTTAATTGTTAGTAAATAACATAACCGAGATTTGAACCCAGATCTTGACTCCCAATCCATAACATTCCTCTACTAAACTGCCCCCACTTTGTGTTGGGACCCGAGGAGACAAAAAAGTGCCTCTTCCAATAAATCTATGAACATTAAAAAAAATGAATTAGTTATATTTTTAAGGGGAAAAAGAAGACCTAAAACATAAACATTAGGGTTATAAACATTCTACTTTTGTTTATTTTTACTTTTTAAAATACAAAATGTATACATTGAGCTTACACACACACATACTCTAATGGCAAATTTCAGGTGTACAGGTACTGTACTACTCTTATTCCTACACTGGTGATAGCAGAACATCCGTTAACATCTTATCTTTACACCAGAATAGGTCCCTGATTTATTTATTGCAAAACAAAGTTGCAAAATTCCTTCCATCCACAGAAGCTTCTTTGTCTTTGTGATATTTGCAGAAAAACGAGGATGGGTGTATCGTTAGTATTACGGTGAAACTTAATCTCAGTTGGCCCAAGATCACTGAAAGTGACAATGGTACTCCACGTTGGGGGCTTGTGTGCTGTTAATCCATTTCACATCATCCATTTCAATAATTGCAATAATAACTCATTCTCTACTGTCTGATTATTCTAGTTGTTAATATAATCATTTTTCCTTCAAAATGAAATTATGCTAATGTTCTTCCCCATTGTATAGTCAAGTGACTTTAGTCTTTGCATGTTTGTGTCACAGAAAGGCAAGGGGCAAGGTCAGACCAGAGAGGAACCTGATCTTGGGCTGATTGTTCTTAGTCATTAATGGGCCCATTAATGGGTGCTCACTTAAGAGGGAGCCGAAATTTGAAGCTGAGGGAGAGGAGAAGTCCATGTCTTCAATGCAGACAATGAGGACATTTAGGTAGTGATACTCATTAGATCACTCATTTTCTTTCTTTCATGGGAAATGTGAAGCCTAGTTAGGGCTATCCTATTGAGCAAGTCCCAAATTATGCATGTTATGTGGGATTTGGGTTCTAATATGGAAAACCAACAAATGCTTATTAAAAAAAAACTCACTAGAAAGAAGTATGCTGTCATCTAGTCATAAATAATTTCAGTTTTCATGGTAGAAAAATGCCAAATAATTGAATTAAAGGCTTCAACAAAAGGAGACTTCAACAAAAAAGAGGAAAACCCACAAAAACAGGGACTGCATAGTCATTTTTTAATAGCGGTAATTATTTTTGTTTACTCAAAGTATATAAATGGGATTACAGCATACAAATATGGAAATGAAATCTAATTTCTATAAATTAAACACTGATGCCAATATTTTAGAAAAAAACATTTATAGTCCTGGGGCTGGATTCCAATACAAATGGGTAGCAAAAAACACTATCATAACATCACTTTGATGTCCCAAAGCCATAATAATCTCAGGGTTGGAGTATCAATAAAATTATGTGTGTGTCAGGTACCATTTCTTTGAATAGCCTCATGGTAGGAAAGTTTTAGAACATCCCATCAACTCAGTGGCATAATGAAAAGAATGCAAATTGATATCTTAGAAACAAATGATTTTGGAGATGGCTTTATAATAAAACAAAGCTTATTTGCATAATATGCTTCAGTGTAAAGCTGAGCAGTCTATGCTAAAAGTGGTAACTCCAACTTTAAGTATTGTTTTAGAATAGTTCACATTTGTCTATTAAATTCAAGATCTAACCAACACGTTAAATCACATTTTCAAAGAGTTGCATGGAGCGCATTATATTTTCATCCTGTAAGGAGACAAAAATACAGAGATGAAATTCGAATAGTTTCAGTTAAAGATAAACTATTGCCCTAACTGGTCATCCCCTCACTCAAAGCACACACTCACATACAAGCATACATACCCAAACACACACACATATACCAACAAGTTAGACAATGACATAATAATTGCTAAATACTGTTTTTGTAAACTGCTAATACACTAATATAAAAATATAGTTTACCCACAGAATCTATTTATAGTAATACTTTAATTTTCTGTTAGATGTGATATGTTATCAAGACTAGTTATTTTTTGATGAGAATGGAAATCTCCCCAAATTCAACAACATATAAAAATGTAATAATAGTAACAGTAGGAGCAAGAGTAGCAGGTCTCAGCAAAGAAGTCAGGTCAGAGAAAAGCACAACGGGGCAAAATGCAATGATGGCATTGGATTAATTACTCTCTAAAATCTCTTGTAGATCCTCATTTATTTAGGTCTGCTTTTATAAATAAGTGGTTTTACAGTGGCAGAGGATGATTCTTTTTTCTTTCTTTCCTTTTTTTTTTGAGAAGCCTGGTATGGGTACAGAATCTTTGGGTAGAGTTTCATTCTAGGGATTTTTCTCCACATAGGAGAGAACTAGCATGGTGAAGAAAGCTTCCCAGAGAGCCACAAAGCTCTGGGTTCAAGCCTTATTTCTAGTTTACTGGCTACAGGATACTCTAAGAAACTGGGATTTCAGTGAATTTCACTGAAACTGGCGGATTGGTCATTTTGAGGTTGTTTCTAGGAATAATCCCCGTTGGCTTCCCAGCTGAAATGATCATGGTTTCCATAGCTAGTGAATTTTTATTAGGAGATAAATTATATTAGAAGTGGGCATCAAATATTTTTATTTGCCTGGTTATTTTTTGTTGTTTTTTTCATTCATAAAATGTTGAAATACATTAAAAAATGAAATACATTTCTCCATTACTGGAGAAAATTTGGAATTAAAAACAAAATCCCATTTTAAATATAGAAATTCATTTTTTTTTTTAGGTAAATGGGGTTGATGTCACACAGTTAGTACATGTCCAAGACCAGAGTTGAACTCGGGGAGATGCGTCCTCCTGACTCCAGATCTAGCACGCTAGCCGCTGGGTCATCTATCAGTCCCTCAGGAAATCTGATATTCAGTGCCTGAAATAGGCTCATCATAGGTTCACGAATTAGAGCTGGAAGCATCCTTGAGGCACATCAATTCTATGTCCCTCATATTATAGAGATGAGGAAACGGAGGCTCTAAAAGGCTGAATGACTTGGGTTATGGTCATGAAGCTAGAAAGTGTCTGAGATGGGCTCCCTAACTTTAAGACTAGTGACCTCTCTCTTCTACTACACCACCCCTCATTCATACTTAAAGACCAAATAACAAAAATGTGGAATTTTCCCCATTTAGCATTTTCAGAGCATTCCACCATAATTAATTTATCTATAAGCCCTTAGGTGAAGTCGTGACAAATGAAAATACATTTTTATAGAGAACTAATTTTCAGCTCTTGCGCTTGCTTTGCCATTGATCAACATTGAACAAGTTTGTTTGCTTGTGTGTTTCTCCAATGCAAATGAACTGTGAAGCTTGTATTCTTTTCTTAATGCTCACTCCTCCTTCCCTAGCTCTCCCCAGCCTATGGCTTGATTGGGATGCAGAAATATCCACAAACTTAAAAAAATAGCACTGTAGGCAGAGATTGCCCTGCCTAGTGCCATGTAATCAGTCCTGTCAAGGTTACTTGAGTGTATCGTGGTAATAAATAATTATTTACCTTCTCTGTATTGAATACTGCACCCATGAAGAGGTCCACATGCTTTTTTAAAGGTCACTTGCTTTTAAAAATAAATCACTATTCATTAATAATGTCTCAGAAGTTCCCTCCCTTAAAAATGTGGGAAACAAAGGCTGACAGGCAAAGGGAATTGCCATCTTTGGGCTCTTTGTATCTCAGGAATTGGTACAAAGGGAAGAAGTCTTGGGTAGAGGCTTATATCAAAATGCTATCTAAACAAATGACAACTATTTTTGGTATAAACTTGCTATTTCATTCATTCTGGCATGGAGCATCACAATACAGGTCAGCAGCACTTAA
The DNA here is from genome assembly GCF_027887165.1 of Monodelphis domestica. Lineage (NCBI taxonomy): Eukaryota > Metazoa > Chordata > Mammalia > Didelphimorphia > Didelphidae > Monodelphis > Monodelphis domestica. Next base: position 104,213,187 of record NC_077232.1, read on the forward strand.
CTCTGAGATGATCTCTCCACTATACATTCCTGAAAAATCTGGTCTGATTCTTCATGACCTCATTTGGGTTTCTTTTGGCAGAGATATGGGAGTGGTTTGCCATTCTTTCTCCAATTCATTTTACAGATGAGGAAACTGAGGCAAACAAGGTTAGGTCATTTTCCCAGGGTCACAAAGCTAGTTTCTGAGGCCAGATTTGAACATTGTCTCTTTTTTTTAATGAGGCATCAAGCCTTAGAGACCAGTCCCTAAATGAATGGGAATATCAAGTTTCAGGGTGGTTAATTGACACAACTGTGTCTAATTTAGGGTTTGTCTTTACTTAGGATGATACTTACTTTTTGGCAGCTTTCGATGAATTCATCTATGGTAACTACCCCATCTTTATTTTTGTCCATTTTCTGTTCAGAAATAAAACACATTTGTGTTACAAAAGGAGTAACACTATTTGAAGATGTCCAGTGAAAAGAAATCCACTGCTTCCAAAGGCAACCCAATTCACTTTTGGAACTCTCTCCATTTTATCTGCAATACTATGTATATTTCTAAAGCATAAAAATACTATGGAAGTATATAGGGAAGGAGTTCCTAACTCTGCACCCCTATTTTCCTTTTCTGTTCCTACCTGGAAAAATGTTTCCACATGTTGTCTGGGGGCATCCTCTTTAAGAACAGGGTATGTGCATTTACCCATCATATCGTATATCGCTTTCATTATGTCAAGCATTTCCTGAAAAGAAAAAGGTGCTTGAGTAAGACATTACATGGATGGGAGAAGTATATCCCGATTCCTTATTCCCTATTTTTCATTTCATCTCCTGTCCTTTTATATCTACACTATATTTTATTTGACACAGACATTTTCCAACACCCAAAGTATATGTGTCCCCTACAAAGGACATTCCTTAAATATAGTTAAGTAAAAATGATTAAGTTATTACAATGGATTATACATGCTGATTTCCAGTTTTGTAATTTAATGTTCATAGAAGTGAAGAATAAATATTTTAATTTGAATTACCTATAATTTATCTTTGAATTTTGTTACCTTTTAGTCTTATCATTATTAACATTTTTATAGACATTGTATATATTGTCTTTTTGGCTTTGTTCACTCTGTCTCACTTTATATTTGTCATTTCTTTCAGAACTGTAATATCCTCTTAACATCATATTTAGATTAAAATTTATTCACTTTAAAATATTTCATACATATTTTGTTTCTAGCTTTCTATTGTTACAAATAATAGGACTACAAACATTTTTGTACATATTGACTTTTTTTTTTAACAGTTAATTTCCTTGGGGTATAAATCCCAGTAATTGGATTTCTGGGTCGAACAAGTGAATGATTCAGTAACTTTTTGTATAATTCCAAATTACTTTCCAGGAGAGGTGAACCAGTTTACAACCTCTATAAGAGTACATTGCTATGTGTGCCTCCCTCTAGCACTTCCAAAATTGAATTTCACTCTGCTCCACACTTTTTTTCTTTTGCCATCTTTTTCAACTTGGTAAGTATGAGAGTTCTTTTATTTTGAATTCTCAGCCTTGTAGAATCCATAGCTTCCTTTCATAGCACAACTCAGTTGCCTCTTCCCAATTAGTGTTTTTTCTCCTCCTTCAAATTAATTTGTATTTACCATGTATTTAATATATATTTATTTTGCAACCATTGTTTCCTCTCAGGAAAATCTAAATTCTTTAAAATCAGGAATTGTTTCATTTTTCTTTTTATGTCCCAGGTACCTAGCACAGTGCCTGGCACATAGTAGATACTCAATAAATACTGGCTGGCTTCATTTCCATTCAGATGGCAATTGATAGTTTACTTTTCTTCTTTTGAAAATTTTGTTCATGTACTTTGACCACTTGTCCATTTGGGGAATGATGTTTGGTCTTAGTTTCAACTCTTAGACATTTTTTATGGCAGAATTTACCCAATGTGAAGTGCATATATCTTCCCCAGCTATATCTTTTCTGCTAATTCTAGCTGCATTGATTTTGCTTAATTATATATCAACAAAATAGTTTATTTTGTCTTTTATAATCTTCTTTACCTCTTTCCTGATTAAGAATTCCCCCTTTAATGATACTTCTGAATGAATGAAAAATAATTTAAGGAGCAGTTATTTATTTTGTTTGTCTACTAAACTTTTAAGTGACTGCTGCTTTGCTAAGTGCTAGGGATACAAATAAAAATGGAGAAAGTCCCTTCCTTCTAAGAGTTTTCATTTTAATAAGGAAAGATATACAGATAGGTGCAAGGTAACCAAAGAGGGAACTCTGGTCTGGGGATTCACTGGGATGATATATTCAACCAAAGGGTGGTGAATTGGCATAAACTTTCTAGAAGGAATGGCTATGTTGACTTGATTGTTGAAATCAAAGCAAAAAGTAAATATCAGGGGGGAAGTCTGCAAGCTCCTTGCTTGTAATAGTTCCTGCTGCTGTTGTGGGAGAGTGTGGGATTAATTCATATCTTTTTTCTAATCATACCATTGTATTGTCAAAGCAGACGACTTGGTGTCCCTAATAAATGACATTCATCTCTTACCTCTTATTCTTTATTTAGACTGTTCTCTGGGCTAGGAATGTGCGCCCTCATCATTTCCCACTTTTAAAATTCCTGTAACTTCTGCTCAAGCACTCTCTTGCACAGTGCCTCAAATCACATTTTGGAGCAGTAGAGCCAACAAAAGGTCAGAATGAGATATTTTTCCTGCCTATGGAAACTTAGGAGGTTGGCAAGAGAGGTCTGTGACTGGGGCAGAGGTCTGTCTAGAGCTTTCATGATTCCCTCCCACTGCTCCATTGACAGTGTTTCCCCAAAAACATGACTTTGGATTTTAATGTGTATATATTAGATATTTATTTAAATGTGTACATTATAGAATGTTATTCCTGACAGAATCTAAAGCCCTTGGACTTACAGGAATTGAGTTCTATGTAAACTTAAAAAAATAAACATGATTTTTTTTTTTATCAACAGATACAGAAAAAGTCTTCAAAAAGGGAAAACTACTTTACAGTAAAATCATTAAAATGTATTGGCATAGAAGGGCTTTTCTTAAGTATAATCTAAAAGCATTTATTGAAAACTAAGAGGTAGTATAATATATAATGGAAAAAATTCTGGAATTAATTTTTAGAGTTCAAAGATCAAGCAAGCAAATGCTTTTCCCATTACTATTTAAAACAGTGATATAAAGAATAACTATAGCAATAAGATGAGAAAGAAATTAGGCAATAAACACTGAAAAAAGTAGAATCAAAATCACATATGTTTAGACATAACATGGTTTGCTTAGAAAATTCTAGAGAATCAATAAAGAAGCCAATAAAAATGATTATTATATAATTAGTAGAATTATTATATTCTCAAAGCAGAAAAATATTTGTAAATCTGTAAAAACAATCACTGGGAGAAGGAGGAAAGGAGAGGCAGAATGGGAGATAATTCCTCAATAGAAGTGAACAAGGAAAATTTTTGACAGTAGAGGGGAAAATGGGGGAAACATGTGGGCAATGCTTGAGCTTCTCACCAAAATTGGCTCAAAGAAGGAAGAATATAAATGTGTGCATGTGTATTCATAGTTATGATTTCCGATTGGGTATTTTCCTCCATCCTGTGGAAAGCTAATATTAATTTGTATGCCTTTTTGGTCCCCAAAACACACACACTTAGTTGGGTATAGAAATCTGTCTCATCCAATAGGGAAATAGGAGGGGAAAGAGATAAGAGAAATGGAGGGAAAATTATAATAATGAGGGCAGATCAAGAGAGGCAGGGGTCAGAAGCAAAAAAAGGCTGGAAGAGGGACAGGATAAACAGAAAGATAGAACAATAAATAGAAAGAGTTAGGATGAAGGGAAGTACACAGTAATCCTAAGTGTAAATGTAAATAGAATGAACTCATTCATAAAATAGAAGTAGACAGTAAAATGGATTAGAAACCAGAATTTAACAATATGTTGTTTATAAAGTGACATACTTAAAATAGAAAGACACTATAAAGAGTTAAAATAAGGGACTGGAGCAGAATCTAATATGCTTCAGCTAAAGTAAAAAAGGTAAAGATAGCAAACTAATAAGGGGATATTCTTTTCTAAACAAATCAAACTCATATGGAGGAATAAAAGTTCAAGAATATCAAGGAAGATAAAGAAAAGTGTAAACTAGCTCGCCTTCTAAAAGAAACTGCCAGGAATATTACAACCCAAATCTTCTAGGTCAAGGAGAAAACTGCAAGTAGTCAGAAAGAAAGAATTAATGTCCTATGGAGCCAGGGTCAGAATCATATAATATTTTGTAGCCATTATTATAAAGAAAAGGAGTACATGGAATATGGTATCCCACTAGGCAATGGATCTAGTGTTACAACCAAGAAAATTTTACCTATCAAAACAGTATAATCTTATAGAAGAAAAATATTTAATGAAATAGAGGTCTTTTAAGCATTTCTTAAAGAAAGACTAAAGCTGAAGAGATAATTTGACATTCAAATATAAACTCAAGAGAAACATAACAAAGTAAAGATGAATGAAAAATCATAGGGGACTAAACTGCTTGCATTCTTATTATGGGGGAATAATACTTGAAATTCTTTGAAAGTTTATCATCTTAGAAGGTATCTCACTGGACAAGGAGGACTTGGTTATTTTATTGTCTGAATGATCTGAAAAGAAGAATGGGAGGGTGGGCAAGAGGGATATATTAGGAGAGAAATAAAGGGAGAGGAAGAATTGTGAAAATTATGATAAATGGGGTGCGTGAGGAAGAATTTTTACAAAGAAGAGGACAAGGTGGGCAGTTTGTAACACTTAAAACTCACTCTCATATGAACTGGTTCAAGGAGGGAAGAATAAATATTAACACACAGTTGGGTACAGAGACTCATCTTACCCAACAGGGAAATAGGAGGGAAGGGGGTTAAGAGAAAAGGAGGAGAAAATAAAGGAAATGTAGATTAGGGAAGGCAGTAATCAGAAGCAAAACAGGCTCTTTAAGAAGGAACAGAATAGACACAGGAGAATAGGATTGCTATAATGAAAATTCTCACATGACTGACTGTATCTTAATTTTATAATTTTTATTAAATGACAAAAACCAGACAAGAGAGAGAGAAGCATGAGCCCCCCTTTCAGCTGCCTCTGCTGTGAGTGGTGTGAGCCAGCCCTGCATCAGAGCAGGTGCCTTCCTGAGTCCCTGGTTCCAGGAAAAAGACCCCACTTCCTGGTTCCTCCATCAATTGATGCTTCTTTGTGATGACCCTTTCCAAGGCCCCTCTGACTGGGGAACTCAGACTCAATCAGGGCAAGGCGTCCTCTGGACATCAAGATCAACCTGCTGGAGCTAGGGTTCATGTGCACTCTTTCCACACATGGCTCTGCTGAGCTATTTTAGTTATTTCACTACATAAATCTTTACTAAAGACAAAAGATCTAGACAAAAGAAGGAAGGACTCTGCCTGTGGTTTGGGGGAGATAACAGTTTCGGTTTCAGCCCTAAAATCAAACTGAGCTTTAAAACCAAAAGTTTGTTTTGGGAACCAAAAAAGGATAAAAATTAATATTATAATTATTAATATATTAATAGTAAATTATTAATATTACAAGATAGAGGAAAATATACAATTGGAAATCATAATTATAAATATGAATGAATTAAAATTACCTATAAAATGCAAAAGGATAATAGAATGGATTAAAAATCTCCAACATTAAGTTGTTTATAAGAAACACATTTGAAATAGATTCACAAAGAATTAAAATAAGCAGCTAGAACAGAATCTATTATGCTAAAGTAAAAAAGACAAGGGTAGAAATCAACAAAGCAAAAGCAAAAATAGACCAAATTAAAAGAGAGAAAGTGTGAAATTGCATTTTATTAAGAGGTACTATAGACAGTGAATTAATGTTAATACTGAACATATATACATCAAATAACATAGCATCCACATTCCTAAAAGAAAGAATAAGTGAACGACAGCAGGAAATAGTAAAAATTGAATAGTGGGTTTTTTTCTGACCTAAATAAATCCAACCATTTTTTTTTACTTAAAGAGAAAAACACAAATAAATTATGTCAGTAAATATTTAAATTATTAGGCACTGGTTAAAAAATAGAAAAATAGATTAGTGGAGTAGACTATAATCAATACACAGCAGCTTATAAATGTAGCAGCCAATTGTGTTAGAAGACCTTAAGAACAGTGAATGGTTAGGTAAGAAGAAGAATGAATCTGAAAACTAAAAAGTTGTTTAGTAGAAAATATTTATAAATCTTATATATTCGATACAATAAATTCCAAAGAGACAATCAATGTAAATGAAAAACTGTACATTGTAAAATACTAGAGTATAATAATAAAGCTAGCATTTTTATAGTGCTTTTAAGGTTTGCAAACCCTATATTTTGTAGATGATGAAACTGAGGCAGAGAGAGGTTAACTAACTTGCCCAGGATCATATAGCTAGTAAATGTCTGAGGCAGGATTTGAGCTGGTCTTCTTGACAAAATAGATAATTTTGAATATGTAAAATGTTAAAGCTTTGGAATGGATAATATCAGTTACTCAACAACCAGAAGAAAAGCTATGGATTGTACATTCCATTTATTTGTGTGTGCCAATGTTGATTAACCCTCCCCATAGTAAGCATCCTGACTCCCAGCAGTTATTTTAAATCCTTACCTTCAATCTTAGAATCAGGACTGTGTATTGTGTTCAAGGAAGGACTGTAAGATCTACATAATGAGGGTTAAGTGACTTGCCCAGGGTCACCCACCTGGGAAGTGTCTAAGGCTAGATTTGAACCCAGGACATCCCATTTTTAGTTCTGGTTCTCAATTCATTAAGTCACTTAGTGCCCCCCACCCCAGCAGTTTTAATTACTGCTTTTATCTCCAGAACTTGGTTTGTACTTTTTACCAGAAAGGTCTATGGGAAGACCAAGCTGTCAATTCTGGAGCTAGCATCTGCTCCAATTGTTCAGGATAAGAATTTGGAATTATTTGAGAAAAGTTACTAAACTTTTCATGCTTTATGTTCCACTGATCCTATTACTGGATATATATCACAAAGAAGGTCAATGACAAAGAAAGATCCTATAGATACCTGCAAATGTCCATAGTAGCATTATTTGTAATAGCAAAAACTGAAAAAGAATTGATTACCCAGGGACTAGGAAATGAACTAAATCATGACATATACATGTAATATGCATGAAGAAACAAAGGAAAAGAAGAATTCATAGAAAAAATGGAAAATTGACATATGTTGGTGCAAAGTGAAAAAGTAAAATCACATGAACAATATCCACAATGACTACAGTAATGTAAATGAAGATAACTTTAAAAGAAAACTTAACTCAGGTCAAACATAGGAGTCCATATTAATTCTGTTGATTGAAATTAAAATACTTTCCTTTTGGTCAGGAAATGGTAAAGTATAGCATCAGAAAGTTACATGTTCTGTCAGCTGTAATCAATGTATTAAGATAGTTTTGCTTAACTATTTTAAAGGAAAATTATATGGAGAAATTTTATTGGAAAAGAATTGTATCAAAATAAAATGTATTGATATCAAAAACAAAATATCAAAAAAAGAAATATGGCAAGGCAATCTATATGTCATATATACGTAATATACTTTATAATTGAAAGCAATCATATGTCCAGAATCTTTTTTTATGAAGAATTGAGCTCTTTTGTTGATCTATAAAACTATCATAAGACCACACACCAAATTCTTCTCAAAATGTTTTTCCCTAAGTAAAATTATGTCAATACAACATTTTTGATTGCTTGAATCAGGTATAAATTCTATGACTATAATTGTATAATTTTATTTAAAATTCCTTAGTGTTGAAAATGAAATAGAATCTAAATAGAAAATATGAAACAGCTATGCCTGGAAGGCAAGTATTACCTCTTTAGTTATATATCCATCTTTGTTTATGTCATACAAATTAAATGCCCAGTTGAGTTTTTCTTGTACAGTCCCTCGAAGCAAAATAGAAAGACCCATCACAAAGTCCTAAAGAGGGAGAAAATTATGACTTAATACTGAGTATACAGAATAACCTACATAAACTAATCAATCAATAAGTATTTTAGTCCAAAGAGATCAATAACAATGTGCCAGGCACTGTACTAGTTTCTAGTGATATATATATATATATATATATATATATGTATATATATGTATAAATATATGTATATAAAGAATGAAAGAATTCCTACTCTCAAAAAGCTTATATAAGGAAAACAAGTCTACATACAAATATAGAGTATAAATATATGGGTAATAAATTCAAATGAGATAAATGAAATGCAGTTAAGGAGGGAGAGGACTGACTGGTAGGGGGATCAGGAAAAGCTTAAATTTAAAAAATGGTGCTTGCATTGTGTCTAGAAGAGACAGAGTCTATGAAGTAGAGATGTGTAATGGGTACATTCCAATCATGGGGCATGGCAAGTGCAAAGGTGCAGAGATAGGACCCTGGAGAAAGAATAGAGGTCAGTTTGATCATAGAGTTTTGGGGGGAGAGCAGTACACTATGACAGTGGAACCATAGGCAGGGATGAGAATAAGAAGGAGGGCTTTAAAAACTAAGCAGATGCATTTATCTTTCATCTTAGAACTAATCAGGAGTCCCTGTGAAGGGTGATGGCATGATCAAATTTTATTACTTTGACAGCTAGTGGAGGAATGACTGGAGTGGAGAAGTTTAAAGCAGAGACTGTTGCAGTCATCTAGGGGAGAAGTGATAAATATTTAACTAAAGTAGTGACTATATGAGTAAAGAGATGGGGTTAATGAGAGATTATTAATATTAGTTAATTAAAAATTATTTAGTTAATTAGTTAATTATTAATGAGAGATAATGTGGAGGTAAGAAATAGCAATATTTGTCAGAAGACTGGAAGTTTGATAAGGAATTGAGGATGATATTAAGGTAGAAGAGAGGGTGCCTTTAACAGAAATAGTGAAATTTGGAAAAAAGGTCAATTGGAGGGGAGAAGATAAGGGGTTCTTTAGACAGAGTTTGAGATGTTTTTGAGCTATTCAGTTTGAAATATTCAAATAGGCAGTTGGTTATTTGAGACTTTCAAAAGAGAGCTATACAGATCTGTGTATCATCTGAATAAAGGAAAAATAAAGATGTAAAATTCATATCAGCTTTCAAATTCTAAAAACCAAACCATTAAACTCCTCTATGTAACTCTGGACAAGTAAGATTCACTTAGTAAAATGGATGCTACTCTTAGATTTTGATTTCTCAGAGGTTTTTGTTAATACATTTAGCATCTTCTGATCCTTCTGACCTTCAGTGGGTCATTGAATGTAAATAAGCAACATAACTGGTGGAACAGGGAATTATAGAGGAAAAAGAAGATTGGTCAGTGTCATTCTTTTACATACATCTAACGTCTTTTTCTATATAGCCTCTAAGTCATAATATAGAATGCTGAATGCAGTTCTGGAGGAGAATTGCAGAGGAGAGAAGAGTGTGTATGGGTGATGATCTAAATTGTGAGAAGGTGTATACACTTAGATTTATGTGATCTCTTGAAATCTAGAATAAACCAAAATAATGAGGAATGGCAGTAAATATGGCAATGAGATATTTATAAACCACATGTTGATTAGAAGTATTTAAGCATCATACTACATTACAATTTCTAGTTGCAAAATCTGTATCTTTACTAAATTGTTCAGTTCACATTTTTGGTTCATTTGATACCATTTCTTCACTGTTGTTCATTAGAATGTAAACTCCCTTTAAGTAGGGAGTGTTTCATTCTTTGTATCTTGATTTCCAGGGTACAATTCCTGGAACAAAGTAGGCACTTAATAAATAATTCTTGACTGAGTTTAAAAGGAAGGCTTCAAATCAAACAAAACAAGGCAAAGAATATAAAGAGATGTTGAATCATTTCATTTGGGACCAAAATAATATTTTTTAACATTATATCCTAAGGTAAAATCTATTTTTTTATTTTCTTAGTATCTTTTTTTTCTTGCAGTAATTAATAAACACATACTTCTCAATATACTCTCTTCTTAGTTGTGATTGTGCCAGGGACAGAAGGCTCAGACTAGTCATCTCAGAAATCATAGTACTCTCATTGATTCAAATCCCTTCCTTCAAGAAGAATCTAAAGGAGTGCAGCTGAAAACAGTTGTTGGCCATTAGCACAGGATAAAGAATACTGAGAACCAGAAATCTAAATTATCTAAAATATATTGTTAATTACTTAAAAATATAAGAAAATAATGGAAAACTGCTCAACATTCAAACAATGACTAATATTTGCATTGCATTGATCCATATTCTTGTCCTGTCATGCAAAGACAAATTTAAAAGTCTGATAGTGCTCTCTGAAGGAAGAGGTGGGTCAGACCATATCTATCCATGCTCCCACAGGCTACATCTTTCTATTTAGATAAGCTCCATCCATAGTCTTTTAGGTGAATACATATATTATACTTGAAAATCTGTAAGATTTCCAAACTGAAAAAAGTATTCATTGGATCTAACCAGGTGCCAAGTATTGTGCTGACATGAGAATACAAATGCCTTATCAAGAAATTCCCTGCCCTTATTTAGTACATATAAAGGGGATATGTGTATGAAGTAGCATGGTTTGGAAATGTCTAGGAAATGGTATGTTTGCTTGATTCTAAGCAAGTGTCAGAGAAGCTCACTTACTGGAGTCCAGGATTGCAAGGGTGGGAATATGAGTTCCATTGGTTAAAACAAAAGACCTAGTTTACTACTTCTTCAAGTGCCTTCTTTTTCTGTATGCTCTGAAACTAGTTACTCCAGAAGACAAATGTGGACTTCTTAGCACTAACCAGATTTTCTCTTATTTTAATGACATCTGAGGTTACACGGTCTTTTCTGCATGATGCAATCTCCATTTCAATAAACAGTTACTTAAAAATGAATTTCTACCTTATTTTGTGCTGATGTAAAATGGGAACTCAATGTAGCCTATCTCATTTTTGCTCCTAGCTTTTCTGCATGGTAATTGAAATCTGTCAAGCAGGAAGTTGCAAGCACTTGCCAAAAACTCAATTTGCTTTCAAGAGTACTTGCATTTGTACCTTCTTAGTTTTATCTGTGAAGGGACTGGTTCATTTGCTCCCTGATGCACAAAACTGCTGAAAAGCTTTTGGCATCAACTTTACTGAATTCTAAGTTTAATCCCATATTCTTAACCTATAGCATATTAAATAAAAAGGGGAAAAAGTGTGGGGGACTATTTATATAGGTAGAATTGTGGTTGCCCTTTTCTTTTTTGAAGCAGTAGTGAGCATGAATCACTCCCTTCTCTTCCCTTTGAAGGGCAGCCCAACTTGCTTTTCGGAAGCACAAAGAGGTTAAAAACTTTCCTTCTGCTCACTTTTCAGGTTATTCATTCAAACTGGTCTTCTGCCTCCTCATTTAAGCAGAAAACTATTTACCTAGAGAGAGGTGTAGTTGTGTGTGTGGGACAGGACAAGGGAGTATCTTTATCATTTCCAGAAAACACAATAGGAATTAAAAACAAGATATTAGAGAAACTTTTGTTAGAATATAGAGTCTCTGTGTTATAGCCAGCAATATTTCAACAACTGAAGAGAATGTTCCATTAACATATTTCATTGTCAGTAAGTCAAATTTCCTCTCTCTACAAATGTGGCTTCTCTAACATCATGACATGGCCTAAACTCCATCCCCTTTGTAAAGAGCCCCCAATGGGCAAGGTTTGTATTGAAAGTCTCACAAGGTAAAGGTACATAATGGCAGAGTATCTTGAGATATATTGTCAGCCCTCCTTAATTTCTGGAAGAAGAGAGAAAGAGAGGAGCAACTGTTTTATGGTTTACAGAAGCGATGGTAGCCAGAGAGATGATGGAGAAATGGTCCTGACAGAGGGAGTAGGATGGTGGTGTCCAGTGGACGTCTTAGTCAGAAGCCTAATCCACCAGGGGCAGATCAGTCATTAGCGAATGGTCTGAGGGAGGACTCTCAAGTATTGATGAATGTTTTCCAGCTGTGAAATTCAGCAGCAGTGGATTGAACTTTTTTTTTTTTAACTCTTCCTCCCAAGTGTTGGTGCACATTCCCTGGCTGTGAAATACTATGGACCAGTAGAACTCCATCTTCTTATTTCACTTTCTCCTCTCATTCTACATCTTTTTCCATCTCTCTTTTTTCATGCAGATATAAAAATAAAAACCCTTTTCCATTTTCCTCCTCAGTTACTTCCTTTTATCCCCACTACTGCTGCTGGTAATGTAGATGTCTGATTCATTATTATAAATGACTTTATTTCCATTGTCTGCAGTTAAGTCTTCAGCGATGATCAGGAGGTGTGCGCTAGCCTGGGAAAGGCAACTTTGAAGTGATTTTTATTTTATACTGTATTTAGTCAAGAATTTGTCATTCTGACTTAGGAAAAGACTACCTGAAGTCATCACAACCTATATATGTTATAATTTTATATCCATGTAATATATTATATTTATATGACATATATTTTAAATTAAATTTCTATTATATCTGATTTTCTGTGTCATTTCTTTAAAAATCATTTACTGAAGGTATGTGTATGCATGGGGTGGTGGTAGTGGTGGTGATATTTTCATCTCCAGAAAACACACACTCACAGCAAGAGAAGATTCCACTGCCCCTCTGATTTGGAGTCTTTCAATTCTATTATTATAACTAATAGTTGTGGCACACTAAAAGAGTTCCTTAGATTCTAAGCTCCTTCAGAATAGGTCTTTCATCTCTCATTGGATCCTCAGCACTTACTTCCTACACTTAATAAATACTAGTTGACTGAGTGAGAGAGATACCTCACTCTAAAGTTATGCCTAAATCTGAACTTCCCAGACCCAGGAAAAGGGTAGAGGATAAAAGAAGGGGCAGAAAATTAGGAGGCTCTAGAGAAGAAAGCCCTGTCTCCCAAGTCAATCTAGTAGGCATAGAAAGGAATGGCAAATGAATTTTTGATCCTACCTCCTTTTCTGGTTGGGAGGGAAGAAGTGAGGTGAACCTGGAAAGCAGTCAACACAATGACAACTTTGGTTGTTATAAATGGTGTCATAAATATCCCTACAGCCCTACTTATTTTCCATGCCTAGAATGTCCTTCTTTCTCTTCATCATTTGATGAATCCCTACCCAGCCTGTATTTTATTATATTTTATTTTTTTAAAAACCCCTACCTTTCATCTTGGAATCAATAGTATGTATTGGTTCCAAGGCAGAAGAGTGGTAAGGGCTAGGCAATGGGGGTTAAATGACTTGCCCAGGGTCACACAGCTGGGAAGTGTCTGAGGCCAGATTTTAACCTAGGACCTCCCGTCTCTAGGCCTGGCTCTCTATCCACTGAGCCAACCAGCTGCCCCCCCCCCCACCCATCCTTTAAAGACTAACTCAAGTAACATCTTCAGGAAGCATTCTCTGCTTCCCATGAAAGAAGTTCTTACTTTGTTTTACAACTTTCTCATGTTCTAATAATAGTGTGGTGCATATCTATATCTATATCTTTATCTATGTCTATGTCTATATCTATTCATCTCCTTCTCCCGACTAGACTGTAGATTCCTTTAGGTCAGATGCATACACAAAAAGTATTAATTCATGTCTTGTATTGCATTTCAAAAAGTTTTCATTATAGGAGTGTGATCAGTATCCAAAGTCAGTCTATATCTGGATCAATACAACAATATAGGTAGCATTAGAATGTATTCTCTGTCCCATGCATGCAGTGGTGGCACTGCCATTTTTTCCTCCCCCAGCTCTATCTCCATCATCACGCTCCTCCAGCATCTTTTGATTTTGACTGTCAACGTTTCAATTGCTGCCAAGCTCTTGCTACTGTAACCTCCTCGACTGTCATCACCTCCCCAGCTGCAGCTCAGCTCCTGGAACCTGGAATGCTTCCTTGTTTCATCGAGCATCCACGTGTTTCAAGGCTTCGTGCCCTTCACAAATGAAGATATCTTTAAAGATTATGATTAACTTTACCATGAAACTTCAGGTGGAGGGGACTCATTAATTGAGGTTTTAGTATTCTAATAGGAGACTTCTCTCAAATTGTTATTACTAATAAAATTGGGAGACAATGTTTTTCCATGCCAGAGAGATCTGAAGTCCTAGGAATCTAACTAAATGTAGGTTGTAATTTTTATTGCTGTTGAGTGAAATATCCTTTAAAAGTATCTTGAATTTCAGTGCTCAAAAAGAAATCTCTGCATGTCGTTTTCCTTGTTTTTACTTTCACAATCAAATATAGTGAAATTGCTGAATTACTAATACTGTTAATGAATTTTTTAAATTAAAACAACAGTTGTCAGTATCATTTGTCAGATGAAGACCTTACCTCAAAGCTCACAGATCCATTGTGATCCGTATCAAATGCATTGAACAGAAAATGTGCATATGTTGTTGAATCTGAAATTTAAAAAAAGAAGCAAGATAATGCTTGATTAGGCAAGTTTTGAAAATATATATTACAGGACTTTTTTTTTCACTCATACAGTATACAGTGAATCTGTCAAATTTTTTTCTCCTTAACCTTTTAAAAAAAGTCTGCATTATATTTTCAATGAATATTTCAAAAAACAAATAACTAGAAAATGGAGGATTTGGATTATTGAATTCAACCAGGATCCCTTTTAATTGTACCATGTGTAAAGGAAAATCTTTGTAAGTTGATTCTAGTAAAAATTTGGATTTAGACCTGACTAGTGATTTCTTTGGTATAGGGAACTGAGGCAACTCCCTCTACAAATGTAGACTGGTACCTTCTTTCTAGTTGATTCTGCTTTAATTCCCACTGAAGCAATTTCTGAATTGGTCTTCTCTCAAGCTCCTTTATCTCTATATCTCAAAACCACTTGATATCATGATTCATTGTCTTCCTTTTGGTTTATGATGAATGGTTGGCCTTTCTTCTACAGACTCTGGATCCCAACCCTGTTTCTTCCCACTCATTTCCCAATACTTTGCTCTCTGGTTTCTGACTTTATCATTCAACTAAAACTGTTCTCTCCAAAGCTATAAATACGAAATCTGATGGCCTTTCCCAAGTTCTCGTCCTTCTTGACTTTTCTGTAACATATAACACTGTTGACTACCTAATCTCCCTGGATAATTTTGCCTTTCCTGGGTTTTGATGATACTGTTCCCTCTTGGTTCTTCTCTGATATGTATAACTACTTCCCAATTTCCTATATGATGAATCATCATCCAAAATGCTCACTCTAACTATGGATATTCCCCAATGTTCTATCATGGACCCTCTTTTCTCTTTTCATTGTCTAAAAACATAATTAACTAATTAATTTGTTTGTTATATTAAAATATCCAGTTAACTTCTCTCCCTTCCCTCCATTAGAGAAGGTATCATTTGAAAAAAAAAAGATATATGTCGATGTAAATTATGTCTTACTCATTTCTATTCATCACCTTTTTCTCTAGAAGTCTGCATATACAAGTCATTCGATCTCTTAGTGATCTTATTCCATAGGTTCAGTTATCATCCATATGTGCAAAAACACACATGTATGCACATGTATATATATGCATATGTTGTTTCTTTCCTGAGCTCTATGATCCAAGATCACTGACTACTTAGTAGACATTTAAAACTAGATGTCCTACAAGATATCTCAAGCTTAACATAGCTCTATAAATATTATTTCCTTCTTTATTTCTGTCTATGCTGCCATCACTCTAATTATCCAGGTTTGCATTTGTGACCTTAAAATTCACCAACTTACAAACAAAACAACTGAGGCAAAGATCTGAGTCAGTAACTATTTATTAGAGGGACTCAGCCCCCTCCAAGAAATAGGATCCCAGACCTTCCTCACAGTCTGGGATCCCTTCCTTCTCTGGTGTAGCATCCCAAGCATATTCACATCTATGAAATATAAATGACTGTATGATTACTGTGTCTCCAAGCATAAGGTTATACCAATGAGGCTTGTGAATGTAACCTTGAACTGGCCATGTGGCCCTTGGCTAAGACAAACTCATTAACATGCTCGGACTCAATTCCCCAGGAAGGCACGGTTTGCAATCTACATGCCCAAAGGTGTTCCCTCTACCTTGCCACCCAATCTTAAGTGTCTATACTTTGTGATGTGGGTACTACGTCCTTGGGAGTACCGCCCAGGCAGGACAGGAATAAATTCAGAGGCAAACCCATGAACTTCCTCTTGGCCTTTCTCCCCTTCCATGGAGCTCCACTGGGCTCCTCAATGACTATGTCTCTCTCTCTCCTCTTGACCTTCTCCTTCCCGGAGGTTGTAACCATCTCGGTCTGCATTTCCTATCTTAATCTCCTCATCCACCTCCTGTTCCTTTGTACTCATACTCTCCTATCAAGGGAGTATCATAGGGATTGCCTGCCCTATCCAACCACTGACTTGTCCGTGTCTTTCATTTCCACCCTGGTTCTTGGTTCCTACCTCTCCCATCACAAAGGTGAGCCCCTTCCCTTGTGGACCCTGCTGGTCAGGGAAGTCCATTAAGGAAAACCCCACATCTGGAGTACAGCTTTTATTCCTTTCAGGGTCCACACTTGTCCTTACATGCCTGGTTGATCTGGGCACTGGTGCATCATCTCATTGATGGATTCTCAGTTCTTAGTGTGTGCCCTCGGTCATGTTGCTGCCAAACAGCAAGGTGACATATAGCTCATCCACCCCACTTTTATGACACTCTCTTTAACAACATGCTGACACTCTCTTTAACAACATGCCCAGGGCAGCCCAGGGTAGTCCAGTCATGGGCTTTGCACTGACATTATTTGGCTCTTGTCTAGGTGGCCAAGCTTGCCCAGTGAGGTCCATGAGGGAAGCAATACTGGCTGGAGGTTTTTCTTTTTTTAATGCATCATGGGACTTTCCAATGAAGCTTGGGACATCTAGGTGGAGGTCCCCTTCAAGTTATGCTGACAAGTTAAAGTCTAACATGGAATTTATGAAAGATTCTTAATTTTAGAAATTATTCAACAATAAAGTATAACTTGAGCTATGGCTAGTTGCTTTTGATTACTGCTTGTGAATAATCACTATCTTTATGGAATTACATTAAACTAGAAAATAGTGATAATAATTAACTAATCACTTCCTTTGGAATTGTATTATACTATATAATACTGAAAGAATAAAATAATTGATTTAAAATGGACCAGCATCTACTAAAACAGGGTAGGGGTCAAATAATTTCTCACACTGTTTTGTAATAAAGCTTGACTCCTCACTCTCATACACATTTACTAATCAATTTCCAAGTCTTATTCATTTTATATTCATAGCATCCCTTGGATCCATCTACTTTACTCATGGGTGCTAATGAAAGTCCTACTAGTCTCCCTGCCTCTCTCTTGCCTCTTTATAATTCATTCTTCAGCTTCTGGAAAGATATTTCTAAAACACAGGACTAACAATAACACCCTTCTACTCAGAAACCTCCATTGTCTTCCCAATACCTCTAAAATAAAATAAAAACTCTCACGTTGACCATTAAGTTGTTTTTTCTCTTCCAGTTTTATTTATATAATGATTCTGTTTATATACTCTAAGGTCTCACCAAATTGGCCTTCCTGTTCTTTACATATGACATTACATTCTCCCACCTCTGTGCCTTTGCAAAGACTGCTTGTTTCCCATAATTATAATACAGTGACTGCCCATCTGCATCTTAGAAACTGCCTCAAAATTCCTTCAAAGCTCAGCTTAAGTGTTACTTTTTTCATAAGATTTATCCAAAAATAATGTGTTTATTTCATTTGTATCTTCTATATCTTTATAAATATACTTATCTTACCACTAGATAGAATATAAACTGAGACTTTAATTTTTGTCTTTGTAGCCTGAATATATTGTAGTGCCTGGCATGCAGTAGTTACTCAATAAATGCTTCTTATTTAACTGACTTGAATCTTGTACAATCTTTTGTTGAATCACATTGAATCATAAACCCAGCACCTATACATGCACTTAAGGACTTCTTTACAAACCATGAACTGAATGAGGATGAGCATCCTTGATGAATGAATGAGAATGAATGAGAACTGATGTGTTTGATGTGGGGTGAGAATTGTTGAGTCTCTACAGTAAGAGACACTTGGTACAGGATTTAGAGATCTGACCTCAGGAAACCTGTATTCAAGAAAGCTTCTGATATATCCTGATTTTGTCACTCACTCTGGCAAATCATTTAACCTTTCAGACTTCAGATACCATTCTAAGATTATAATTGTGTCAAGGAGGTAGCAACCTAGATGAGTTTGCTTAGGCAAAAGTTCCCAAGATCAAAGCAATTACAAGTCCAATCCCAGGTCAATGCAGAACTAAGAAGAATTGTTAGATTATGATCTATTTGAAAAGTTGTAAATAGAATTGTAATTGAAAATTACAAAACTGTAAATAGGACACTGTACATACTGGGGAACTACATCTCCCAGCATGCCTCAGGGGTCCTTCCCCTCTACTTCTTGGTGTGGGATTGGTCTTGAATGGACCAATCCCATGCTGGGGGAGGGACCCATCCCCCCCCCCCCCCACTCCCTGTCAAGGGGATTGATCTCTATAAGGAACAATCCTGGGCCTGGGAGGGGCTTTTGAATCTGACAAGATTGAGAGTAGGGGCTCTATTGAATTTCAGCTAGGGGACTGTGGTGTTTTTTCTTTTCCTTTCTTTTCTCTTCTTTTCTTTTCTTTTCTTTTCCTTCTTTTAATAAAGTTTTTTTAAAAGATCAGAGAATCAGATATTTTTTTTCTATTCAGTCTTCTCAATACTGATAACAGCTGCTGTGATTAGAGGGTGCTCAGTCATGAAATTGTGAAGGGATGTTTAATGGTACCCCAAAGAAGACATGCTCTCCCCCTTTCCATGTACCAACTACCTGGCCCAGTTACCAGTTCCAAAGCTTAACAATAATGACAAAGTTCTGTATTCAAGGTGCTGAAGTTCCCTTAACACAATGCTTTACTGATTTTCTTTGGCTGAATTTGAAGAATAAAATCTAGACAGTCTTGGGATGGACTCTATAGAAGAGGCCTTGGAGCTCATTCCTCATTTTATAGACAAGGAAATCGAATCTCAGATAGGAAGTGACTTGGCCAAAGCTACATAATAACTTATATTTCCAGTTTTCTTCTACTCCTAGATGTTAAAAGCAGTTCATGTATCCTTTGAAGAAATACTGATACACACATACAGATATTTGCAACCATACATTTCCTAATTATGGATTATGGACAGTGCTTGAAAAAATTAGACTGTGGTCTGCTATCTGCTGTTAGTGTAAATAGCAAGAATATTAATAACAATTGATATGGAAATTTAAAGCATTCAATTCAATTGAATTGAACATTGAACTAATATGGAACCAAGAATGTTTTAACTGTTAATATTATGATGAAAGTTCATACCTTCATTCAGTTGTCTATGTGTTAGGTATTGGAGATATAAAGATGAAACTATAGAGTTTTAAGCTTAAAATTGCATGAAGAATTTTGGAAGTACAATTGAAACATGTATTTAGATAAAATTATATATTTTGGAAAGAAATGGATACACATATTATGTTCATCAAATATACATATATATCACATTGTAAACCTCAAATTTCCTTAGACTTATAAATGTTGGAAATTTCACCATTGGGATATTTCATACTTGGAAAATTTCTTACTGATAGTCTATTGGAATGGGAACCCCATTGGCATGGGAGGTTCTTTCTCTTCCCTTCTTAAGATTACTTTAGGACAGAAACCTTTTGCTGAACAATGGAAAGGACTTTGACCTATGCTTAAGCATAGAACAGGAATTTCTTTGAATCATGATTGATTTTAGAATTGATACAATGGAGATACTTGGAATCAATCTCCAACCTATTCAGTCCTAACAGGATTGAGTAAGGGCTGCAGCCTAGATCAAAATTTAATTATTCCAATCTCTACCCTACTCAGGTTAACAGGATTTAGAAAGGGCTGTAGCAAAGGAGCAAAGATTTAATCATTTGAAAATATGACCTTCAACAGACATGTGCAAAGCCTCTGGGCGGTCCTGGGTTAAGCTAGTGCCTCCATTGGCACAGGGAAATTGATGGACAGGTGATTGGTAGATGTGAGGACTGAGGGGAGGCAACTTGGAGGGTTTCCTTAAAGATAGGGGGTCTGAAGACTCCAGGGGAGGTTTGAGTAGTTGGTCGGTGTGGTTCGTGTGGGCTCTGAGAAGCTTGCGCTGAAGGAAGCTGAAGGTGGGGGCCTCTGAGACTGTTTCTCCATTTTGGTCACGTGAGTAATAGGGACTGATCTCTTTACTTTGCCCCAGCTATCTAAGGGCTTGGGCCTTTTGGCCCAGCCTAAACAGAAGGGGTATTTAAGCCCTATTTCCTTCTCTCCCTTTTTCTCTCTATCTCTAATTACTTCCTCCTATTGTAATTAAACTCCATAAAAGATTGACGGCTGACTTTAGTTTTCATTTAGGAATTACATAGCTGATTCCTTGGCGACCTTAAATTAATATATATCAGTCTTTTAAAGTGATTCCCTTGTAACAACATATCTATATATACTGTATAATATTCACTATATACTATATATATACATATATAATTTAGAGACATTTTACTGTGAATAATTCTTCCTTCCTTGATTCTGACACACTGGACCAAGAACTGATAAATAGTTCATAAAAACTATTCAAAGAAGGACTTTTAAGGGTCAGGGGAAAATGATTGCCACTGAAATTTTCTTTCTTAAAACATTTTTTTTCCTTCATTACCATCATGGAAAAATATGGACATGTAGTATCAGTTTTTTAAATTTCAAGTCAAGAGTCTTTCAAAATGTATAGTCATTAGTAATGCATAATACTTGTGAATTTATGTCTTTTGATTAACACAATCAAAGAATTTGTAAAAGAAAAGAAAGTAATTTTCTTCTTAACTATTTGGATTTTTTAATATGAAACTCTTTGCCAAGGGAATATATTTCAAGTAGGAAGTCCATAATATAAAAATAATGTTTTTCAAAAAAAGATGAAATTTTAACATGAAACTGGATTGAATTTGTTTCATTTAATAACCTTCATAAATTACTATGATTAAAAAAAGGTTTCAATTCGTGTTTGTAGCAGCAATAATTTCTAGAATATAGATGTGAATATACAAGTTGAGAGTATATACTTGATTCTTTGAATAATTTTTGAGTCTAAAACAATTTCAAGATTATATGTGGAAATGAAAGGATATTTTTAAATGGAGGGAGCTCACATTTCTCCAGGGCTTTAGAATGTGAAAAGTGCTTTCCTTGTAAGAATAGTAGATGAAATTTTGGATTTTGAGTAATTGAAGCTCAAGGAAGTTAATTAGCTTGCCTTTGGTCCCTCAGTTAAAAAAAAAAAAGTTTGGAATTTGAACCCAAATCTCCTGATTTAAAAATCCTACCTTTCAGTTTACACTAACTAGAGTCTATACTAAGGCAGCTAAGTGAAGTTATAGTGAACAGAGCACTAGGTCTGGAGTCATGAGAGGTGAGGGCAGATCAGACCTCAAAACCTAGATATGCATGACCCTGGGCAAGTCACTTAACCTCTGCTTTTCTGGATTTCTTCAAATGAGGATAATACCACTCACCTCCAGGGTTGTTGTGAGGACCAAATAAGATAATATTTGAAAAGTGCTTAGCATTGCCCCTGGTGCTATATAAATACTTTTTCCTTCCCCCCTCACCCCCATTCCTTTTATGTTGGTATTGGAAAATATGGGCTAACCATTGTCAGAAAACTAATTGTGTTGCATTGAAATTTTATTGCTTGCTTTAATTTAGGAATACTAGATTTCAAAGGATTAAATTTATTGTTGCACATACAGCTAATTAGGGGCATGGCATGCTAGAACCAGTTCAAATTGGCTCTGGAGAGCTGATTGTTAAAATTTCTGTGTGAACATTTACAACTTGGAAATTGGCAAATGCTACAAATCAGAGCTTGATTCATTGTTTTCTTAGTGACTAGATTTAAGAAAGTGATAAAGAAAATGTTAATAATGCCGATGAAGCTTGAAGTGTGGTGTAGTAAAACAATTTTTTTTCAGTGAGATGGTTGTAGTTAATTAAACAATAGTAGCACACTGCAGTCAAATGTGCACACATAGGAGCAAGTTTCTGTTAGTTAAATCCTACTAAAATCTAATTAGAACATCTAATTGGAAATATCTAATAGGAAATAAATGACAAAAAAAGCAAGTCATATTCAAAGGAAAAGTCATATTAGTGCTACATTTACTCACTATCATCATTATAATAAGCCTAGTTCCTGATAAAAAGAGTTCTGCCCCTTGTTTTTAACAAAACCAGTTGGTTTCAGTTGTGACTCCCTTTTATTATTTAAATATACCAATCTTTTGAACAACCAGAGGCGCTTGAGGAAGATTAAACTAGACTCCAAATTACAGCTGGAGAACATGTTAACAACTTCACATTTGTACTTACCTCCCTGTGGAAAGAACTGAGAGTAAATCTCTTTGAAGGTATCTTCATTAACAACACCACTGGGGCATTCCTAAAGAAAGTTACAGAGAGGCAATATGAGTGAATCATCCTTAAAAATGAATTTTTGCATTTTGGAGGGTAGGGCACAGAGCTGTCTATACTGTGACTTTTCTGATCTGGAAAATTAATGGCATAACATTCATTTGGAAGGAAGAAAAGTTATTATAGACGTCAACAAGCCACACAAAGAGTAGTGACTAACAGTCAGGAAGACCTGGGTTTAAGTGTTGCCTCTAACATGTATGGGCTGCTTTACTCAAGGTAAGTTACTTTTCAGTGTTCGAGGCGCCTCTGTATAAGACTCCAAGTTACAGAGAAGTTGATGACTGACCTGCACTGCTGGAAGGCATTTCCTTCTTCAGGCGATGCTTAGACCAATAAAATCTAGTCTCTATCCCTATGAACTACACCATATCTTTGGGTGTAGAATGAAGAATGGAAATGAAGAGGAAAATACAATGTGTAATTTTTACACATGATTTTTGAACCCCTTCCCTAAAAAACCCCCCAAATTCTACCATATTGCCACATCACATTAAAAACAAATAAACAAACCTCAGTCAGTGGTGACAAAGAACTGGAAACTAGGGGATGTCCATCAATTGGGGAATGGCTTGACAAGCTGTAGTTAGCATATAGTTGTAATGGAATACTATTATACTATAAGAAATGACAAACAAGATGATCACAAACACTGCCAAAAATACCTTAATAGACTTATATGAAGTGATGCAAAGTGAAGTGAGCAGAACCAAGAGACTGTTGTACCCAGGAACAATAACAATGTATGATAATTGGCTGTGAATAATAACTATTGTCAACAAAAAAAGGATACAGGACAACTCCAAGGGACTCATGATGAAAAGACTATCTACCTCTATAGAAAGAACATATGGAGAATGAATGAAGATCTACCTTTTTTTCCCCCATAAATTTTCCTCAGGCATTAGTGATATGTATTTTGTTTCACAAATGACAAAAAGGGATATATGTATTATGTGATAATATAAGTAGAACCTATATCATATTACCTGTCTTTTAGGGGAGAGGATGGCGTAGCAGCTAAGGAAATAAAAGAAAGAGATACAGACTTTTGGAAATGGCTAACATGAGATTTTGTTTCTTTTGGAGGAGTATATTTATTTTAATTTATTATTATTTATAAGAAATTATATATATGATATAATATTATATACATTATATCATTTTAATTATATTTTATTTTAAATATATTAAATATATATTTATTTAAATAAATAAAAATAAATTAAATATTTAAATATATTTAATATGTTTATATATTTCATTATATATAATTACATATACAAATAAAAATAAGAACATTAATGTATATAAAACAAAAAATCATTCTTTAGTTTGAAAGAAGGGATTATGGAATATCATTATATCCCTTTCGCAGAAATGACAGTCTCTAAGAACTATAAAGGAGAAAATCAGTAAGTGTAGCAATAAAAGAATGAGACCGTCTACATAGAAATGAAGGGCTCAGGTTTTCTGGTCAAAACAATTGTTTGATCTTTGACTATATGGAAGTAACACAAACATCTATAGAAGCAAATTAACTCTTACATTTCAAATCCTACATTCTGGAAAAGGCTTTTCTTTTCTTTCTTTCTCTTTTCCCTCACCCATGTCTTTACTTGGAGAGATCATTTACTGTATACACTCTGTAAATCTTAAATTGTTATTCCTGTGTAGTCTCCCTGATTACAAGACGAGCTCCTTGACAACATGGGCTGCGGTTGTTTTTCCCTTCTTGATTGCCAGCATGTAGCATAGCGCCTGGCATTTAATAAATGTTTGCTGACTGAAAGACTTTTATATATTGAAAACATATGGTTCAGTGTCTATGTCAATACCAGCCATCTGGTTGTGATAAAAATAAGAGTACAAACTTGATGGATCTTGGCTAAGTGGTGGTAAATTTATGGAGGGTCAGAGATAGAAGCTTGTAAGGGATTTAAAATGCTGTTGTCAAGAGGTAAGGACGATTACTGATGACAGGCAGGAATTGGTCAAATCACAGACTTCTCAACTGCTTTTGATAAGTTTATAACTACCTGCCCTAGCATAAAGAAAAAAAAAATATATTAAAAATTGCACTGCCTATGGAGTAGTATAAACAGCACTGAACTTAGATTCAGAAAACATGAATTTGAATCAGAGCTCTGCCATTTATTAGCTACGTAAATCTTGAGCAACTACAATAGTTTTCTTAGCTGTAGGAATGGGATAATAATATTTATAATATCTACCTCTTGAGACTGATATGAAGATAAAATGTCAGTGATACTGGATAATGGAACTGGAAGAAAACTTAAAAGCCATTTAACCTAAACCTCTATTTTACAGAGGAAGAAAAAGACTTGGAGATTTACCCCAAATCATAGAGATAATAAATAACTGGCAGGTTTTTGAAACCCACTTTTCTGACTCCAAAGCAAGAGTTCTTTCTACTGTATCACTATGAATCATCTTTAAAGTATTCTATAACTACAAAATGCTTTATAAATTAAAGCTATTATCTGTACTTGCTTTATGTTTTGAATAGCTTCATGTCTGTGAGGTGGGCAAAATAACTTGTATTAATTCTGAAATGGGGTTTAAAAGGAGAAAAAAAAGAAAAAATATAAGAAAAGAACTGAAAGCTAAATGTTGTCCATCAACTGAGAAATGGCTGAATGAGTTCTGATATATGAATATAATTAAATATTGCAACATGGTAATAGATGTAGAAAGATACAATTTCAGAAAATCATAGGAAGCAAAAATTGCTTGCGAAGTGAGGTTAGGAGGCCCAGGAGAACAAGGATAGCTCTAAAATATGAATAGTAATACTTGCTTTCCTTACTTCATTGGGTTTTTGAAAGGATAAAATAACAAATGTCAAAACACATTGAAAACAGAAAAATGCCTGAATTTTAGAATCATACTATCTCAGAGTTAGTGGTGCTTCAAAGATCACAGGCTAATATATAACTATCAGGACAGCCTTTAGAAAAACTTTAAGTAGTCATGCATCCTTTCCTTGAAAACCTACTATTCAACATTCCTAGTGTAGGATATTTTATTTAAAAAAAACCCCAACAACAACACTTTTTTTAAGAGAAAGGAAATGCATTTTAACTTAAGATACTGGCTTCAATATTGGTCACTGATTTTGATTTCATTCTATTGTCTTTTAAGTTTTGTCTTCATCTGTGTGACTGTTGTCATGCATTCTTTTTCATTCTTTACTTCACGTCAGTTCACAAAAGTTTTCCCATGATTCTCCGATTAATTTTTTTCTTTAAATTTTGGTTGTCCTTTTGATGCAATAATATTCTACATGGTTAATATACCAAAATGTTTTAGCCATCCCTCCAATTGTTGGACAGTTATTTGTTTCCTTTTGTAGTTTTTCGGTTACAAATAGTTTTTCCATTCACTAACATTTATTAAGGAAGGCGTTGTGCTGGATATTGGAAATACAAAGACAGAAGTAAACTACTCCTGTCCCTAAAGGAGTTCCTTATATATGAAGAATGAAACACATACATAGGTGATAAAATACAAAATATGAGTAAAGTTTAAAAGAAATTATATCAAGATGGAGTGTAAAGGATCTATCTTTCATTATACTTCAGATATAAACCTAGTAGCAAAATTCCTGGGGAAATGATATAGTTTAGTTGGTTTCCCCCCCTAATTTCAAACTGTTTTACTTAATCTTCATATTGTTTAAACTTTTTGAAACTGCTGTAGTGACATTTCTTTCTTCCTGGATATTATCTTTTCCTTGAGCTTCGATCTCTGAATTGATTAACAAGTTTTTATTACATTGTGCTATGATGAGATCCCCCCACCCCCAAAATTATAATCCTGACTCTAAGGTTACTCTATATTGCAGGAGACTAAATATATTAAAGAAAAAGTGAATGAATATATGATAGTTTTGGATGGAGGACATTGGCTAATGTGAAGCTAAAAGCTTTATGTAGAAGCATGGGCTATGTCGAAGAAGGGAATCTTATGATGTGGAGAAGAGGAGGGCATGCACTCTAGGTGTAGAGGAGGGCACTAGAAGAGAGGAAGATGTAAGAGGGCCAGTTTGGCTGTACTGTAAGAGTGCGAGAAGATAAATCATATATAATAATTTTGGAAACATAAGTTGGGACCAGGTCATGAAGGGATTTAATAGGCAAACAAGGGGGCATTTATTTTGTCATAGAAGTCCATTACATTCAATTATTCCACAGTATATCAGTCTCTGGGTACAATGTTCTCCTGGTTCTACTCCTTTCACTTTGCATCAATTCCTGGAGGTCATTCCAGTTCACATGGAATTCCTCCAGTACATTATTCCTTTGGGCACAATTATATTCCATCACCAACATATACCACAATTTGTTTAGCCATTCCTCAATTGAAGGGCATCCCCTCATTTTCCAATTTTTTGCCACCACAAAGAGCGTAGCTATGAATATTCTTGTACAAGTCTTTTTCCTTATTATCTCTTTGGTGTACAAACCCAGCAGTGCTATGGCTGGATCAAAGGGTAGACAGCATTTTAGCGCCCTGTGGGCATAGTTCCAAATTGCCTTCCAGAATGGTTGGATCAATTCACAACTCCACCAGCAATGCATTAATGTCCCAATTTTGCCACATCACCTCCAACATTTATTACTTTCC
Source organism: Monodelphis domestica (assembly GCF_027887165.1). Classification (NCBI taxonomy): domain Eukaryota; kingdom Metazoa; phylum Chordata; class Mammalia; order Didelphimorphia; family Didelphidae; genus Monodelphis; species Monodelphis domestica. The sequence continues at coordinate 104,240,461 of NC_077232.1, forward strand.
TTTGCTGTCATGTTAGCCAAACTGCTAGGTATGAGGTGGTACCTCTGAGTTGTTTTGATTTGCATCTCTCTGATTATAAGAGATTTAGAACATTTTTTCATGTGTTTATTGACAATTTTGATTTCTTTATCTGAAAATTGCCTATTCATGTCCCTTGCCCATTTATCAGTTGGGGAATGGCTTGATTTTTTGTACAATTGATTTAGCTCTTTATAAACTTGAGTAATTAGACCTTTGCAGAGGTTTCTGTTATAAAGATTTTTTCCTAATTTGTTGCTTCCCTTCTAATTTTAGTTACATTGGTTTTGTTTGTGCAAAACCTTTTTAATTTAATGTAATGAAAATTATTTATATTACATTTTGTAATTTTTTCTAATTCTTGCCTGTTCTTAAAATCTTTCCTTTCCCAAAGATCTGACAAGTATACTATTCTTTATTCTTCACCTAATTAATCATAGTTTCCTTCTTTATATTCAAATCATTCACCCATTCTGAGTTTATTTTGGTGTAGCCTGTGAGATGTTGATCCAAACCTAATCTCTCCCATACTGTTTTCTAACTTCCCCAGCAGTTTTTGTCAAATAGTGGATTTTTGTCCCAAAAGCTGGGATCTTTGGGTTTATCATAGACTGTCATTCTGAGGTCACTGACCCTAAGTCTATTCCACCGATTCTCCCTTCTGTCTCTTAGCCAGTACCATATTGTTTTGATGACCACTGTTTTATAGAGCAGTTTAAGATCTGGTACTGCTACGCCACATTCCTTCATATTTTTTTCAATATTTCCCTTGATATTCTTATTTTTTTGTTCTTCCAAAATGAACTTTGTTATAGTTTTTTTCTAATTCAGTAAAAAAAGTTTCTTGGTAGTTTAATGGGTATGGCACTAAATAAGTAAATTAATTTGGATTGGATAGTCATTTTTATTATGTTAGCTCATCCTACCCATGAGCAATTAATGTTTTTCCAATTATTTAGATCTAGTTTTAATTGTGTGGAGAGTGTTATGCAGTTGTGTTCAAATACTTCCTATGTTTGTCTTGGCATATAGATTCCTAAATGTTTTATATTGTCTATGGTTATTTTAAATGGAATTTCTCTAACTCTTGCTGATGAGAAGTGTTGGAAATATATAGAAATGTTGATGATTTATGTGTGTGGGTTTATTTTGTAACCCGCAACTTTGATAAAGTTGTTGATTATTTCCATTAGCTTTTTAGTTGATTCTCTAAGGTTCTTTAAGTAGACCATATCAACTACAAAGAGTGATAGCTTGGTCTCCTCATTACCTCTTTTAATACCTTCAATTTTTTTTCTTCTCTAATTGCTACTGCTAGTGTTTCTAGTACAATGCTAAATAATAGAGGTGATAACAAGCATCCTCGTTTCACTCCTGATCTTATTGGGAAGGCTTCTAGTTTATCCCCATTGTAGATGATGTTTGCTGATGGTTTTAGATATATAGTGTTTATTATTCTTAGGAAAGGCCCTTTTATTCCTATGCTTTCTAGTGTTTTCAATAGGAATGAGTGTTGTATTTCGTCAAAGGCTTTTTCTGCATTTATTGAGATAATCATGTGATTTGTGTTTGTTTGCTTGTTGATATGGTTAATTATGTAGATGCTTTTCTTAATAGTAAATCATCCTTGCATTTCTAGTATAAATCCCACCTGTTCATAACCCTTGTGATGACTTGCTGGAGTCTTTTTGCTAGAATTCTATTTAAAATTTTTGCATCTGTATTCATTAAGGAGAATGGTCTATACATTTTCTTTCTCTGTTTTTGAACTGCCTGGCTTTGGAATCAGTACTATATTTGTGTCATAAAAGCAATTTGGTAGAACTCCTTCTTTGCAAATTATGTCAAATAGTTTGTATAGTATAGGGATTAGTTGTTCTTTGAATGTGTGATAGAATTCATTTTTGAATCCATCTGGACCTGGGGATTTTTTCTTAGGGAGTTCTTTGATGGTTTGTTCAATTTCTTTTTCTGATAGGAAATTATTTAAGTATTCTATTTCTTCTTCTGTTAATCTAGGCAATGTATATTTTTTGTAAATATTCATCCATATCACCTAGACTGCCATATTTATTGCCATATAACTGGGCAAAATAATTTTTAATGATTGCCTCAATTTCCTCTTCATTCGAGGTGAGGTCTCCCTTTTCATCTTCGATACTGTTAATTTGTTTTTCTTCTTTCCTTTTTTATTACATTGACCAGTACTTTCTCTCTTTTGTATTTTCAAATTACCAGCTTCTAGTCTTATTTATTAATTCAATAGTTATTTCACTCTCTATTGTATTAATTTCTCCTTTAATTTTTAGGATCTCTAATTTGTTTTTAACTGGGGATTTTTAATTTGTTCCCTTTCAATTTTTTTTTTGATTTGCATGCCCAATTCTTTGATCTTTGCCCTCCCTAATTTGTTAATATATGAACTCAAGGATATAAACTTCTCCCTGTGCACTGCTTTGGCTGCATCCCATAGATTTTGAAAGTACGTCTCATCATTGTCATTTTCTTCAATGAAATTATTGTTTCTATGATTTGTTTTTTAACCAGTTTTGTAGAATCATATTAATATAAACTGCAGCCATGTTTACCCAGAAGTCCCCATGTTTAGTTTTTAAAGCCCTTAGTAATTTAGCTAAACTCTATCTTTCCAGGCTTATAACATATTATTTCTCCATATATACTCTATATTCTAGCCTAACTGGCTTTCTTATTATGCCCTATACATATGATTCTGTTTCTTACCCTCTTTCCTTTGCACAGACTATGCCAGGTGCCTGGAATGCTTTCTTTCCTCATCTCTACCTCTTGCAATCCCTAGTTTCTTTGAAGACTCCAGTGCCTACTATTAAAAAAAAAACTTTTCCCAATGAGCAAATTACAGTAATACCTGATGTTAATTTATGGAATTCAGTCTATCTGAATTCCATAGGTAGAGTATAGGTATTCCTATAGGTAGAATGAGGTAGAAGCATATTCAACATGTCTAGATTTTATCTGGCCCCATTTTTCTCTCAGTTTCTATAAATTATCCCCAGTTCCCCTTTGCTGTTCAGATAACTGAAACATTCCATACCTTTTCCATAGTTGCTATTAGTAAGGTTACATATTACAAGATTCATTTTCAGTGGGACAGTTGCTTTGCTCTGTGAACTCAGAATTCCATGATCTATTTTTTGTTCAATAAAACTTTAAATGTTAAAAAATACCTGGCATTTAGTAGGGAGAAGATTAAGATTGATCCTGTATGATTTATTTGAGTCAGAAAATCTCAATTCAAGTCCTGCCTTTGACACTTAACTAATTTTGTGACTATAGTAAAATAATTAACCTTCCTGCGCTTCAATTTTCTCATCTGGATAAGCCACCTAATCTCTTTGAGCCTCAGTTCCTTCATCTGTGACTAGAATAATATTGCCTATAGAACAGCTTTTAGAGTTGTAAAGGCAAATGAAATAATGTATGCAAAGTACTTTGCAAACTCTACCATGATACAAATGTCAGTTATTATTATTACCTTTACCACTACTACTAATTAAACTCTCAGAGTCTTACTTTCCTCTTCTGTAAAATGGGGACAATAATGAATACACTCTTTACTTTATAGGGCTCTTGACAGAAATGTACTTTGAAGACCAGAAAGCACCATGTGAATATGAATCATTACTATTATAAGATCAACCTGATATGCTAAATGGAGCTTCACAGAAATATTCATGTGTGAGCAGAAAATTTCTTTTGCGTACATTCATGGGTCTTTAGCCCTATTATTCTCATGAGAAAACTCTCAGTTCACCTTATCTTGGTTTTTTATTACTGATAAAATGCTGTAGAAATGACTGCAATAATACTCCTATTTGGATCAACTTTTTTAGTGCTCTATCTTATTATTTTACTCCTGAGCTCTACTGCTTTTGTATGTGACACACCATTGTCCTTCCCCTTTTCCTCACTGCTACTGCCTTTTCTTCTTTCTTCATTTCTCATATATTCCTCCCTTTCTTTGTCCCTGCCACAGCCCTAGTTAGAATATTATCATTCATATTCCTGGACTACCGCAGTAGCCTGATGGTCTTTCCTAATGCCAATCCATCCTCCATTCAGTTGCTATAATCTTCCTAAAATGTAGCGCTAACCTGTCATGCTTATGTTCAACAAACTCCAGTGGCTCTCTTTTTAATAGCAAATGGCTCTTTGCAACAATGCTTCTATCAACAATTAAAAAAAAACAAAAATAACAAAGCTTTGTGCATATAATACTACTTGAAAGTTTCAAAACATTTTAGACACATCTCATTGGATCCCATGGGAAACCATGGGAGATAGGTAGCTTAAGTACCATTATCTCCATTTTTACAAAAGAGGAAGTTAAACATCAGAGAGGTCAAATGACTTGCTGCTTCAAGCCCATATTACTCTTATGTGGCAAAGCCAGCTATGTGAACCCATATCTGCTACATCAAACTATAGTAAAAGGCAGGTCTGATCATGTCATTCCTTCCCCTGCTGCCCACCCCCAACCAGCTCCAATGGCTTCCTATTTACTCCAGGGGCAATTGCAAAATATATGTAGGACATTCAGAGCCCTTCTTAGCTTTCTGATCCAGTGATACTGACCTCTTGGCTGGTCCATGAACAAGATATGCCACCTCTCTGCTCCAAACATTCTCTCTGGCCATCACATTTGCCTAGAATACTCTTCCTCCTCCGTTCTGAGTACTGACCTCCTGATTTCCTTTAAGATTTAACTAAAATCCTACTTTCTATGAGAAGCTTTCCCTAATACATCTTTATTCAAGTGCTTTCTCTTAATTATTTCCCATTTTTTAAAAAATAGCTTGCTTTGTATTTATTTGTTTGCAGGTTTTCTTTCCCATTAGATTGTAAGCTCCTTGAGGACTGGGACTGTCTTTTGCCTTTTTTTTTTTGTATCCCCAGCACTTAGCAGTCAGTGTGCTTGATACATAGTAGACACTTAACAATTATTGAATTGAATTTACAGAAGGAATAATTGCTTCATTATAACATACACTAACATCGTGCATTTGATAGGAATAAAGAATGCAGGGTTAGCAAGATTTCTTGATACTCTGGTTTACAAAATAAACGAATGAATGTCAATTTGATTACTGCTAAGGTGTGCAATGTACCCATGTTTGATACACACTTGTGCTATTAGTGTGATATATATAACACACACACACACACACACACACACACATATATATATATATATATATAGAGAGAGAGAGAGAGAGAACCCCTCTTCCTATATACACATAAGCTATAGGCAAGAATTTTGCATATTACTATACTCCAATCAGCTCAATTTCTGATCTGGTTGACATTATGGCATATTCCTACAATCCTTGATAGTGGGGAGGGTGGGGCAAACTGACCGGGGTTGGGGACAGCCAGTGTTGCTGGACTGAACCTGAGTGGGGCTCTGCGAGTGGCCACTGTACTTTTAGACTGGACCACAAAAGGAGACTCATTTTCCAAAACCAACAAGATCTATATCTGTGGGGAGAATTTCCATGCTGGAAATACCCTATATCAATGAAGTCACAGGCCCTCATCTATGAGTATGTATGAATTTACATTGACATATATATATATATATATATATGTGTGTGTGTGTGTGTGTGTGTGTGTGTGTGTGTAAATACACAGAATCTTCTTTACATACTGATTAGCAAGTTAGATTTTCTGTATGCCATTATATCAACTGAGTGACTTTTCAAAAGAGATTGAACAGAGATCTTCCCAAAAGATTGAAACTTATTTAATAGAAGTACGATGGAATAAGAAGTAATAAGATATAATATAGCAACAGAGAGGAAGAAAATAACCAGTCTTTTTAAACACTAAAATATATTATTAATTTGAGAATGTAAAGAATGAACTATAATACAAACAATAGAGAAGTACAAAATACATTTCCTAAATAAATCGAATTTAGTTCTGATATGTTTTAATATTGTTTATGGAAATAATCCCTATGAAAACTTGGAAAGACAATACTGCTTTAGCCATCATTTTATTCCTGTTATTGGAAAACTAATAACTTCTCATTCCTGAATTTGAATGTTATTTTACCTAATTTATTTATTCTGGATATACAAATTCTGCCTAAAGATAGTTATTGGACCTGTCATCAAGGTTCAAGTTATGACTCTGCAAATCACTGCTTATTATTTAACAAGCCATGTCTCTCTGTCTCAATTGTCTCATCTATAAAATGAGGAGAGTAGTGTATACAATAGGAAAACTTTAGACTTGGCTGCAGAAGAACTGGGCAAAGTCTTGGCCCTGCCAATCATTCCCTTTGTATTCTTATTTTACCTCTATAAAACTTAATCTCCTTGTCCATCAAACTAAGGGGCTAAGCTAGATTATCTCTCAAAGTTCCTTTCAAGTCTCAAATTCATAACACACACATATATATACACACATATACATACATACAGGTACATGTATATCTCTTCCACATCCTGTGATCTGGAAAACCTATATAAAATTTTTTGGATTTAATTTTTTTACTATTTCATAATACTACACATATATTTTATGCATTTCTGAGTTTCTAAATCTGCTTGCCTTCACATGTCATCTGTGGCTTCTGCAAACTCCCCCCTAAAATTCCCAATTCTTATCGCTGACCCATTAAATATTGAAACTGTGATGGCAAAAGTTATGATGAGGAAGGGATACCTGTATATATGTATATCTATTGAATTAAAATAAGTAAACAACAATAATATATCTTACATTTATATAACAACTTAAGGAATATAGAAAACTTAGCTGATGACAAAATATGCATTGTAATTTCCATTTTACAAATGGTTCAACAATATCATTTTCACACACTGAGTGAATGGAAGAAGTGCACATGAAATAGACTTTCTGGCTCCAATCCAATATTCTTCACACTCTGCCATGCCACTCCACCTGCTGGTTCACAGGTCTTACGTGGTCTTGTCCTTCCTGAAGCTTTGCAGGAAGCATGCTTTCTTGCTTTTAATATAAAATTTATCAGATACTGATTTGGGAGAATCAAACCCTGGTCACTCCTGGAATGCTTCTATTTTAGAAAATTATTTTCAATAATTGTGAAATCTATCAATATCTGTTACATAAACAAATGTTAAATGTTTGAAAACAGAAGATATCCTTTGCCTGTGAAATGATAGATTATTCACAAATACAGAACTGAATACTTCTGAAGTCTCTGGAGAACAAAGAGTGTATCTTATGCTTCTTTATATCCCTACCATTAGATATTGGATAATTAATAAAATTTCTTTTCAAATGATTCTAGGGGAGCCTGATGATTAGAACTGAGTCTACAAGTGTTGAAGGTATATTATTTGATTATAACATAGCAGCACAAGAGGGCAGCAGTGCTCTCTATGACAGATCAGAAAATCTAGGTCTAGTTCCAGTTAGAATGATGTTGCTAGTAAACACAACTTTCAGAGCATTTGGGAGCTATAGGGACTTCTACTAGTTCACTAGTATATAGCCCCATCAGGGTCTCCATAGAATTTCCTTTCTTTTCAGAAAATATCATAATAATAGAATGTACCAGCTAGAAGGAACCTCAGAGGTCACATCTTGTCCAACTCTACTCTGTTCAAGTAAAAAATTCCGTTGCTCCACTGACCTCCTATACAATGAGTTCCCAGCCACTTTTGTCCTACAGAATGAACTAGATTTCTTCTTTGCACCAAGAGGACACTAAGACCAGGTACACCAGATGTGAGGAGCCTCTCTCTCAGCATCCTGCTTATTCCTTAAACTGGCTTTATAATCACTACCCTTATTCAGTACTCTGATGGATCTTGGATCTCATCAACTGGACATTACCCTCTAATATATACATGCTCATCCAGTGCAACTGTCATCTGTGTCCTTCCACAAGTTTAACATAGTAGGGATGTTGGAGGCCTTCCTTTATTTTGCCCCTAGTTTCAAGAAAACCAGTGGAGCACTTTGGCTATTTACCTTCCTTCTTACCCTTGATAAGGGCACCTTCTCTTTCTATAATAGAGTTCTGTGATGATAGCCTTTATTGCTGTTCTTCTGAATTCATGGGTAGTTTAATGCTATAGCCTTTTCCACTGCCTTTTGTGAGTAATAGTAATAAATAATCCCCCAAACAGCAAAAATGTTTTACTTGTATAATGCTCTACATTTTTTTTTTCAGAATGATTTTGATTATATTCTTATATTCCCTTAAGCCAGATCAGGGCTGATGGACTGAGTACAAAGGGGATAAACTAAGGAACTGGAGGACAAAACAGGAAGTAGGAAGAACAGATCCAGAGACTAAGTTGAAGGCTTGGAGTCTCCAATCAGAGAAGGAGAATTTCTCAAGTCAGGATCTTAGAATTAGGTGGTTTGGGCTGGAGATAATGATCATTCCTTTGAATGGCTAATGTAGAATGGAGGTGAAAGTCATGAGAGTTTAGGAGGATGGTAAACTGAGAGACTGGGATTATAGAAATGATAATCAATATGAAGGTTAAGGTCCCCAAAGGTGATGGAAAGGATTGGGGTGGCAAAGATTACTGTAAATCAGGTGGAGAAGTTTTCAAGGGAGAATACCATAGAGCATTCTGAAAGTTAATATATGACAGACAAGGCACCAGGGTAAGGTGATATAAAAAGATGGCTCAAATTTCAAAGGACAGTAATTGTAATAATCACGACTCTCATCAGATCATATATGAAACACCGGGTCCAATTCTGAGTGCCATATTTTAAAAGCAACATTGATAATTGGGAATATATCTAGAGGAGAGCAACTAGATATGAATAATCCCTGAAACCATAATTTACTGTATGATAAATTGCAGGAACTAGAGTTGTTAGGCTAAAGAAGAAATGTCTTTAGATGTTATATGACAACAATCTTAAAATCCTTGGAGATATTGCTTCAACCAAAAATTACTCAGAGATGAATCTGATCAAAAACATGGTTTGGGTAATATAGTTTCTAATTTTAAAAAAGTGAGAGAAAGATTTAAGTGACCATAAAGTTGTGAGACTAGCATTCTTGAGCTAGAAAACTCATTTTGTGATCTATTCCTCAGAACAATTGGGTTCCAAAATCAAATAGGATAATTACATATTCTCCCAAGGTGATTACTTTGAATGGATAGATTTATTTGGATAGATAAATTCCAGGAAATTTTATTTTAAAACCACATATTTATACTTTAAATTTATCACAATAGCTCAGAGGACTTTACGGATAAGATCTAATTAATTCACATTTCCAAAAGGGAGAAATAAAGGGCAAATATTAATAGACCCATTTTATAAATGGAAATGGCAGGCTCTACCCAAATGCAGTTAATTTTTTTCTGGTTGATTCAAAACATTATGACAATTAACTCTGATAAAAGAAGAAGGATGAACAAACCCTTATTTAAGTAAAAAAAAAACTAGCTCTGTTATTATTTCCTTATAAGTCCTAGATTCTATCAGGTGTAGTATGTTATAATCCCCTGAGAGCAGTGATTCTCAAACCTCTTTTGATTGTTCTATCCTAATGATAAACTGTTTTTTAAACCTATCCAAACATGTAAGTATTTTTTTGTAAGTTTTTTACATGCACTATTCTGCACATGTTGGCCAATAGCATTATGCTGCAGAAAGATCAATAAGGATGAAGACTGAGGAAAAATTCCATCAAATTCGTCAACTGAGAGATAATCGGTACATTTGAAGAATGTTGCTTCCATTGAATGAGGAGTCAAGGAAAAAGATAAGTTGGAGAACTTATGCTTTTCATGGAATGTAGAAATTCAGAAGATAGAGGTTATTTTGAGGGGCACAAGTAATGCAAACATAAGCTATTCCTGCCCGTTATTCTGCTATTAATTTTCCTGCTGAAAAATGAAAGCACATATACAGGCATATTGGTAAGGGGGGGGTAGGGAGTTTTAACTGTGGAGCCCACAGTTGTGGTGATTGGGAAATGAAAGTGGGGATACTAGGGATAAGGGAGAGGCAGTGGAAATTTACCTGGACAGTGGTTGTGGATATATCTTTCCTATCTTAGAGGGCTCAAGAACCAGCATAGCAATGGAAGGCCAGTGGAGAGGGGCTTAGTGTGGGAGCGATGAAGGAAGCAGTGTTATGTTGGAGATGAGCCTATGATTATCTGTGTGGAGGGGGGAATGTTAGTCATCTTCTCCCACTTTGATTGGTTGCTCTCCTATCCTTTGGGGCCATCTTGGTGTTATGCCATGGATCTCATTTGGGATACTATTGATCTAGAAGATTATAGAAGAACAGAACTGGTAAAAGAAAATCGATCCATGGAAATAGATTTTGAACAGTGATACATGTATACCCCAGTGGAATTGCTTGTCAGATCCAGGAGAGGGGAGGAAAAATCATGAATCATATAAACATGGAAAAATATTCTAAATAAATGAATTTTAAAAAGGAAATTGATCAACATGCTTTGATATTTCACAAGGGCTTGAAAGCATCCATTAAATGTTTCTATTTTTATCTTGAATCCCAAAGCCTATTTACTCTTTAAAGTTAATAATAGTAATATATTCATCAGTAATTGACAACATTAGTTTTCAGAATCACAGAGCTTTAAAATATAGAAAGACATCAGTCTAACTCATAATTGTGCAGGGATGCCCTCTGTGATATATCCTGGACAAACTGATCCAGCGTCCCTTTAAAATGTCCCATTGATGAGGAACTTATCTTTCCCCCCAACTGCAATCTACTCTTTAACAGTTCTAACTTTCAGGAAGTTAGCCAATCTTGGCAATAACTTGGCAATAACTCATTAACTGATAGCAATTTATTTTCTAGCTCTATGTAAGGTGGATTGGAATGGAGGGATACTGCAAAACAACCCACCCTTCCCTCACCTAGTTACACCAGGACAATGTCTCTGGAAAAAAATTGTCTCCAATAGATTTTGAATTGAGGTAATTAGTTTTTCAATTTTTTAATCATGAATAAGGTAGGATATCCTTTGCTCAAGATTGACTTTTCTCTTGGGTCTGGCAAAGCATTGAGAGTAGAAATTATAAGGTTGCTCTTAATTCTAGGTACAGTTATGTATAATCCTGGGTCCCCAAAAGAAAGAATATTAAAAAGGAAATTAAATCTTCAAACATGTGATGTAGCTATAATAGAAGTTGCAGGTTTCAAGACATACAGTTTGAGGGTCTTCTTTTTGATCTTCCCTATTTCTCTATGGGAAATTTAAGCTAGTAGTCCTTTCTTTACTTTTATTAAAGGTGGGATAAAGGATATTCCTTGGCTTTTGTTCTTTTCTCTCTGGCAACTACATTTGAGGTTATGCAGGATCTAGAATAGATCTCCTTTTTAGGAATAATTAATTTCTTGAATATTTTAAATAATATTTTTATATAGAAAAGTGATTTTTGAAAGATTGGTATATATAAGAATTTCTCCCCAAAGTAAAAATGTTTAAAAAGTATCAAGTGGGACTGGGTTAGCTGTTTCCCCTGGGCTTCATGTGACTGCTATTTCCATTAAGTCTGTCTGTTTCCCCTTTCCCTATCTCTTTCCCTCAGTCTCAGTGTTTCTGGGTTCCTGTTTCTCTTATGTACTTCTTTCTCTAGGTTTCTGATTCTCTTCTCTTCTGTCTCTCTCATCTTTATTTTGAAAGTTAAGCTTTCTAGATTCTTTTCCACCTAGTTTCCAGAATATCTCAAAAACTGTCTTTCCTCCCACCTCCTCCACCCAGTTTTATATAGGAGCCTCACTTGTACAAAGAAGAATGTATTGGCATAGAATTTATTAAATATCTCCCCCGCTCTTCAAATATCTACCCATTGCACCAAGAATAAACAAATTTTCTGAATCTTCTACCCACTCATCTTATTCCTTCCTTTCAGAGCCTAGAAAAACATGTTCAGTATTATAAATGGGGAATTGTGGTATGGTAAGAAAGTCCTGGGTTAGAAATCAGGTGTTGTGGCTTTTAGCCATAGTTTGACCACTATCTAATTGGGGAATATGGACAAGTTTCCCCATCTTTACAATGGGACTGAAGTAGATGATTTGTAAGGTTCCTTCCAGCTATGAATTCTCTGATTCTTAGTTTAGGTTGGATTAAAAAATCATTTTAGTTTTGGGGGGAGAAAAATTTACCTTTCTGTAACACATAGTTGTGCCATATATGAGTTTTAAAAACTCATCCAGGCCAGTTTAGTTAGCTCTTGAAAGCCTGGAATGCTTAAAACTTTTATCTCTTGTTCTCATTATTTTCACACTGGAAATGAAAGAATTCTCTTTACCCTTTCTTTTTCCTTGTTTGAAAAGAAATTAATTCTGTTTCATTTTTTAAGAACTCTAGGTATATAGTGGGGGAAATTATGTCACTTAATTTCCATAAGTTTCATTATCTTGTTCTTCTGCATTTACATATTTTATAGGTTTTAGGCAGGCAAATATCCAAGTCATTCATTTAAGAATATATTGAAAATATTACCTCAAACTGTAGATAAGAGTGTGCTGAACTTTTATGTTTTATTCCCACATTACTTGGCTTGTTAGGCTGTTTTTGACCCCCCCCCCCATGAAGTGTATTCGACTAGTCTTTATGAAATTGTAGCATGATGATTGGGAGTACAACAATGAAATTCCTACTTTTTTTTTCTTATGCACTGCTGCAATTGCTCTTGCCTAGACTCTCCTCTGAAGAGGAATGAATGATCCTTGCTCATCACCAATTTAAACTCTCCACATTCTAAGACATTTCCTGCATATTGGTAATATGTCAGTTAGAAGATTACACAGAGTCAACAGAATGATGCAATAGCCAAAGGGGGGAGGGAGGATTCAGCCTTAGAAAGCCTAAAATGAGAGCATTTTGTAGGATCTTCAGGTAGAGCTGGAAATGGCCTAAGAAACCATCTGATCCACCCAATCTCTCATTTTATGTGTGGAGACCTAAAGCCCAGAAAATCTATAAATAAAAAATAATAATATAAATAGATATAAGATGCAAATAATATATAAATAATAAAACAACAGTAACTAGTATTTATATAGTGAGTTTAAAATATTTTATGATGAAACTGAGTCAGACAGAACTTAAGTGATCAGAATGTGGTCTTCCTGACTACAGATACAGCTCTCTAACTTTTATAAAATATAGCTATCCAAGGACACAGGAATGGTAAGTATTAGAGAAGGGATTTGAATCCATGTCAGAGGATCATACAATCATAGATCCAGTGCTGGAAAAGACCTTAGAGTCCATCTAGTCTAGAAGTTCTTACCTTTTATTTTTTTGGTGTCATGGAGCTTTTTGGAAGTTTGACAAAACCCATGGACTTCTCATAATAGTAGATTATACTGAAATGTCAGTTATTTAAAAAACAAAACAAAACAAGCTTGTAAGACTCCAGGTTAAGAATCTTGATCTATTTCAACCCCTTATTTTAGAGAGGAGGAGTCTGAAACCAAGGGACAAGTGGCACACAGGTAGTAATACCATTTGTAGGATATGAATCTAAGTCTTCTGACTCCAAAGCTTGTGCTCTTTCCATTATCTAACTCTGCCTCTTGGTAATAGGCTCACAGCACTCTCCTCTGGTGAGCTTACAACAGGAGTATTTTATTTGGGTCAGGTAACCAACCACCTTTTGAGAAATGCACTAATAAAATGAAATATGTGCCAAAGGACAACTAGAAACCTGTGAAATGAGGATCAAATGAAGAAGGTGGATATACTCAGCTTGGAGAAGAGGTATTATGAGGGCCAGAATCACTAGCCATATTGGAGAGCTGACAGGTGGGAGACAGATAAGACTCATTCAGCTCAGCCCCAGAAGGCACAACTAGGAGTAATGGGTGTAAGACTGATTTAGGCTAATTTCACTGTAAGGCAAGGAATAACTTGCTAACAATTAGAGCAGTCTAAAAGTGGAATAGGCTGCCTCTGGAGGTAGGAGGTTTTCCTTTACTAATGTTTTCAGGGGGAGATAGGATGATATTTATTGAGATTTCTGAGATATAAAGGGGTTAGGAGAAGGAAGAGTTCCCTTCCAGGTATGGGTTAAATTAGATGGTTTCAGAGACCTCTTTTAAACTCTTAAGATAATGCAGTTTACTGACCCCAGGCTAAGAATTTCAATTTATTCTAACCCCCCTCTGAGAAATTGGAGGTCTAAAGAGGTTGCTGTGTGACTGTGAAGGTCATATAAGAAGTCACATTAGAGAAAAAATTTGAACCTAAGTCTTCTGACTCTAGGGCAGCTAGGAGTCACTGTGAATAGTTTTGGAGTCAAGAAGACTTGAATGCAGATCCAGCCACAGACACTTATTAGTTGTATGATCCTGGGAAAGTTACTGTCAACGTGGAATCTAGAAGTCCCCAGTTTATTTAGATTGGAGGTAGAAACCCCAGGTTTTGAACTTGTCACAGGAGAGTTTTCTCCCTGAGGGAAGGTCCTACTTCCCTGGTCTCAGGCTAACAATAGACCTTGAATTAGTTCTGAGTGGGGATGGCTAATCCCATCAGATGCCTCTTTTTGCCTTAGAAGTTTCTCCCATTGTATCACATTCCCCTTTCAAGGGTCAAACTTTGGACCTTTGGCTTATGAGACTGACATGATACCTACTGAGCTATAACTCAAGGTCTCTTGTTAGCCTGAGACCAGTGAAGTAGGACCTTCCCTCAGGGAGAAAACACTCCTGTGGCAAGTTCAAAACCTGGAGTTTCTACCTCCAATCTAAATAAACTGGGGACTTCTAGATTCCACATTGACATTACTTAACCTCTCTCTTCCTTAGTTTCCTCAACCATAAAATGAGGATAATAATAGCACCTACCTTCTAGAATTGTGAGCATCAAAGAGATAATATTTATAAAGCGCTTAGCACAATATCTGGTACTTGTTTCCTTCCCCAGACAGAATACCCAACGTCTGGACAGGTATTTTAAGAAATAGAAATTATTGAAATGTGAGCCAGACCCAGACAGCTAAAGCAATACCGTAGTTTCGCTTGTGTCCCTTCTTTAAGAATCAGTAATAAAATAGTTAAAAATGTTAGCACTTCAATTGCTCTCCCTTCCACCTGCTCTTTTTTTCCTTTTTGGCTTCAGGAGATAACAGCCAACAATGAATGGAGAAGTTATCATTTTTCTTAGTTATTGTCTCAATCTGCTTGACTTTAGGCACAAAAAAAGCAATACATTAGTTGGCATTATGAAGGTTATCTTCCCAGCCAGAAGGTTTCTACCATTAGTATAAACCCCTCAGAAAATTCATGTGGTGAAAAAGGTAGATTAATCTTTAGAACATTTGGAATTCTCAGAAATTGTAATTGGTTTATGGTCCCTCATTCCTTCTCATTATGTCATTATTATTTGTCTAATGGAAAAATAAAGATGGAAGGGACATTAGGGGTCATCTAGTTTAACTAGTCCTATTATCAAATTGTTTCTGAGCTACTAAGGAAGTTAGATGTCACTTGGTTATTTTATAGATAGGCTTTTACAAATTTTATACTAAGCCCCAATGAGGAAAAGTGATGTAGGGAGGTCATATAGCTTTTCTTGTACAGCATGGAAACCAGACTGACTTAATCCTACCCAATGATATTTCTCTCTAACACATTTTGTGTTTTTTAAGAGTTTTAAAATTTTTTCCAGATTATATGTTGGTAAATTTTCAATAATTGTTTTCTGACACATTGCCATAAATGTTCTCTCCCTCCTTCCAACCTCTCCCCCTTCAAGATGGCACTAGTATGATATAGACTATATAAGTATTATCATATAATACATATTTCCATGTTCATCAGACACATATTGCTTACACCAGAGAAAAATTCATGGAGGAAATAAGGTGAATGGCATGCTTCAAAGTCATTCAAAATTGGTCATCAAAGATTATTGCTTCATCATTTCTTATGGCATAATAATATTTCCTTTCAATCATATACCATAGTTTATTCAGTTATTCCCTAATTGATGGAAATCCATTCAGTTTTCCAGTTCTTTGCTGCCACTGGCATGTTTTGTACTTCCAAGAACATAACAGAAAAATATAGTCAATGAAATCCTAGCCTTAGATGTACTGAAATACCTTTTTAATAATTTTTTAGTAATAGAATCTTGTTTATTTTCAAACACATTTTAGATATACAATTTTTGAGTCATGAACTTGAAAGGCATGATGTTCTGTATCCTTAGTAAAAATATAAAATATCAATTCATTTGGAAATTATTAGTCCAGTTACTCTGAAACACAAAAAAGTATGAGCAAACCTATGAATGATGGTGCAGCATAATTCTATTAATAAGCATCCAAAGAGGTATTTCAGCACATCTGAAAGCAATAAAGTGGAAAATGAAAAGAAGGTAGCTAAGAAAAACTTTTGAGTTGGCTTTGCACAGACTCTCATAAATAAAGATCCATCACATCCTTCTAAAAAATAATCAGATCTTGAATAGTGCAGGTTCTGAGAATTCCATCACTAACTCCACTGGGAACTAACTGATAGCATTATAAATTTGGCAAGATTACTCATCAATTAGTAAAGCAATCAAGCAACAAACATTTATTAAGCACTTGCTGGTGTCTGGCAGGTACTCTTCTAGGTACTGTGAACACAGATATAAAAGAGCAAAATAATCCCCACTGCCAGTGGAAGTCATAAATTTGGGGTCATATAATAAAAATTTTGAAACTGGACAAGAATTTAGATATCATTTAGTGATCCTCTTAATTTTACAAATGAAGAAACTGAGTCCCAGAAAGAATGACTTGCTCAAAGTTTGAGAGTATTAATGCTGATATTAGAACCCAGGATTCTTGGATTGTAAATATAATACCTTTCCTTTAATATTATATTATTAGGGCACCAAGGCTTAATTTTTGTCTTAGTTACTGGGGGGGTATGTTTTCCTGCATTCTCTGTGACAAATCACTCTCTCCAAGCCTCCATTCCCATTTGTTTAAAATGAGGATAATAAGATAGAGTTTTTGGAAAGTGCTTATTAGATGTTCCCTATTATTCCTTTCAACTCTAAAGTCTTATTCTCCCCAAAATTGTCTTAGATAAGCCATAGTAATAACTCATTCAATTAAATGAACATAATTTCACTTAATTTGAATAGCAAAACAATTTTGAACTTACATAGCCTCAAGTAAAACAGGGAAATTCAAATAAAGGATAAATGCAATGTATTTTATGTTTGTTTAATCTTGATTTTGAGTAAGATTGAATTATTGTATAGAATGATGATAAATCTTAGTAGTGAGCTGGAATAGCTCACTACTAAGGAGGATGGATATCAAATATAAAATTGTTGAAATACCATATCTATTTTCTTTCCTTCTTTTTAAAAAACCCTTATCTTCCCTCAGAATGGAAACCAAGAATTGGTTCCAAAGCAGATGAGTAAGGGCTACACAATTGGACTGAAATGACTTGCTCAAGGTTATTCAGTTAGGAAGTGTCCTAGGATCCAAAATTTCGATCTAGGACCTCCTGTCTTTAGACCTGGCTCTGTATCCATTATGCCACCTTGCTACCCTTATATCCACTTTCTTAAAAGACTTCACAATTTATATTTGTTTTAAACAATAATCATCAAAACAATCAACCAAGATTTTTAGAAGCTGAACTAAGCTGTAGAATATAAGAGAACATTTTTACTAATAAAGATTTAGAGGAATCAAATTTATTTATTTTTATATTTTTAAAATTTTATTTAGTAAATTTAGAACATTATTCCTTGGTTACAAGAATCATATTATTTCCCTCCCCTCCCCTCACCCACCCTTCCCATATCTGACATGCAATTCCACTGGGTATTACTTGTGTTCTTGATCAGAATCTATTTCCATGCTGTTGATGTTTGCACTGGGATGTTCATTTAGAGTCTACATCCCCAGTCATATTACCCTCTACCCATGTAATCAAGCAGTTGTTTTTCTTCCAAGTTTCTACTCCCACAGTTTTTCCTCTGAATGTGGATAGTCATCTTTCTCATAGATGCCTCCAGGTTGTTCAGGATCACTGCATTGCCACTAATGAGAAGTCTATTACATTCAATTGTACCACGGTGTATCAATCTCTGTGTACAGTGTTCTCCTGGTTCTGCTCCTCTCACTCTGCATCAATTCCTGAAGGTCATTCCAGTTCACATGGAATTCCTCCAGTTTATTAATCCTTTCAGCACAATAGTATTCCATCACCAACATATACCACAATTTGTTCAGCCATTCCCCAAATGAAGGGCATCCCCTCGTTTTCCAATTTTTTGCCACCACAAAGGGTGCAGCTATGAATATTCTTGTATAGGCCTTTTTCCTTATTATCTCTTTGGTGTACAAACCCAGCAGTGCTATGGCTGGATCAAAGGGTAGACAGCCTTTTAGCACCCTTTATGCATAGTTCCAAATTGCCTAGAGAAATCAGTTTTAGTAAGCTGGAAAGGGTTTATAAATAAATCTCTAGACCAGTGGTTTTCAAAGTGTTGTTTGAGGGCTTCTAAAGATCCTTAATATCCTTTTAGGAAATCCACAAGATTAAAAGTGTTTTCATAACAATACTGATATTTTATTTTTTGAATGCACTAAATATCTAAATGACTATAGGTGTACAATTCAAACAATAGCATTTTTGTGATTCCTTGATATTTTTTAAGACTATAAAGGGATACTGAGGCCAAAAAAAGTTTGAAAACCATTTCTTTAAACCATCTAGAACCCTACATGTACTAGAGACAAGGTGTTTGAAGCTGTGTGGTGAAAGACTCATCTATCATCTAAGATTTAAGGGGCTACCCTACTGAAGATGCCTAAAATGCAGTTAGTGGTGTGGGTCTGAAGCTCAGGAGTTAGGCTAAAGATGTCTGTATAAATCTGGGAATTACCTACATGGATATTTTAATGGAACTCTAGGAGCTGATAATATGGAGCAGGTTTTCTTAACTTTTTGTAAGTAATGGGCTCTTTTGGAAGTCTGCTGAAACCTATGGACCCTTCTCAGAATAATGCTTTCAAATGTATAAATTATAATCCATTAGATTATTACACAATAATATCACTCACTTATTTTGAAATAAAGGTGTTTTTTTAGTCCCCCCCCCCCATCCAAGTTCTTGGGATCTCTTGAAATCTATCCATGGATCCCATTGGGGTATGTAGGTTCTAGGTAAACAACCCTTGGTGTGGAGAACAAAGAAAAGAAGGCTCAAGTCAGAGTCTTGGGAATGTCTTATTCTTCTAAAGAGTGTTTTATAACTGTATTTAAAAAGTATCTATTTATGTCTTGAATGGAGTACTCCCAAATATTTTATACATTCTGTAGTTGTTGTGAAAACAATTTCTCTATCTTTTCCTAAATTTTGTTCATAGTAGATAAGAGGGCTGATAATTCAGATACTTAAGTTATTGATTGATATATTTTTTAGCCTTTTATAGGGGGTTCTTTAAATAGACCATCATATAATTGAAAAAACAATTCTGTTTTCTCTTTGATCATATGTATTTCCTCAATTTTTTTCTTGTGTTATTGTTGTAGATATATATTACTAATGTGAAATAGTAGTGTTGATAATGGGCATATCCTCCTCTGCTTCCTCTTATTGAAAAGTCTTGTACTTTTCTAATAGATATAATGCTAGCTCTTGGTTTTAGAAATACCATTCGTAATTTTAAAAAGTCCATTAATTTTTTTTTTGTTTTACTAGAAATGGGTGTTGTATTTTTTCAAATTCACTTTCTTAATCTACTGAAGTAATCATGATTTTCGTTGCTTTCATTAGCAATATGGTCTATTGAGAAGCAGTAGAGGGTAAGACATAGGCAATCACAGTGTTATGAAGATTTGTATTTAGGGCCCATTTTAGAGTACTGTTGTGGTAAAAGTGAGAGATCTGGGCCCTTCTGTAACCTCTCAGTCAGCCTTTAAAATTGGAAGTCTTAGGGGAGCCCTTTTTAACATCAAAAAATCTGTCACAAATTCACATGATAGTAATTATGCTAGCATCCTTTGGTTATAATTATTCATTAACTGGGTAAATATGATAAACTATTATTAATTCAAAAAAACTTTTGAATAAATTCATGTTTTATTAATAAAAAAAACATTTTTGCATTTGTAGCTATTATACTGCTTTGAGAGGCATAATATCTATTTCCTATTTCTGTTAATGGCACCACCATTCTTCCATTCCACTGGTTCAGTGGCTGGGATGTGGTCTTGTCTCTTCATACTTCCTCCTCCACTACTCAATCAGTTGCCAAATCCTTCCAGTGCTAACCTCCACAACATCTCTCCTAACTGATTTCTTCCTTCTACTCACATAGACACCCCCTTAATACAGGGTCTTGTGCATCCTCTCTAAGACCAGTTCCTTCAGACTCTAGATTTCTGGCCTCAAGTCTATCCCTACTGCAATTCATCTACAATATAGCTACCAAAAAGATTTTTGTTAAGTGCAGAGGTGACTACATCACTCCACTATTCAATGAACTCTAGTGGGTAACCATCACCTCTAGGGTAAAATATAAATTTTTTGTTTGCCTTTTTTTAGTTCTTTACAACCGGGAGCTAACTAGTCTTACCTCATCATATATCATTCACCTTCTTACACAGTGTTGTCCAGCCAAACAGACCTCTCAGTTTCTTACACATAATACTTCATTTCCTATTTCTGAGAGCTGCTGCTGCAGCATAATACGCTGCTCCTCTTCCACAACTGGAATGCATTCCCTCTTTACTTTACCTTACCATAGAATCTCTCTTTCATTTCCAGATGCAGCTCAAGTACCACTTTCTACCTGAAAATTTTCCTGATTCCTCCTATTGCTAATGACTTCCATTTCAAAATACTTTTATTCATTTGTTTGTCCTCAAAGGCAGTGGTAAGTTAGTGTACCAAGGTCTGTTCTTGACATGAGTAATAATGGAAGGAGTTCTGAAGCCATTGGTAGTGCAGTGGATGGATTGTTGGGGCTTGGAGGCAGGAAGACTGCAATTGAAGTAGAGCCTCAGATACTAGCTATGGGCACCTGGATGAGTCACTCAAACTTTTTTAACTTGTAAAATGGGGATGTTAATAGCATCTTTCTCGCAGGGTTGTTGTGAGGATCAAATGAGATAATATTTGTGAAAAAGTATTTAGCACAAGGTCTGGCACAGTATTATAGGAGGCAATGTACATATGTGTTAATTTCCTTCTGCTTCAGAAATATACTGGCTGTGTAACCTGTAATCATTGTCCTTTTTGTTGTTCAGTCTTTTCAATTGTGTTTGACTCTTTGTGACCCCATTTGGAGTTTTAATGGCAAAGATATTGCAGTGGTTTGCTATTTTCTTCTTGAGCTAATTTTACAGATAAAGAACTGAGGCAAACAGGCTAAGTAACTTGCCCGGGATTACACAGTAAAGTCTGAGGCCAGATTTG
This sequence comes from Monodelphis domestica, assembly GCF_027887165.1. Classification (NCBI taxonomy): domain Eukaryota; kingdom Metazoa; phylum Chordata; class Mammalia; order Didelphimorphia; family Didelphidae; genus Monodelphis; species Monodelphis domestica. The sequence continues at coordinate 104,261,927 of NC_077232.1, forward strand.
AACTGGGAACTCCATGTACCACCTAGCCGCCTTTTGGTGTTCTAGGCAATTCCGTGAAGTTGCAAATGTGTTGACTTGCATTGGCAGAGGGAATTTCCTCACCCAAGGATTCTTTATACCAATGACAATTTCCAATCCTGTCCCTGTCTTTAATCTATGAATAATTATAATTTATCTCCCTTGGGAGAATGCATGCTCCATGAGAATTGTGATTGTTTCAGTTTCTTTATTTGTATTCTCAGTGCTTATATAGAATTGTGTCTAGGTCATCTTATGCACTTAATAGATGCTGATTAATTAAGTCAATCTACAGAAGATCTATTTGGTCATTTGAGGTTTGCCATATAGATGTGCAATCATCACTCCCTTTCCAGAGCCCCGTGGTTACACTTATGGGGAACCCCTGGTAGAGTAGAAACAGGTTAAACATCTCATTTATGTGTGGATCAAAGTCATGAATCTTCTGAGATGCAGTTTATCCACCTGCAAAGTAGGGCCAATAATATTGGCACAATCAATCTGATAGGACTGTTTGTGAGGATCAAATGAGATAATTCTTTTGAAAGCACCTTATAAATTTAAGCAGATGAAGATGATGGTAAAAATAACAGAAGAGAGTATTGATATCTAATATTAATGCTCCTTTACAAATCTCTCTTCTTTTTTGGATATTTTATGCTAAATGATAGTTTTTCCCCTGGCAACTTGTTTATTTAAGTCATTTTATTGCACTAAAACTTTTTATTTGAGCCCCTTGGAGTTGATGTCTGAAGGAAGCTATAGTTATATTAAATATTTTATTACATTTCTGATCATTTTTAAGATTTCATCTTCTGCCTGTGGTTTGATTTTCTTTCTAGAATTCTTTATTTAGTGCATCTGTATCGATTTTGCTCTGCAGCAAAAGCCGAAAAAGTGGTCAATGAAATAGGCTTCTGGAACGAAGTTAGAGATAAAAGCTTCAGCAAGTTCAATTCTTCTGTCATCTTTAACTGACCATTCCAATACTAATTCCAGCCAAGTTAAATAGCCAGATTTCATAATATTTAACATGTCTTTGATTATTGTTTTTATTGGTATTTGAGCAACTGGCTCATTACTATTCTGATACTTGCTATGAATTGCTTACCTTTTAGCATTGCTATGCTGAAGCTGTTAAAATATCTTTTTCTGCTTATTGGAACTCTAATTAAATATTTTAAAATTTTCTCACTTCAGGAATCTTCTTTGTGATTCATTCACTTTATTAGATTTTGAGTCTTTCAAACTTGTTTGGCAGCTTAGACTGCCAAAGGAAGGAAAATGGAATCTGGAATCCAAAGACCTAGGTTTAAGTCTGGCTCTCCCACTCACTTGTGAGATTCCCTTAAGTAAGTCACTTGACCCTTTCATGCTGAGGTTCCTTATCTCTATACTGTGGATAATAAAATAAGTACCACACACTTCAGAGGATTAGAGGGATCACAGGCAGCATGTTGATATACAAATATTTTGTAGTATACAATTAGTATTGTTTGGTACTACAAAAAGTAGTATATAATTAGTGTTGTTTGGGGTATTTTTTGGAGGTGGGAAAATGAATTACAGCTGTACTTTTATTGGAACACTAAGCATAAAAACTCCTTTCATAAATGTAGATTGGTAGCTCATTTATAACTGAACAGTAAAGAGTTGTCTGGGGGTGTTTTAAGGTCTATGATTCTGTGACCTGATAAAAGACATTATCAAGATAACGTGAGAGAAAGAATACTTTTTGGTCACATTGATTACAGCATCCTAGGATATGCACAATGAGGACATTGGAGATCTAGACTAATCTAATTTGAAACACAAGGACATTGTACCAGAGAGAATTTGAGAGACTTAGCCCAAGGTAACAAAGCTGCTTTGGCAAAATTAGAATCAGATTTCAGGTCTCTTCGCTTCTCATAATAATAATAACAGTAATGATTATTATAGCTGACATTGTTAAAGTGCTACAAAACTTGTAAATTTTTTTTATATCATTATCTTATTGTATCCTGACCTCATAACAAGCAGTTAATGAAAGTGGTTTTTCTTTTGTGGATGGGGCTAGGGTGGGCAAATAGGTGACCTTAATGGTGCAGGGAAACTACCCAAAAGGAAAACCCCATAATGCAAATTAAACCTGTTTTGCAGATTTTTAGAGTGTTTTCTGGAAAAGGAGAGTTTAAATGATTTCCTCAGGTCACACAGTCAGTATTTATCAAGGGTGGGACTTGAACTATCTTCCTGACTCTGAGGATAGTTGTCTGTCCATCTTATTTTCTGTATTTTATAGATGTGGAGGCTGAGGGCCAGAGAAGTGGATGGTCCCATAAATAATACATTTGAGAGTGAAGACCTGAATCTAGAATTTATGACTGATCAATAAATTGGACCAATAAACTCATGACTAATGTCTTATATATTATACTATGAATCCTTTCTAAAGAGTAAATGGGGGAAGGGAGGGAAGCTGGGTAGCTCACTGGATTAAGAACCAGGCCTAGAGATGGGAGGTCCTAGATTCAAATCTGGCCTCAGACACATCCCAGTTGTGTGACCCTGGGCAAGTCACTTGACCCCCATTGCCTAGCCCTTACCACTCTTCTGCCTTGGAGCCAATACACAGTACTGGCTCCAAGACGGAAGGTGAGGGTTTAAAAAAAAATAAACAAATTTAAAAAAAAAAGAGTAAATGGGGTGGGGGTAGGGGTACAGTTAGATGGCTCAGTAGATTTCCAGTCAGGCCTAGATATGGGAGATCCTGGGTTGCACTCAGCCTTCAGACAGTTCCTAGATCTGTGACCCTGGACAAGTCACTAGACACCATTGCCTAGCCCTTAATGCTCTTTTGCCTTGTTACTAATATATAGTATTTATTCTAAGATGGGAGGTAAAAGTAAAAAAGAAAAAAAAAGAGTAAGTGGAAGAAAATCCAGAGAGAAAAATATATTCATGGATCAAGCAGTTCCAATATCTTCTTTTAGTGGATTGAACTAATTAGACTGGAGGCCTTTGGCTCCCCAACTTGATCTGAACCAGGTTAAAATATAAGTGGGAACTATTTAACAATAACCATGACAACAAAAGATACAATAAAACATTTTAAACAAATTCAATGTGTGACCTGCAGGGTCTCTTATGTATAGATAAGTGGTCCCCATTTCCATTTGAATTTAAAACCACAGATCTAGATGACATGGAAGGTCTCAAGCCCCAATCTATGACTGTATGATCAAAGTTGGAACAATATGTCTTTCATCATCCTAGTATCTTGTTTCTGACCAGCTGAGCTAAATGAAACTCATTTGTGATCTATTTTTAAAGCAACAGGAGCTGGTGATGACTGTAGCCTTTTATTTTAATCAAATATTCTTTGTTTTAAATTTTAATTTGTTTTAACCAAACAATTAATTCAAATAAATGAATTCAAGGAAATGTACCATAATGATAACAACAAAAACAACAACTAAATGATAGCAATAACAACAGTTAGCATTAATCTCTACAAGGGGAAAGGATGAAGCATTTAAAATTTAAGACTTTCTTGCTTATTGGAAAAATTCCTTAAACTAGCATGATTTCCAGCATTTTAGTGAGAGAGATCAAGAGTCACTTTCTTTTTATGTCATCACAATTTCCTCATTGCCTTAGTATAAGTAAGCACTCAAATTGCTAGTGAGGATGATACTGTGTATGAGATGGATGATCTGGAATTCCTTGAGAATTCCATGATAGAAATTCTTGAGAGGTAGTATTTCTTAATTTTAAACTAATTTATTAATTGACTACTCAAGACAATCTAAAATGCCCAGTAGACTCCCTTCATAATTTGAACAGCACCAAGGAGAGTGTGAATTTCAAAACTACTCCACCCTAATCAGACCATTCTTTAGAAGATCTGATTTAGCTATTTCCTGATCAATAACAATAGAGATACTTGGAATAACAGAATCAGGTCTTGGAAACCCACATTCTCCACTCTACTCAGTGTAACGAGATTAGGAGGGGCTGCATCAAACTCAATATTTAATTCTTTGACAAAATGGCCTTCAAAAGACTTGCAAAAAAAGGACAGACCTCTGGGAGGTCCTAAGTCAAGCTTGAGCCACCATTGGCACATGTGAGATGCAGGAAGTGAGTTAGAGAATAGCCTCAGGAGTTCTCTGGACTTCCTATGAGGAGGGCTAGAGTTGAGTGCTATCCTGGAGCTTGAGCTTAGAGGAGCCCTGCAGACAGCTTTCCTTCTGACAGGTGACGCGAGTGATAAGGACTGACTGCTTTCTCTGCCTTGGCTTTCCAAGGCCTTAATGCCCACTTTGGCTCAGCCTGAGCCAGAGTGGTTCTGAGTAAAACTCCTTTCCTTCTCTCCCTCTTTCCTTCTCTACTTCTCTCTCTCTCTAATATTTTCTTCCTCCTGTTGTAATTAAATCACCATAAAAATTTGGTAGCCGACTTGGGTATTTTATTATTTGGGATTTCCCTTTTGCGACCATTTAAATTTAGATTTTTTCAGTCTCAACCATAATTTTTACTCTTTACAAGAGCAAGTGTGGCAAAAGAGAGTGAATTTCTCTGGTGCATGTCTTATATATATATATATATACCAGGTGATTTCATCACTCAGTTCCTCCCCTAGATTTCCCAAAATATCTCTGATTGTTACACAATCATTGAGGAGATAAACCTAGAGATCCCCAACTCCTCCCTCATTGTTTCATGGAGTAAATTACATCCAAAGACATGTCTCAGGAGAATGTCAACACACCCCTTTTTCCCCACTGCATGGCTGGGTGAATCCAACATGGCTTCAGAAAACACTCTTAATCAGGGTTCATCATGGCTCCCAACTCTACCCTTAGTTCTGATATCCTTTTGAGAGCTGAACAAAAGAAGGGGAGAACCAACCCCCTTTCATAGCTTGGGGTAGGAATTATTTCAGCCTAACCTTCAAAATCTTAGACTTGGAAAGATATCATATAAAAATGATAATAATTCAATATTAATTTTCCACAACTCATGTATCTGGAATGTTTTTGACAAGCAAAGATTAAGATACATCTAGGAGAAAATCTAAATCTAAAGCAGGTCATCCTGAAAATTCTTCCAAACTTAGTTCTAGAGTTCTAATAACAGGGACATTTCCACCCCCCCCCCCAATCACTGAGGTGGTTGGGATGAGGTTGAAATCATAACATGGTGGAAAGAACATGGTACTTGGCATCAGAAGACTTGAGTTTAAAACTTGGCTTCAGCATTTATAAACTACATGGCCACAGGAAAATATCATAGGGCCTCAGGCTACTCATTTATAAAAAAGGGTTAACAATATTTTCCTAATTTACCTTAAGACTAAGCATTATGAATAAAATGCTTTGTAATTCTTTTTTTTTTTAAACCCTTACCTTCCGTCTTGGAGCCAGTACTGTGTATTGGCTCCAAGGCAGAAGAGTGGTAAGGGCTAGGTAATGGAGATTAAGTGACTTGCCCAGGGTCACACAGCTGGGAAGTGTCTGAGGCCAGATTTGAACCTAGGACCTCCCATTTCTAGGCCTGACTCTCAATTCATTGATCTACCCAGCTGCCCCCACTTTGTAATTCTTAAAAGCATTTTACAAACATTATAGTGACCATTATTAGATATGTTACTTGGGAGTGAATTCCTTATCTGTAAAACAGAGACAAAAATACTTGTTTGTAAACCCTAAAGTACTGTAGAAATGAGATCCACTAGAGTAATTGTTGCTATTGTTTTTCCATATTTTGGAAAAGAGGGCATATTCTGACAATTTCAATTTATTCAATGAAAACACAAACATGGTGACTCCTCATCACTGGAAATATAGTTCAGGCGGGAAACTATCACACAACTTATGATCATTGAATAACTTAGGTCAAGGGTCAAAGTTAAGTAAAAGATCCAAATCAATTAGCTTAATTCTAGAATTGAGAATAAGAAAAATATTTCAAAAAATCTGACTTTACTTAATAGTGTTTCTATCTTGGGTTCAGGATAAGTTTGCCAGTATATTCTTGATTGATATCTAAAGAATTGCTAAGAAGAAATGTTTACTTTCAGATACATTTCACTAACTCATCCAATCATTTTACAAGTACTGCATGAAGACAGAAAATACATTCCATTATTTCACCTCACAAAAGGTGTCCTATTCCAAATGTACACAGAGAAAGAAGGTGTCTGTTCTTGGCATTCTTCTTATATATTCTTTTGCTACATTCATGTCATCAATTGAAGAATATTAATATTCCTTTTAGCTAGTGCTTAATGTTTCCTGGCTAATGATTATAAATGCAGAAGATTCTAATGGTTCAACATTTTGGTCCCAGAGATGCTTCATCATCATTTTTAATGGTGTCTTTTTTTTTTCCAATTGGACATCTGTTATTTAAACTCTACTTACTTCCCTACTATCATTACAACAGACTCCTATTTAACACTTCATCAACTTGGAATAAAGTAGAAGAGCCATTTATTAAAACATGCCTAGACAGTTCAGTTACTTAAATTTTAAGTTTGAAAACATGAGCTCTTATCATGTATGTATGCATACACATGTGTATATTCATATGTACATATGTAAATAAAATGTTATGCATATATTATGAAAACATGTCATGCATATATATATTTATATTGTGCTTATGAGACTAATAGGTAGTGTATGAATGGAGGCAGGTCCTGTGAACAGTGACAGACATTTAATTCAATTCAATAAACATTTATTAAGTATTTACTATGTACCTGGCACTATGCTAAACTCTGAGGAAGAAAAAGAGGCAAAAGACAGTCCTTGTCCTCAGAGAGCTTAGAATCTAATGCTAACCAGTGGAGAAACTATCTCATTCTAGTGGAATGAACATTCTAGAGAATTTACATCATGCCTTTTGTCTTTTAATTTAGAACAGCAGAAACAATGAGTTTTGAGAAAATTAATTTGGAGAGGAGATTTATTGATTTGGGACTATGTATACTTACATTTTTGATACTGATACTTTATTTTTTAGTCTCCGAACAACAAAACCCCCCATAGAGTAAGATTATCTAGTAGTCAAGTCCTGCCTCAGACATATTGTGACCTTGGGAAAGTTGATTAATTCTTCAGTGCCCTGGGCAATCCTCTTTGATTATATATGAGTTGAGGAATAGTTATATATCTGCATTGGTAGAAGAAATGTCCTTACTGGGAATTTCCCATAGCACTGAAATCATAGATCCCTAGGGCATAAAGAGTAAAACATGCAAATACTCGTGGAAAGAAGATAGGTCAACTAGTCAGGAGACGTGGATTTGACTACAAGTTCAGCTCTTAACTGGTCTAGGCAAGTTAATTCATTTCTCTGGGTTCACAGCAAATATCTACTTGTAAAATCCATGCGATGGGTAAAAAAGTACAGTATAAGCTATCAGTATTATACAATTAGAAAAGAAACTCTTAGAAATGAGGATGAAGTATCTCAGGAACTATAACTTTAAAATATTAGAACCTTATTTATATTTGCTAGAATAGGAATACTTTGAGAGTTTGACTAGATGATATCTAAAGTCCTCTTGATGTTCATTGATTTGTGCTCATATGTAGAATACAAAGGAAATAAGTAATATAAGGTTCCAGGTAATAGAAGATTTGAATCACAAATACACATTATACACATCCACATCTCTCTTTTTCATAGAGCTCAGAGGGAAATATATTGCTAAAGAAATAGGATTATTTTATTTTTGTTGTTGTTTTTTGTTCTGTTACCTATCAAGAATTTTTGTTTACGCATCCTTAATTCATCAAAACTTTGGCAAGTTTTAGATTTCCTCATCTACATGGTTACAAAATTCACTCTTTATTTCAGAATTATCTGACTATGACATATGTAATATCAGTACTCTATATTATTTGAAATGACTAATTTAAATAAAAAATGACTGATGGATAAGATAACTAATAAGGGTTTACAGAAGGATAAAGGACAGATGGAGCTCCAGTTCAAATGATTATTTCTCTTTTGTGAACTACTTACTATTATTGCTAATTGTTTTAAACCAGGTCTGTGATTTTAGAGGTATAAAGAACTCCCAAAGTAGACACTTGATCCAGAAGAAAAGATCTGTAATCCATTTGTGATTTATAGTCTTTAAAATGTAGGCTGTGGGCACTAATAACTTAAGTGACTTGCTCATGGAACCATAGCTAGTATGTGTCATAGGTGGGAGTTTTAACTCTGATTTCTCTAAATAACAAAGATGACCTATCTGCTTTGCCATATTGGTTTCTCTGTAAAAAAAAAATACTTAAAAAATTGATGAATAGGGGCATCTAGGACCTTGGTTCAAATCTGTTCTCCTAGCTGTGCGACCCTGGGCAATTTACTTAACACCAATTGCCTCACCCTTGAAGTAATTCTTAGAATTGATACTGTCGCATAGTAAGGATTTAGAAAAATAATTGGAGAATTTATGTAGCTAATAATATTACTTTGTAACTTCCTTCCCTTTGTAATAATAGTACCTACAAGGATATATGAAACTTCATTTTATATAGGGAAGCAAAGCACTTTTATAGGTTGGCTTTGCCACTGCCATAGACTAAAAAAATTGTTTCAGTACTAGAATACACGCTATGGTTTAAACAAGAAAAATGTAGGAGGCTTAGTAATACAAATAAATTATTAAAGCCCCCAATGAATACCACTTAAAAGAAAATATAAAAAGAACACTGACATAAACACAAGTACAGCAAGTTCTAACACATCACATCTATTCTCATTTCATCACAGCTGGGTTTTTGGAATGCTAGATTTCACCAATAAATCACAATTATAACAACATCTGTGCCATAAGAACTTGGTGCTTCCTTTGTCCTATACAAGGCAATATGAGCTCTGATATTTTTCACAGCTGGTCTTAGGATGTCCTGGAAAGGTCAACCTAAATGCAATGTGGATAGTGGAAGGGTGGAAGTCTACCTCTGGCTTCTCCATATCTGGTGTCACAGTATTTCACCTTGCCTTTGCTTGACCAAGAATAAAAACAAAAGCAACAAAATTCAATTCCAGTACTAGAAGCTGAAAAAGTCTTTTATTTTCACTAAATGTTTCTGTAGGGAGTTTTATTTATTCCTTTATTTGTATTCAGCACATTTAAGTGATGAAAGAAATAGATTTTCCTCCCCCTATCTGCTGCTGAAGCTATTACAAAAACACATAGATGTAAGGTCAGAAAAATATAACAAGCAATGAAGGGAAAATAGAATGACTTTGAGCCCACGGGTCCTCTGGTCTAATAATAGACTGTACCAAGAAGAGATCAAATGGTGATTCCACAGAAGCCCAGAGTTGGAAAGGACCTTGGAGGTCATCTAGGCTGACTTAAAAGTGAATAGAAATTTTCTCTGTAAAATCCATGACAAGTGGTGATCCAACCTCCAAATAAAGATGTTGGGTGATAGGAAAAAGTTTTCTGCCTTTACTGGAAAGCCCATTCTACTTTTGAACAGCCCAAATTATGAGGAAGATTTTCCTTATATTGACATCAAATACATCCTTCTGCCATTTCTATCTACTAGGCTTAGTGATATTCTCTGGGGTCATGCAGGAGGAGTTTAATGGTCCTTCAAAAATTTGAAGATAACTATCATGTCCACTTCCCTCCCCCCAAGATCTGTCTTCTCCAAGCTAAATATCTCCATTTCCTTTAACTGATTCTTATATCTTAGACACCTTTTATGATTGTTGGCTGAGTATGTTTTAAAGAAAACATTCTTTAATTTTCCTCCTCCTATACAAACAACATTAAACTATTTTAGTTTTTACCTCATCTAGTACCTCTCAGTTCCTACAATTACCATTTACTAATGTTGTGTCTTCTAATATATGCATCTCTTTCTTTGAGAGAACATAACCTCCTTGAGAACAAGGGTTACTTCAGCTTTTCTATTCTTAGTACATGGCATAATATATGCTTTAAAATTCTTGTTGATAGACTTATTGGTCATACACTAACTCATTCCTATGTACTCCTAGTTATTCCCTAATCAAGAGTCCTTAAATTGTAGGTCATTAATACCTTTGACTGTCTGATGAGGTATACAGAACCCTTCTTAGAATTATGTTTTTAAGTGCATACAGTTTAAGTGCAAAGGATTACAAAGGCAACCATAGATTGCTTAAAGTATAGACTTTTCCCCCCATTTCATAGACCCCTGAGTTTATTCATATAGCACATAAATTAAGAACATTAACTTAATGTGTAAACTCCCTTAGGGAAAGCACCATCTCTTACATTTTTTTCTCTGTCTCTCACAGTGCTAAGAATGTAGTCTTTTAATATTTGCCCACTAACTGTCCTAGTACTCACTATCTGGTTGGTATAGTTTAACATATTAAACAATATAGGAGAGGAGAATGTTAAATTAAGGGGAAGGCAGAGTTCTTTCCCCAAAGAACTTTCTACTCCATTGGGAAAGACAGAGAAGAACATTATAATATTATGGATTTCAGGCAAAAAAAATAGACATTGCCAATGAAAGTTGTATAATGATATATAATTACATGTTAAAAAAATTAATGGAACTGGGGGTAGAAGTTTGGTGGTGACCAAAGATAGCAGATTTTTTTTTTTAAGGAAAGTTTTTAAGGAAAGATTGACAATTCTCACTGGGAGAAATGGATTGTGAAAAAACTTCAAGGTGAGAAGGATGAGCTAATTTTATAGGAACTTTTGAAATTTCACAAGAATTTAGCACTGGAAAGGAGAATGAGTCACTTATTTGCAGATTAGAAATCTAGTCCCACAGAGATTAAGAAAATTGTTCCAGGTACACAGCTAGTAAGTGACATAAAGGCCATCAATTAGGTGGTTTAATTTGATCTAGAAAGCATTTAGAAGAATCTAAGCAAGGAAGCAATCATAGGAACAATCCTTAAAGATGATTCTTACTGAAGGGCATATGATGGATAAGAATGGTAAGAGACAAGAGAAGGGACACAGCTAAGATGCCAAATTCAGTTTCATTCAATTTTATTGCAGTTGGGGTACAAATCAAGTTTGGAGTAAGAATGCAGGAAAAAAGAGTGAATCTGAAAAACAGATTATGAAGAATATTCGTAGAAATAGAGTTCTTAGAGACCACATAGAAATATGAGCTTTTCAGACTTAAGCAAGTCTACATTTTGAATCCAAAGGACTCTATTCTTAATATACCATTTGCTTCCCCAGGGCAAAAATGAGAAAAAAGAAAGAAGAAATGCCACAGATCAGCTCAGAAAGTGAATTTATTTGTTTAGGACCTGTTTCCTTTATCTTCTTTGTCAGTTTCTAATTCTTTTTTTGTGAGTGGCTTTTTTTTTTCTGGCACTGTTTTTGCTGTAGCTATTTCTTCACCTTAATTTACAAAGAATTTTAAGAGTTTTTTGTTGTTGTGTGTTTCAAGCTTCTTTGCAACATAAATCTTTCTGCTTGAGGTAAATAGCTTTTAGTATTATTCTCTTGTAATAAAAATCATACTGCTATCTCTTAATGAGAGCTGATACCAGGGCAGTAAGGAGAGTAGAGATCACACTGTAGTCCCCAGGTGACCTCCACATCTTTCCAGCCTTTGCCACTCATATTTTTCTCAGAAGTAGAAGGCTTTTTCAAAATGGATATTCTCCTCAGATCTCCCTCTGGTAAACTGTTTCTTCAATCATGTAGCAGAGATCCATTGCTAAAAAGGAACTTAGATGATATCTAGTCTAAATCAGGAAATTGATGTTTAGTAAAGATAAGTGAACTGTCCAAGGTCACACAGGTAGAATCAAAGGTGAGATTTGAACACAGGTTCTTTGATTCCAGAATCCTATGCTCTCTTTTCAATGAGAGAATAAAAAGAACTCCACTAAGTAACTGAAATACAAAGAGTAGCATAAAGCAGAGAAAGTCTCTAACCTCAAGAATCATTCCTGAATAACATAATTTACAATGCACAATTCTTTAAATTATCTTTGGTCTCATCTTCCCTTTTAAGCTATGTTAAGAGTTCATCTAATATTTTAATTTCCTGTTCATTCCCCTTGATTGCTTTGAGGTCCCTTAGCCCTCTGTACTTCTCCCTCCCTTTTTATTTTGCTTAAGGCAACACTGCACTATTTTTTTTTGTGTGTGTGGGAAAACCTCTGACTTTGAGAAACATCTTCAAACATTTTAAACAAAGCAAACAGCAAGCTGAAGGTCTCTACTTACAGATGGGGTAAGCAACTGGGCATAAGGCAATTAGCATATTCAGACCCAGGGAAAGCTGGTATTAAAAAGGATCCTTTGATGTACCTAGTCCAGCCTCCTCCTTTTTACAGAGGAGGAAACCTACATTCAGAAAGGTTTAGGGTCACCCAGCTTGTTAATGGCACACCCAGTCTTAGAACTCAGGTGCTCCAATTCCCAGCCCATTAATCTTTATGCCTTGGGCTATTAACAGTAGAATTACCAGTATTCACTGCTTTAAGGTGAGAATATTACCTGGAAGGGTCAAACTCTAGCTAGCTATCAAATTAGCATTAATTAGTTTGCCTGATTCCGAGACTGTTGGAGCTGTGTTAACTCCTTTTTCTTTGTTGTAGCTGGAGTGTACATCAGGACCTGCAGCTGACATTTCTATAACACATGATTACAAAGAGCTTTACATTCATTAACTCCTTTCAATCACTCTGTGAGGGAGGGAATGTGGTTATTGTTATCTCTACTGTACAGACAAGTAAATTGAGGCCCATTTTAGCTAATGATTTGGGCAGTCCCACAGTTTAGAAAGTGACAGCAATGACTCAAACCCAAGTCTTTTGTGGCTAATCCAGTGCTTTTTCCAAAGTATCAAACCAGTTTGCTGTGATCATGGCCAACCTAAGCTCTGAAGCCAATTTCAGTAAATACCTTTTGTAATTATATCAGATTCTATAACCCTCCATTGCCTAAAAAGGGATATTTACCCAATGGAAATACAACATTGACTCTGGAATTTGAGAACCAAAATTCCATCTGGGACACTGATTACCTGTGCAACCTTGGACAAAATATTTAATGTCCTTGAGCCTCAGTTTCCTCAGCTGTAGATAACCTTTGAGGCCCCATCCAACTCTACATCTATGTTTCTATGTTCTCTGATTCTACCATTTGAGAAAGGAGAGGTCCAGGCTAACTTCTGTTTTTAAGATAAGAGCAATTAATGATAATATTTTACTTAGCAACTGATATCTTGCAAAGCATTTAATAACTGTGTTTTTTAAAGTGTGAATATCATTTTCTTTTTATTCATGAGGAAAGAGAATCTATGAAAAGTTAAGGAGCTAGCATTCTCTGGTGCAGAAAGCTAGTTAGTAAGGAGGAAAGAATGTAACTGATGTCTTATTTCATTAATTAACTCTATGATACCACATTGTCTTTCAAAAATAAGGGTTGACCAGAGAAAGAACTGTGGGAGTAGAAACACAAAAGATAAACAATTGCTTGATAACATGGGTTGAGGGGATATGACTGGGGAGGTAGATTCTAAAGGATCACCCTAATGCAAATAATAGTAATATGGAAATAGGTCTTAATCAATAAAACATGTAAAACCCAGTGGAATTGCTTGTTGGCTACAGGAGGGGTTAGAGGAGGAGAGGGAAAGAAGATGATTCATGTGACCATGGAAAAATATTCTAAATTAATAAATTAAACTTTTAAAAAAGAGCCTATAAATCTTCACCCTACTCTGTAAGTTCTTCTTTTTGCCTTTAAAAACCAATGTATGTCAATGGCTAGGGTTTCAGATCTTGAAATTAGAAGAAACCTATATATTCCTGGTTCTGTGATTTCTCTATTTACAATAAAGCTACATTTTTACACAGAAAAAATAACAGTTGACACGAATAAAGCACTTTATGTATGTAGGGTATATATATATATATGTGTGTGTGTGTGTGTGTGTGTGTGTGTGTGTGTGTGTGTGTGTGTGTGTGTGTGTTCTGATATAGATTAGGAACATTCACCAGGATCTGTTGAGTTATAGCTCCCAGGGAGACCTAAATAGATATTTCTAGCATTTATTTTACCCACCATTCTCTAGGAGGGATGTTGATTTTTGCAGTGTGGCAGTGTACATATACATAATTTACACCAGCAATTCTTCCCCCAAACACAAAATATATCTTATTTGAGCCTTAAAAGTTCATGAAATGGGGGCAGGTAAGTAGCTCAGTGGCCTGAGAGCCTGTTGTAGAGGTAGAAAGAGAAAGAGAGGACTTGGGGGCCAAGATGCAAGAACCAAGGCTGAAGACCTAGCTGTCAATCAAGAGAAGTTTCCAAGGAAACGTTCCCAGAAATGGCAGTTGGGGATTTCTGGCCACACTGAGGAGAAGAAGCAGAATCTAAAAGGCTTTGGACTTTGTTTTTGGTTCTGAGCAGTTGAAGCTGACTAGGGGAGAAGCTTCTGAGTTGGTTGTCTCTTGGAGAGAGTTGTGTTGGCCAGGAGAAACTGAGAGACTTTGGACTTTGTTCTCTCTGGGGTTAAGCTGAGAAACCTTGCTGATTTTGTGAGGAATAAGAAAGAAGATTTAAAAGGCTGTTGTCCTCCATCTCCCTAACTATCTTATAGTCAGAGTTTGTGACTGGACTATTTCCCCAAACCTTCCTAAAATTATCCTTGTAGTTTAGGGATATTCTCATCCCTCTCATCTCAGTTTCCCATCCTGTTATCCCGATAAACCCCTTGACTGAGAAAGCAACTAGAGTGTCTTTATAGTTCACTCAGGAGGGAGGGAAGAAGCCACAGGCTTCAAGAAGATTGGGAGGTGAGGGGGGCAAAAAGGAGAGGGTTGGAGAAGGGAGGTTAGAAAGATATACTGATCCATCAGCCATCAGTAGGGATCAGTAGGCAAACCCCAGAGCAGTTCCCCTGTGTACCAGCATCCCTGTGTAGCAGCATCCCTCAGCATTTCTCATTCCTACCTCCATTACCACCAAGCAGTTTCAGGTTCCTTGGCAGCTCTCTCTAGTCACAAGCCAGAGGACAGCAGTCATTGCAGAAGAAATAGTTTCCCTCAGTTTACAATTCTATCTCAAGCCAGACCTAGAGACCTGGGTTCAAATTTGACCTCAGATACTTAGCTGTGTGACTCAGGGCAAGATACTTATCCCCCCCCCCCCATCCCACCCCCATTGCCTAGCTTTTACTGCTCTTCTGCCTTGGAACCAATACAAAGTATTGATTCTAGGATGGATGGTAAGGTTTAAAAAAATTCATGTGATATGCACTATAAGTGTTATCTTCATTTTGTAAATGAAGAAACAGACCCAGAAGGTTAAACAACTAGCCAATGGTCACACAGTATCTATGCATTAGAGGAGGAGAGTCTTGAGTCAGGTTTTCCCCAACTACAAGTCAAATATGCTTTCCACAACACCATAATGTTAAAAAAAAATATAGTTAAAATATAGTTAAAAAAATAGTAACAGCATTATAACCACATTCAAAAAAGCACATGTAATGACTATGTACTTCCTCAGTGGTTTAGGGATAAATAGCCTAAGATCAGATTTGGAATACTCCAGTATTTCCAGGAGGCAGCAGGTGGCAACATGGATAGAATGATAGGCCTGGAATTAACTTCCTGAGTTTGAATCTGGCCTCGGACTTTTCCTTGCTGTGAAAACCTCGAATGGGGTCATGAAAACTAAAAGTAGTACAACTGAACAACAGATATTGCAATGGTGGTGTGGTCTCACTGATCACATTCTCCCCACCCCATCGAACCCCTATGGGCAATCCATCCTGTATGTGTCTTCTAATCCTGGGTGTGATTCTATTCCATGCCCTCCCAAAAGCCTTCCCTAGAGTATCTACCCAAAGCACTAAAGGCTTTCTTACAGGAAGGTTTTAAAACTATTTCCTAGGTACCAGGGAAGCATTTGACTTGTCTATCATTCATTTCTTTCTCTTGATAAATGACTGATCCACTTCCTTTAAGAAAAAAAAGCTCACATTTAATAGCTAGCATTTATTTAATAGCTATATTTCCTTGATAAGGATCTTTAATACAAACGTCTCAGCAAGGAATGGAAGAAACCTGGGATCCCTGAAGGTTATACCAGCAGAACACAAGGGCTACTGGTGGTTCTACAGTAGTGGTAAAGTTTTCATCACAATACTGGCAACAGACTGCATCTGCTTCTGAGAACTTACTTATTCCTATTGATTATGGAAAGTCTCACAGATACAGGTAGGACATTGGGTTATGAATTATTTGTCTATGGCTGCATTATTTGATAACTGAAATGAAAATACTACGAGTACTATATAATTTCATTCTGTATTCAATAAATAAAATTCACATATTTGCTGAATGACAAGATTTTAATGGAGAGGGTGGGGATAAAAAGAAAAATACAAAGGACAAGAGGATTTTAGAAGGAACATCTTATGTCTCAAATATTTGATGAATGAATTAATAAATCCTCTCATTTTATAAGAGATGAAACTGAGACCCAGAGAAGTGAAATGATTTGCCTTACACATTTAGTAATTTAAGAATCCTTGGGGATTGAGTTTCAATATTCTAATAATGAATCCTAAGTCTTTTTCCTCTCCATCACCAGAAAAAAGGATAAGTCATGATACATGGTACAGTGAAAATTAGGGTGGCAAGGTGGTGCATTGGAGTGCTGCTTTATACTGACTATATGATTCTGGACAAGTCTTCTTAACTCCTTTGTGTCCCAGGCAAGTTTCTAAAAAAAACACCATATAAAGTAGGTACCTAAGCAACTAGGTGGTACAGTACATAATATACTGAGCTTTGGAGTCAAGATAATCTGAGTTCAAATCTGGACTCAATACTTGTGTGACCCTGGAAAAGTCACTTTCTCTGTCTGAATTTCCTCAATCATAAAAATGAGGATAATAAAAGCAAAGATTAAGTGTGAAGATCCAATGAGGTATTTTTGTGGTTCTTAAGAATAATACTTGGCTTATTTAGTATTTATTTATTCTGTAGATGCCTAATGAATAAATAAATTTCCTTTCTAAAAAAAGGATAACTATTATCCCTACATATATAGTAAGAGAAGTTTACTTTCTTATTTCAAGCACATGAATGGAATATTATCGCATATGTTATTCATGAAAAAATTAGATCTCTCCAAAGACTAATATTGTTTTCACAGTTCTAATACAGCATCTGATTATATCCAGTAGTGTCAAACTCAAGTAAAAACAGATTCCTGATGGCTGTATATTAATTCAGGAAACCACAAATTAACATCTATCTATTATACCTATTAACATTATCTAAAATATTTTGATTTCATTAAATATTTCCCAATTATATGTTAATTGGGATCTGGTAATGCTCTGGAGTTATACCAGCTGCTTTTGGCTTTCTGGCCTTGGGTCTGACAGCTCTGTGAAGATGTATTAATACCCAGCAGTACCAGTATTAGATTTATATCCCAAAGAGAATAAATATGGGGGAAAGAACCTACCTGTACAAAAATCTTTATAGAAGCTCTTTTTGTGGTGGCAAAGAACAAGCAACTGAAGGGATGTCCATTAGTTAGAGAATGACCGAACAAGTTGGGGTATACTATTGTGATAGAATACTATTGTACTATAAGAAATGACAAACAAGATGATCAGAAAAATATCTAATAAGGTGAAATGATATAAAGTGAAGTGAGAACTAGGAGAATGTTGTACATAGTAACAACAGTAATGTATGATGAAGTAAAAATACTTTATATGGGAATGACAATGATCATCAACAAGGCAAGGATCCTGAACAAACTCCAAGGGCCTGATGACAAAAAAGGATATCCCATACCTTAGAAGGAACAGATGGAATCTGAATGCAGATTGAAACATGTCATTCTTCACTTTATTTCTTCTATGAATTTTTCTCTACTATAAATAATATGTATCTTGTTTTACAACATGATGAATGTGGAAATATATATTATTAAAGGGAGAGAATAGGAGAGAGGGAGAACATCTGCAAAATTTCAGGAATCGAATATAAGTATAATGATATAATCTGGAAAAAATAAAAAATTGAAATTAAAAAAAGATGCACTCACACAATTAGAAGAAATATATAGTTGTGTGGGACATAGAGTGTTTTCATAAATTATGCATGTTCTGGAAGTTTTTTTTTTCCTATTTCAGTTCTGTGCTGCTGCTAAGTATTTTTTTTTAAATCTTTACCTTTCATCTTATAATTTATACAGTGTATTGGTTCCAAGGCAGAAGAGTGGTAAGGGCTAGGCAAAGAGAGTTAAATGGCTTGCACAGGGTCATGAAGCTAAGAAGTTTCTGAGGCAAGATTTGAACCTAGGAGCTCTTATTTCCAGGCCTGGAAACAGGCACTCTATGAACTTAATTAACTAGCCACCCCTATTCCAAGTATTCTTGTTTATCATTTAAGTAATGCCCTATAATTCTTCAATGGCATAGGACAGCAACCTATCTTGTTAAATCTTCTCTCTTTTATTCCCATTGAATTCCTTTGATCATGACTATTAAAACTTTCCTTTCACATTAGCGTGGATTATGATCTTTCATGAATGGCTATAGCCAGAGGGACTAAAATATAAGAAGGCCAGTGTAGCCATGGATAAGTCATTTAACTTCTCTGGGACTCTGTTTCCCCCTCTTCAAAATGGAGACAAAGACACTTGTACCATTTACCTTAGAGTATTATTGTGAGGAAAGTACATTATAAAATTGATATCACTACATGTATGTGTGTTGTTATTGTTGTTATTTGTATGTAAGGTAACATTTTTCTGTTACTTAGAAAATGTGGATGTAGCCATAGATCATAGGATATAGAGATGGAAGGAACATGGAATTCAGATAATCCAACCTCCTCATTTTCTAAATGAAGAAACTGCCCCAAATCACAAAATTAATGACTCAATTGGAATCCATGTCTTGACTCCAAATCTAGCAATCTTTCTGCTATATCACACTGCAAAACTCATATAATTCTTCTGGTTACACTGGGGTGAACAGATGATGCTGGAGTCAAGGGATATTGTTGGTGGAGGAATGAAGTTTTTTAGAGATCTTGTGAATTGATAATTTAAGTAAGAGCTGAAGATGATTTGAAAGAGCAGGGAACCTTTCCTCAGTTTCTTTACCTATCAAGTAAAATTATTTTCTTGGTTGTCTAAGTGATAGAGGCATGGATAACAATTGTTAACAGTAGAGCATTTCTTTGTGTGGTGCTCACACATGGTTAATGTGAGGTTCAAACTGTAATGGGAAAAGGATAGAGATAGGATAATATTTAAGAGAAGTGGTAGTCTGTCTTTAAGGCACATACTAGGAACTCAAGGGAAAGGATTTTAGCAAGACATTGGGAGGAAGACCTTTAGCTTATACACTCTTCCAATGTCTGCAAATCGATTACATCAACATGTCTAGTGATAGAGGATATAAATATGCTTTAGTTATAGTTGACAAACTCAAGCGGTGGACAGAAGCATACCCAACAAAAAAGAACAACACTGACATGGTAGTGAGCACTGCTGAAAGAAATAATTCCTAGATATGGCATTTCAGATGCCATTGACTCTGACCGGGGAAGCCACTTTACAGTTGGAATTTTACAAGTCTATAAATCTCTGGGAATAAAAGGAAATTTCCATAACATTTACAGACCAGAAAGTTCAGGACAGGTGGAAAGGATGAACAAAGAATTAAAAACTACAAGAGCAAAAGTCTGTGCACAAACCCATCTTAAGTGGACTGAAGTCCTTCCACTTGCACTGTGCTATATGAGAACCAAACCCAGAGGAGAGTTACACATTTCCCCATATGAGATACTTTTCAGACAACCTGTATGGCACGGAAGGACTGCTAAGCCATCTTATGTGTCCATGCTGGGAGGGGAATTCCAGTTGCACACTTATCTAACAAAGATAGAAGACAGGCTTAAAGAACTAAGAAGACTAGGATTACTAGTGCAAAGGATTCCACTAGATTTCTCACTACATAACATCAAGCCAGGAGACAAAGTATATGTGAAAAATTTCACCAAAGACAAACCTACAGAACCCAGGTCGGATGGTCCATTTGAAGTAGCCCTTAACACTCTGATATCCATCAAAGTAATGGGAAATGATATGTGGTTCTATGCATCCCATGTAAAACACCATTATGCCCATGATGTAATACCTGAAGACAGTATAGAAATAGCCCCAGAAGAAATGCAGACCCAAATGCCCCAAATACAACAGAAATCATCTTTAAAACACAATCAACTAACCCATACTCTGACATGAGATGCACAGGAATATGAAGAAGAGAAAAGCTCAAATAACAGTGAATGTGAATTAGAATGATCCATTACATAACCAGGAAAAGCACAAATAAACCTCTCCATCAAGTAAAAACCTCTGCAGAAAGCACTTCATGATAAGCACTTTTCTCACACTCATACATGAAGGAAGATACAATCCTTAAAAACAAAAAAATCTCACTTGCACACACCCAATACAAAAATCACTCTTACACACATGCACAAAATGACAAAGCAATCTTACACACACATATGATCCTATATGTTCCAGTAACCAGATGACAGAGATCCAGAGACCTACAATGAAGGCGAGATAATAGTCAAGTATGTAAACTGAAAAGGAGAAGACATTGGGACCTGTAACAGCTTCAATCAACACCAGAGGCCAGCAGAGACACTTTAACCACCGGAAAGAACTTTAAATCAAGGACATTATGGGAAATGAACTTCCATTAAAGGGTCACATAAGATTAAATTGCTGGACACATTAACATCACACTTAGGGAATTACATCCACCTGCACATACAAATCTGCATAAGAAGAAAGAAGATGACCAATCCATCAGGCAAAAAGGAAGAGGAAACCCAGGATATAATGTGAGTATATGCATCCATCACCACATATTTTTAGTACACAAACCATTAACTCATACTGCCATAAGGGGCTGATTCGTAAATAAGGACAGCCCATAAAATTGTACATTTGTACATAACTCCCTAGTAGAACTCATGCAGATAGGAAGGAAAAGACTTTCCTGTCTGAATGACTTCAAACCCAAGTATATGTATATGTGTGTGTGTGTGTATATATAATTTGTATCATATGTAATATTTGTAGAGAAATCATATATGTACATATGTAAAGACTAAAAATCTAATCTACTAACATAAAGTAAGAAAAGGAGTTAACACAGTAACCTCTAACAGACAGGGAGAGATTAGTTTAGGGAGGAAAAAGGAATTCTGTAACTAGAGAGTTAGCACAGGGACTGAATATACTATACTTTAAAAGACAGAGGATAGCATATATCTAGATATGATAAATTGTTACATTTTAATAAGCATTATATATATGGCATAAGACAGTTTATTTTTACTCAATAGTTAAATGTTATGTTGTTTGAAATAGGAATAAGCATTTTATTTATAGTTACAAATTAGCTAACCGATAGAATTGTTACATTGTGTTATTGGTTATCTCTCGAACCAAGGATGATGATTGTCTTTGTGCGTTTTTGTGCACAAAGACACCTGTGCATGAAGATTTAAGTGGAAAAGTCGATGCACAGAGACAGTCCCACTCTCTCAGCATTGGAAGCCTGGGTCCATTGGCATGAAAAGTTGCACATTGTACAAACCCTTATAACACGCGTGACCCTTCCCAAAACTCAGTCCTTTGCATAAGGTAGGACCTTAGTGTAGCAGATAGATAGATCAAGATAAGGTTTGTTATTTTGGGAGGGGGGAGTAGTAAACAGAATAGATAGATTATGGTAAGAATAACTGTAAGGTAAGTAAGTAGCATGGGATCAGGTTGACACCATGCTAACAAGGCAACATGGCGGAGTTGTGATAGGGAAATAATCCAGAGACTTTGAATGATGGAGACTGGAAGAAATGCAAAGGTTTCCATCCACAGTAGGGGATGGTTGAGAAGGCTTGGAATATTGAGGGAAGGGAGATTCCAGGTGAGAGGCAGTTGATCTCTCTCTCTATCTTGAAACAGCCTCGGTGACAGTCTGATCAGAGATCTTGAGCTATACAAAATCCTTCATTGAACTTAACCACCATTTCCCCTTCAAAGATACCAAGAAACCTGAGAAGAATAAGAAACAGCTAACACAATCTCACACAGTCCCTCTGACAGCCTGGGTCTGGACATTGGCTTTACTGTGATGAAGACTAAGGGTCACAAACCTGAGGGCCAGGGTGTCAAGCCTGAGTCTCTCAACTTTGAAGGGAAGAAAAGGGAGATTTTAGACAGACAGGGACTTTCTTTCCCCTCTTTCCTCTAGACCCTAACCTTCAGATATCTTTCTTATTTTACCTCTAACAACAATTTGTTAGAATAAAGTTTATCATTTATCATAAATTCACTTCCTTGTCATAGTGGAAGAGGGAGAGAGCTGAATTCTCTCTCTTCCCCAAGGGAAGAGGTTCCTCCATAATACCAGTTATTAGAGGGAGTAAAGGCAGGGTTAGTGAGGAGACATATTTGAAGAAGACTGAAGGGGGGGGGATAATCCATCTCACCCTCCTTCTAACTTCTGGCATATATCATCAACTCTTTCTCCATAACACCCAAACCAACCCCACTAATACAGGAGGAACAGTTTGGAAGGGACAACTGCTAGAGACCCAGATCCAGAGTGGATATAGTAATTTCCTCATAGGGATTCCCCTGAATATCCAGTAGTGATTTCTGGATATTATAACCTTCAGTTAGTGAGAGTGAAACAGAATTACTTTCTCTCACTGAGCCAGTTGCATAAACACCTTGGAGACAATTGATATTAAAAAAGCAATCTCTCTTTTATTATAAGAGTGGATACAAACTGAGGATCAGAACAAGGGGTTTCTAACTCTAAGGGATCTAGTTAGTCCCCCACAATCCTCTACATCCTTCACAAGAGGGAGCCTTCTGGTCTTCTGGCTAACTTACCAGTTCCCTATTTCTATCTAGGTGTTCCCCAAAAGCTGACTAAGCTACCTATCTATGACTTCAGTAGCAGGTTAGATTTATACAAAAGCTGTCTCTGAAAACCGTTATGATTGATCTCAAACAGCTAAGTTCACCCCATGGCCTCTGACTCCTGAGGTAAAACCTCAAAGCCTATCTGACAGGATTTTTAGATGAAACCCTTCTGGAAAGCACAGCAGGTATGGTCAGATTCTTTTCTAGATGTTTTCCAATCAAAAAGAGTACTCCTCCAAAGATGATTTAGGGGTTTACTTCTTCTCCAGTCAGCTTAAGGTAGATGAGCCCCAACAAGCCCATCTTTCCTTCACCCTTCTGGACAGGAAAAGACCAACCTACTACAGGAAGTCACTACTCTAGCACTTGTCACTTCCAAACTGTTCCTCCTCTGCCTTCTGCCTGCTAAAACCCTTTCCCCTGAGTTCTTAGTATGTGCCTTAAAGATAGTCTTCCACTTCTCTTAAATCTTATCCTCTCTCTATCCTTTTCCCATTACATAATGAAATCCTTTAACTCTTGATGTCAATTTATGGTGTTTATAGGAATCATACCTGAATGTCTTAGAAAATGTGGACTTCTTTCAGAAGTTATTTCTCCAAGAGATTGGATATTAGAGTGAAAGGATCAGGGCTTAGTCAGGAGTCCTGAATTTGAATACTGGATTTGACATTGACTTGTGAACCTCAATTTAAGTGTAAAATCAGAATAATACCTATGTTCCTTTGGAGATTTTGGAAATGGGTTTTTTGAAACTGAAACTACTATATGAATATGAACTATGTGACCACATCTCTTGGGCTAA
The DNA here is from genome assembly GCF_027887165.1 of Monodelphis domestica. Taxonomy (NCBI): domain Eukaryota; kingdom Metazoa; phylum Chordata; class Mammalia; order Didelphimorphia; family Didelphidae; genus Monodelphis; species Monodelphis domestica. The sequence goes on from NC_077232.1 coordinate 104,285,752, forward strand.
AAGACATTAGAAAAAAAAGGTGACAAGTTGACATGCCCTTGCACTCGGTATCCATTATCATTGGTTGGCTTACTTGTTGATCAGCATCAAGTCAGGCAGTAACAGTACAATCAATTAAAATCATTGATAACTAACCTGATCTCTATTTGCAATTCATCTAGTCAACAGCATTACTGTATTCAGGAAGAGGGCTCAGAGTCCTTCTCTCTTGAGAACTGCTACTAATATTACTCCTAATCACCATAATTTATTACAAGCCTCCATTAGAACAAAATCTCTGTATTAGGACCTGGCAGGAAATTTGACAAGTGGGCCAATAATTTAGCAAAAGTACAGAACAGCAAGGCTCCCAAAGAAGGCTATATTTTGTTTAGAATGTCAAACTTCTTTGAAGAGGGAATCGTAAATTTAGACCCACAAAAGGGACCCTATACAGGCTTTCTGTCCAAATAATTCATTTTGCAAATAAGGAAACTAAGGCTTAGAAAGTTTACATTACTAGCAAGAGTGGAAAAGGGCACTGGAAGGATATGAATCCAAGCCGTCTGACTCAAAATTCAGAACTTTATTTCACCACGGTATTGTCTCTCTAACCCCATGCTCATTACATCTCACTCATGTTTTATAGCTTTTTAAAGTAAGAGTCCCCCAAAAGCCTTATGTTACTATTAGATATATTTATTTATATCCTTTTTAATAAATGAGGAAATTGAGGATCAAAGAAGCAAAGGGATTTATCCTTCCTCTACCCAAATAATATAAAGAATATATGTCAGGGTTAGATTTGAACCCTGAAGATAAATCCAGGGTTCTATCCACCATACCACTCATGTACACTGATGCCATAACTTGATTTAAGGTGTAAAAAATGTTAAGAAGATGGATCACTGGACTTAGAGGTGGGAAAACTTATATATTCAAATCCAACCACAGGTACACACAAGCTATGTGACTGAATAAGTCACTTAACTTCTTTGTTCCTCAGTTTCCTCATCTATAAAATAAGGGAGGTGGAAACAATGACATCACAAATGCTTTCATGCTCTTAATCTGTGATCCCATGATTGGCTTGGAGCCTCCTTCATCTATATTCCAGTGTGGTCTGTTTGCTATGGTCCCTGCAGATGGTGCCAAAAAAAGGATATTTGGAAAATGTCTCTAATTGCCATTGTCATTTGAGAGCAAAAAGGAGAAAAATATCACCACTGTTGTCTTTCAAAACTATTTGGTCCGGGAAAAGAAGACTTGTAGGCTCATCAATCTCTGTTTTTCATTTCATTTTCCTTGCTACCATCAAATCATGGATGCAATTCTATTTTTATTTTAAAGTTGAATTCTGGGAACCCCAATCAGAAACAATATCAAAGTAAATTGGTCTGTCTGCCTGTGGGTTGGTATGTGTACTTGTGTTTATATGTGAATGTAAATGCTTGAGATAGAATGAAAAAAAGGAGGAGACCTTGTCTTCAAAAGCATGGATGAAGGATAATTGGCTCTGTATTTTTTTTCAAGCTCTTCATGAATGGATGTGCATCACTTTCCTCAATTCATTTTACAGGAATCTTGTTTGCTTGCTAACCTCATTCAATATTTTTCCTATGATGTAAGCATGGCCACTGACACAGCAAAATGTAAGGATGATGGGAGAGAGAACAGAAAAAAGAAGAGCAGCAAGCATTTCTCACAGAGCAGACTGACTTTTGACACCTAAAGTCCAAAGCATTTATTTATAGCGAGTGTTTGAGAAAGTGAATGAAAGGGGAAAAAATACCTGGGTCTTTCATTTACAAAATTTCCCCCAAAATGCTGGCATCAAATGTGTACCAGAAACTTGGACCACTTTCATCAAAAGCAGCTCTGCTTTTGTTCCATTTACGGCAGCTTTTGGAGATCCCTATGGTACAGGGTGCCTTGAATTTTATGAGTGCATTAATAATTTTTGGTGATACATATGAAACAGGTGAAGGAAATGAATATAGTCCATTTTGAGCAGTGATGTGAAGGTGTTGGTGGCTGACTTAGCTGAATATTTAATGTAACCACATAGAAGGTGCCCAGCAGGATGCACTATTCACTTAATTCATAAAACAAAATAAATGCAAAGGTTTGATCAGCTCCCTTAGGGTACTGATTCATACTCAATCATTCCCTATGACTCCCTACCCCATAAAGGAAGCATAGAAGGCAATGTACTTTTCAGAGACTATAAAAGTAATGAGTTTGCACTAGAGGTCAGAATAGTCAACTTGTTAAAGGGAAGATGTTCACCATGCTTACATACGCTGTGGTCACCAGTGAGTCACTTAGCACTCCAGGAGAATGCTCTGCTCAGGACTCTGGAGATGAGAGCAAACTTATTTAAACCAGCAGAAACACTTGTATTTATTGGAGTCATTAAAAATGTGTCATTGATGTTATGCATGAAGGAGTTTGTTTTAGCACAGTTTGCTCTATGGCTTTAAGCTAACATTTATACTTGCTGGGAAAGGAGGCAGAGAGCTTTAATCTAACAGAATATTTGTGCCTTTTGCAACTGCTAGTTTAGGGTGTGGAGGGCTTAAGGGGGCTCTTTTATATGTTAAAATAAGGTTTATGAAGTTTGGGGTGTCCACCTAATGTTCTTCTGTAATGCCCATTGAGCTAATGCTTGTGGTGCCTCTGGCAAGTTAACATTTATGTTGAAATATGTTAAGCTAATATATGTTAGATGGGAAAGCATTGTGGGAATGCCAAGATAGATGATCAAGACAAATCTCTTCTTGGGGAAAGAACCAGTGTCAAATAAGAGGAGAAATAGCAGATGAACTTGAATCAAGTCAGATCACCTGGACTATTCTTTGCTTTCATTTCTTCTTCTCCAGCCTTCTCCAGTCTAGACCCACACTATCAGGAATAGATGCCATCCAGGTCGCACCCGATCTCAATCATGAAATTTCTTTAAATACCAATTCAGGTACAGGTTCTTTCATGAAGTCTGAGCTTGACTCCCACTGAGAAATAACATCACAGTGATGCCAGTGTTAGCTTGGAAGTCAGAGATCTGGGGTTCCAGTCCAAACTCTTTCCCTTTATTACCTGTGTGATTTCATAGAAGCCACTTTGCTTTTCTGTGTCTCAGCTTTCTCATTTGTAAAATTAGGTAATTGGACAGGTTGACTTCTGAGATCCCTTTCTAACTCTCATATGTCTAAGGTACTGTTACTTTATGATTCTGTCCTTTTAATATAAAGTAAGTTGATGCTAATTTAAGTCTATGTTGCTCAGGATTATAAGAGGAAGTTAGTTTGACTCAGATTTTTCAGAAGTTGTTGTCCATTTTGAGTGTGATAAGCCATAGTTATACTATAGAGATAGGGATACATAGAACTGTTCTCTGATTATGGGACAACAGTAATTTATATGATTATACACAGATGAGAATTGAGTTACTAGCCATTAGCTAAAGTTATGTAATTCTCAGACAAGACCCAGAGTCTGAACTCAGAAAAAATAAGTGATAGTGAAGTAAAAAAAAGCAGATTTGAGAACTAGATCATCTAAGCTTAAAAGCTGGATATGATGGATACCTCAATTGCTATTGAATAGTTTCACTAAGACATTATGCCTAAGTGGAGTGTTAGGTGGGCACAAGCAGGATCATTTCAGCTTAAAAGAAGAATGTATATTTAACAAAAAAAAATCTGTATTCATCAAAGAACATTTCCACGCGGTTTCTAAGATAAAAATGAAGACGGTGGTATTTACAGGTATTGAGAAGTAAGTTACCCAAACATATAGGTTTTCCTCATTCCTGTGCCTTATTGGGAGGTTTCTTTAAGCATATGCCCATTCTTCCTGTCAAAAATTGAGAATTCTAGTGGGATAGTATGATCTAGATTTATGTGCTATTTGAGATGTATTGATTACTCCTACATTTACTTTACTATATCAGTACTGGTCAGGTTATGAATATATCTTTTGCTTTATTATTAAGTGAATGGTTATGTGTCAACTTTAACTATTTTTATTTATGTGTTAAACTGACTTGAGGGGCCAGGTCATTGGCCATGGCATGGGGTAGATGCCTCTCCCTTGTCAATGCATTTCTTAAAAATAACCATGAATAGATCATAAATTAGTCTCAGGCTTCAATCTCTACAAGGGAAGAAAACATCTAAGGTCTATTGGCCCCTGCCCTATATTCTGTAAAGGAGAAAACAAGTCCAATCAGCCCTACTCATACCTTGGCTGACTTACTGTAAATACAAATATTCCTGGCTCTTTTCATGACAGAAAAGACCCAATGATTTGTTGTGATTGAATGACTGATTTGTGAAAAAGAAAGCACATTGATGAGGGTTCAGGAGCTAAATGGCTAAATAGGGAGGATAGGTTCCCTCACAGTTAGATTATCCTCTAGGCTTTAAGAGAGTTTGGGTGTAATTACTTAATGAAGGTCTTTATATCAGTCATTAGGTCTGCCAAATGAGAGTGAGCAAGCTAACTCAGAAAGGAAGTAGGTATCCATGTGTATTGTGAAGCACTATATGATGAAGGACATCCCATGTACCCCTTATGTGGACAAGAATTTGTTGAACAGAGTCACTCTGTCAAGATCTTTAGGAAACCCACTCTCCCTTGAAGAAATTAAAGAATTCTTCGCATGCAAATGGGACAAAAGTTAAAATACACATTTATGGTGTTATTGTTAAGATTTGGAAGAAAGGCTGCAGAATGGCTAAGCAATGATAGGAGGGATAGAGGTACTCACCAAGTTTCTGTTCAGAGATGTAGATGGCTTTCTCTTAGCTTTGCCTGACTGATAAATGCAAGTGAATATATTAAATTGTTAAAGATGTTAATTGATGTCTATGTTCCCTAGTTCTCTAGGGAAAGTGTTAGAAGGAGGTTGGTTTGAACTCTAGATAGAGCAGTAACAAACCACTGCATCTTTTCTAATATGAATGGGGCCAAGAATCAGGTTTACTGATAAATCAGCCAAAGTGGGAGTAGTATTATTTGGACTTAGATTTTCTCCTCTACAGAGTAGGGGGTAGGGGACATTAGATCTTAGACCTTTTCTTCTCTTGTGGATGTTGAAGCCTCAGACTAATTTATGACCTTCCCAGAAAGATGATTATATTGAAGAAATGCACAGAAGAGAGGGGGAGAGATATGGCCGTCAGACCTCAAGCAGCAATTTATTGAGTGTCTCTCTGAAATATTTATCATGTGATATATATATTATACCTATCGTGCTGAGGTTTTATTCTGTTATTATCATGAAAGTTCTGAGGGAGAGATATCATTCTATCCATATTCCCTATTTCAGTGTTCTGGGGGCAGTTGGGTGGATCAGTGAATTGACTGGAGATGGTCTCAGATACTTCCTACCCGAACAAGTCATTTGGCCCCCATTGATTAGCCCCTATTGCTCTCCTGCCTTTGGACCAATACACAGTTTTGATTCTAAGACAGAAGGTAAGGGTTTAAAAAACCCCATAGGTCCTTATTAATATGTGTTGAATATTTAATGAATTTGTGAAATTAAATTTGCATAGATTTTACTTGATTATCATATCATTTGCAATGGTAGGGAGGATACTGAGTTAATCTCAGAGCCAGGAAGACAAAGGGTCATGTCTTGTCTCTGAAGCATATTGGCTATGAAACCCTGGATACTTTTTGATAGCTCTAGGGACCCCTCTAAGTTTTCCTGCATTAGGAGAGGGAGTTTGTTCACTCAGGAGTTCCCTATATTAAAGAAATCATAGGTTCAGGACCTTTCCCTAACTCTTTCAGTTGCATAACATATTTCTATCCTCTGTAGTTAAGTAATAAATGACAAATAAACAAAGAACTATAGTCAAAGCCAGCATGTAATCATTTTTATAAGAGAGCAACAAACTAAGAACTGCAGGGCAAAGGAAATATTTCTTGAAGTTTGGGTGATCAGTAATGGCATTCTGGCAAATATAACATTTGAGTTGGGATTTGGAAAATATGAAGAACTTCAATTGGCAAGAATAGATGTAGATGATTCTTGGATTTTAGTAAAGCAAGAGGAACCAAAGTAGAGAAACGAAGAGAGTTTGGGGAAGAGAGGATCCTACAGATTGGTTAAGGCAAGAAGCTTGTTCGGGAAATAAGAAAAAAAGGCAGGCTTGCCTTAGCTCAGGAAGGAATTTGGAAAATAGATGGTAGATAATTTTGGGCTTTGTTTAGTAGGTAATAAATATTCATTGTTGAGTTTTCATTTTTGTTTTAGTTTTTAGTGGTGGTTGACTAACATGAAGAAAACATAGGTATGAAAACTGATATTTTTATAATATAGCTTGAAAAGAATTTGACCATGGAGTCAAGGCTATATAAAGTTATAGGTGTGGAAATTGAGGTCAGAGAGGTTAAGTTAGTTAGGGGCAGACTTGGTACAAGAATTCAGGTCTCCTAAATTTCCATTCAGTGGGCTTTCCATAAAAAAACCATTCTGTTTTTCATATGACATACTAATTTTCTTTAGACCCCGCTTTCATCAATCATCAAACACTAATTAGGGACTTATTCATAGCAGATACTATACTAGTCTCTGGAATCACAAATACAAGGAAAAACAAAAACAATCCCTACTTGCAAGGAGCTTACATTCTAAATGAAGTAGACAACAAAAGCATGCTTAAGTAAATACAGAGTAAATATGAAGAGAATAATTTTTTTTAATTAAGTAAAAGGTATTTTGAGAGAGATGGCACAAACAGTATTGAGGAACAAGTAAGGCATCATGAAAAACATAATAGTTGAGTTGGGTCTTTAAGGAATAGAGGGATTTTATGAGGGCTAAGATGAAGAGAGGGAATAATAGCTATGTGGATGGTGATGATGATGAAGTAGTGATTATGATGGTATTGGTAATAATAATGGCAAGTATGGTAGTGGTGGTGATGATTGATGATGACAATTATAATGGGGTGGAGGTAATTAGTTATGATGATGATGATGATGATGATGATGACAACAATGACTATGGTATAATGATGATGATGATGATGGGGGTGGTGGTGATGATGAAGATAGTTATGACAATGACAACAAAAGTCAAGGTGTAGTAGTGGTGATGATAATGACTACAATGGTGGTGATTGTGATAGTGGTGATGAGGATAAAATGAACACTGAATTCTGACTCTATAACTCAACTGTAGTTGATTTCTTCAGTTACCAGTGATTTCTTAATTGCTCAATCTGATTCTCTGTCTTCATCCTTCTCAATTTACTTGCTAGTTGGCACTTTATGTATGTTTGCGGACTGATTTCTGGCCACTCTCTCATCCTGGAAGCTATTATCTGGGTTTTCAAGATTCAACTACCTTCATTCCTCCTGTCTATCTGACTGCCACCTTTCAATCTTCTTTGCTGGTTTACAATCCATATCATATCCCTTAACTATAGGTGAACTCCAGTACTATGTACTAGGCTTCCCATTACCTACATCTCTCTATCTCTTGTTGATTTCATTAACTCCCAAGTGTTTAATTATAATCTCAATGCCAGTGACTACCAGTATCCAATCTCAATCTCACCCTTGAGTTCACAATCTGGTTTTGCTAGTTGCCTGGTAAATATTAAGTTTTTCTAATAGCCTCCTGTAGGGTTATTTAATTAAATTATTTTCCAGGCCATTATATACTAGAGTAGGGGTTTTCCACATTTTCTTTATGAAGAAAGACTGATTTTCCCCAGAGCCTTATAATTGTAATTGGTGAATGGGGTAAGCAAGTTATAGATAGGATTAAGGTAGTAACAGTCTGATATGACTTGGAGAGTAGGCCAAGCAACATATACTTTCACCATCATTAATATGCATTTTTTAAGCTCTTGCTGTATGCCAGGTATTATGCTAAAGGCTAGAGATACCACAGGATGAGCACTTCCATGGAATCAGAAGATTTAGGTATAGATTCTGCTTCAACATTACCTTTGTGACCATGGGGAAATTACCTATTCCTCCTGGGCTGCAGTATCCTAATTTGTAAAAGGCAAGGGCCAGATTAGATGTTCTCTTAGGTCTCTTCCAGCCCTATATCTATGATCCTATGAAATCAACCACTGAGATGGACCAAGGAGAACTTAAGCCCTTGAGATCTCTTTCCTGATTTTATAGATAAAGCCAGAAGTACAATAGGAGATTTCAGTTCCTTTTTTTGGATCTGACTTACTGTTTTATTATGTCCTCAGATGTAAAAAAGGAATATCTTTTGAAAATCCATCCCAATTTACCAACTGACAAATAAAAACACCCCACCAAAATACAATCAAACAAAACAGCCCTGTCTTCCCCAGCATACTGCTTTCTTTCAAGTACCAGTTAAGTGAAAAGTTTCTTGAGGGAATATATTGGAATATTTTCTTTTGCTTTTCTTGTTAAAGCTGAATTAAAAGGGACAGGAAAGAAATCTGCTTGACATACAACCTGTTTAAATTAACAAGCCAAATTAGCAAAGCAATTGGCTGGAGCAATGGCCCCCAATTATATGCAAGCAATTTTTCAACCTAGGTTGTTCTTCATCTAGCCAGCCCAGTCAACTTACATAATTAATTGTCATTTCTCCTGTTGCCTCCCTCCCTTCTGTCCTGACCCTGTCTGGATTGCCTGTCTGGGCCCTAAGAGGAGGGAGAGAGAAGGAGAAAGAGAGAGAGACTAAAAGGGGTTTTACTTCAAGAATGAAGTTCTCTATGCAATAAAAAATAAGATAGAAGTATGTTTACTTCTATCCATTCATATATTCATTGAGGCAAGCAACTACTAAGTACCTATTGTACACTAAAGACAAATGAAAGATTTCCTGACTAAACAAAGGTCAGGTCTTGGGTGTTAACTATTAATGGTGACATGGTTGATTTTTTGCCTTGATTCTTCCTGCCCTTTCCTAATAATGACTCTAATGATAGTTCCCTTTCATATAACTTTAAAAGTTTACACACCCTTTCTTTACCAACATCTTGAAAGGTATTGAAGGTTTTAAAGGTATTATTATTTCTATTCTATGCATGAGAGTAATAGTGCTTAGACAGGGTCAAGTGATTTACCCAAACTTATTGGGCTAATAAATGCAAGAACTAATACATGTCTATACCAGACAAATATGCTCATCAATCACAAAATAAAAATACTGTAGACAGTAGATAATGCTAACATATGGTTTTCACATCAATATAGGACAGCTGAGATGGGTTCCTGGCCATTTTCTGTTTGAGAAATGGATCTTCTTAGCCTGCATATTGACTTTGAAAAGCACAGATTAACATCATAATATTTTATTGCATTTTAAAATTTATTTTGCTAAAGAGCTCTCAATTCTATGTTTTTGCTCCCTGCATTGGGTCCCAAGTGTGACATCTCAGTCTACACTGTTCACTTTTACTTACTACTTATGTGACTTTGAGCAAGTTAAACGTCCTTGGTCTTCATTTGCTCATATATAAAATGACAAAGTTAGATCACACTTCCTTTGAGATACTTTCTATCTCAAAATCCATGATTCTATGATAATCTAAGTTAAAATACTCTTAGGAATGTAGGAACAATAATAAATGGATGACATACATACACACAGCCCAGTAAAACAAAAAGAAGGGTTAAGTTAAGGGAGGAAAATAATGAGCTCCATTTGTAATGACCAGCTTGGGGTGCTAGAGGCACTTCCAGGGGAAAGGGTTCAACTGTATAAGTGGGTCTAGAGCTTAGAAGAAATATCAGGCTTATAAATAGATATTTGATAAGGCAACTGATGTATTCAGAGCAAATGAGATAACTAAGGGAGAGATGTATGGGGAGACCCTTGTGAAATTTACATGAGGGGTCCAGGATGTGAGGTTTTTAGTACACTGCATTCTCAATATGAGTCATCAATGTGATGTAGCAGCCAAAAAACTAATGGCATTTTGGGCTGCTTTTGGAGGAGTGGGTATACTCTCCAGTAATAAAAAAAGTAATTAATCCCACTTTACTCTACCTTTATCAGACCTCATAAATGACATTGTGTTTAGCTCATAATTCAAGAAGAACATTTATATAAGCTGGAAAGTACCCTAAGAAGAACAATTAGAAAGAGCCTTTACAAAAATTCTTGATAAAAAATTAGTTGAAGGAACTGGGTATGGTTAACCTGGAAAAAAAAAAAAAGACTCATGGGGTATATGATAGTTCATTTGGCATGTGAGGAAGGATTAGACTTGTTTTGTTTGTCCTTAAAAGGATTTACAAGCAGCAATGGATGGAAGTTAGCAAAGAAACAAATTTGGACTTGCCAGGAAAAACTTCCTAAAAATTTGAGCTATCCAAAAATGAAAAAGATTGCTTCTGCAGTTGATAGATTCTCCCTCCTTGTGTAATATTTATTGGGAAAGGGAATGGGATTGGGAAAAAGGAAGATAAAAGGAGGTTTGTATGGGTATGGAGTAGTTGAGGGGAGAGAGGGTATATTGCTTGGTGAGGCAAGGGAGGGAGATGCCCCCTGCTGAGAGGAAACAGCAGGGGTCCAATAAGGACTGTGTGTCTTTGAATGACTGAAACTGAAGTTCAGCTCCCTCTATAACCAGAAAAGATAGTCCACTTATCTGACTGCGAATTCAAATAATATAAAGTTTAATAATCCAGTTGGAACTGGAGTTTTTCCTTAGCTTCAGAGTATAGAGCCAGGCCCTAGAGGCTGGTGGAGAGTTTGTCCCACTCCTGTCTACTCTCGTTGTTCTAATTCAGAATCTTAGCAGTACACAGAAAGCAAACAAGAACAATTCTAACCTTTAGAAGCCTGTATCTTTGGGCTGAACCAAGAAGAGCATGCCACTCCAGTCTGGGCTGAACAAGCTCCTCTCTCCTCCGACACCGGGAAGCCCATTCCACCCAGCAGGAAGGAAGTGCTAGTCACAAGACCCAATTGCTACTCCCCGTTGGGCCCTTCCCCCACAAACTGTCAGTCTTGTTTCCTTTCCACAATAACTTTGTGAAAAAGTCCCATGCAGTCATTCCAAGCCCATCTAAAATAATTTCAGAAATCCCAAGTAACTCTAGATATTATACTGTTGTTGATCTGTGTAGTGCTTATTTTAGCATTCCAATTGTAAATGAAAGCCAAAAAATCTTTGCTTTCACTTGGAATGGGACTCAGTTGACATGGGGATGATTACCAATGGGATTCTGTGATAGCCCAACCACATTTTGCCAAATCTTGCAACAAGATTTACAGAACATCTGATTCAAGGAAAGTAAAATTGTGCACTATGTGGATGACATTCTTCTTGCATCTCCATCTGCTAAAGTTTGTTACCAGGACAGTAAAAAACTCCTCCTAGAGCTATATAAGAAAGGTCACAAAGTTTCCAAATCAAAACTACAATGGGTCATGCCTAAAATGGAATACCTAGGATTTATCTTGGAAAAGGGGACAAAAAAAATTTCCAAGAAAAGAGTAGAAGACATACTGAAGCTCAGTGTGCCAAAGACTAAGAAACAACTGAGAGTCTTTTTAGGAGTGACAGGTTTCTGTAGACAATGGATCCCAGGCTATAGCCAAATAACAAAATGCCTTATGGACTTAACCAAAAACACAGTCACAGAACCTTTGAAACTAATGAAAGAGCATCTCCAAGCCTTGGCACAGCTCAAAGAAGCAATCATAACAGCGCCAGCCTTAGGTATTCCAGACTACAACAAAGAATTCCATCTCTTTGTACATGAAGCAAGAGGCATAGCTTCTGGAGTGTTAGTCCAAACATTAAGACCCAATTTTAGGCCAGTGACATATTATAGTATACTGCTAGATACAATTGAGAAAGGAATGATTCCCTTTTTGAGAGCAATCGCAGCCACAGCAACCATGATCCAAAAGTCATCTGATTTGGTATTAGGATCAAAACTTAATGTCTACTCTGCATACCAACTAGAATCCATATTGAAGAAATGTCATTTACAAGCTTTCACACAGCAAAGACTTTCTCAATATGAAATTGTGTTGCTAAGCAACGAAAACATCACTTTGAAACGTTGCTAACCATTGAATCCGGCATCCTTGACTCCAGATCTGCCGTTAGAAGGGGAACCCATACATAATTGCCAAGAAACAATATCAGTAGTAGAAAAGCCAAAAAATGATTTAAAAGACACTGCCCTGGAACAACCTGACATTGAAATGTATACTGATGGTTCAAGCAGGATAGTTTACGGAGAAAGGTATACTGGAGCATCAGTAGTAACACTAACAGAGACATTATGGTATACGTCCTTACCAAAGCACGTTAGCGCTCAAGGGGCAGAGCTAGTTGCTTTATTAAATGCTTTGCAAATCGGTAAAGATAAACAGGTCAATATTTACATCGATTCCCAGTATGCATTTTCAGTAATTCATGCCACTGCAGAAATTTGGAAACATAGAGGATTTTTGACAAGTGCAGGTAAAGAGATCGCATATGCCAAACTAATAATGCAATTTATTGAGGCTTTACAACTTCCCAAGGAAGTGGCAATAATCCACTGTAGATCACACACAGGGGCTAATGATCGTGTGTCTTTAGGAAACCATAGAGCTGACATTACAGCAAAATTTGGAGCTAGAGAAGGACCTTTTCATGTATTGAACTTCTCAATAGTTGAGCAGGACAATCTAACTGATGCCTATAATGAGCAGGAAATTCAATCGTGGATAAAGAACTTAGGAGCAAAACAAATAAGAGGAATATGGTTTTCGCAACTAGGTAAGCCCATCCTGCCTAAAAATTTATTTTATCACGTGTGCAATGCAATACATGCACAAGGATACTGTGGAACCCAAGCTGTGATCGATTCAGTGAGATGATTTTGGACTGCACCAGGAATATCCTCATATGCCATAAGAATTTGTCAAAAATGTAAAATTTGTATGCAATTCAATCAGGGAGTTTATAAGACCAAAGGCTTAGGAGGTCGTCCCTTAGCATATACTCCATTTGAATGCATACAGATAGATTTTATTAATATGCCAAAAGACAAAGGGTTTAAGTATTGCCTTGTCATCATAGACAGACTGACTAGATGGCCAGAAGTTTTTCCTTCCAAAAAGAACGACGCAGTATTTGTGGTCAAAATCCTATTAAAAGAAATCATACCTAGATTTGGGATTCCCTCAGAATTGGACTCAGACCATGGAAGTCACTTTACTCAGTCAATATTAAATGAAATTTATAAAAATCTAGGAATACAAGCAACATACCACACACCATATCATCCCCAAAGTTCAGGGCAAGTGGAAAGATTAAATAAAGACATTAAAACATTGATAGGAAAATTTTGTGCAGAAACACACCAAAAATGGACATTCTGCCATTAGTTCTGTTCCATTTTAGAACACAACCCAGTGGAGAATTGCACATCTCTCCATTTGAGATGCTATATGGACACGCAATTTGGCAAGGAAGGACTTGTAAACCAGCTTACATTGCCATGATAGGTGGAGATTGTCAATTAACAAAATATATACAAGCTTTGCAGACAAGAATAGCAGAATTGCATGAAATGGGCTTGATACAGCAAACAGTACCCCTGGATTACAATTTGCACATCAAACCAGGAGACATAGTATACTTAAAAAAATTTCAATAGAAAATTGGCTACAGACATAAAATGGACTGGGCCACACGAAGTATTGCTTACTACCCCAAGAGCTATAAAAGTTGCAGGGAAAGACTCATGGTTTCACTGTTCCCACGTGAAACCAGAAAAAGTTCAACACCACTGTAACAGACATAGGGCTGAGAAATGGAAACAAAAACTAATTAACATAAAAAGTACAACACAAAGAAATAATAGTGACACATAATGTTTGAGACAACTTTCCAGCCCAGAGGAAAAGCAACCCAGAGGAAAAGCATCCCAGAGGAAAAAATTTTAAACCAGCCCAGAGGAAAAGCATCAAGAAAAGATGCTAGAGACAAGAAACAAAGAGGAAAAGCTGAAATGGACAGCTAAGACTTTGAACTTTGTAAATTTGTTTATATAAGAAGAGGACAGATCGAAAACGAGACTTATGTGTAAGACTGAATGTGTTGAAATAATAAAACAAAAGTAATTTCACATATTAGGGAAATAGCATGCATCACTACATAACATGGAAGAAAGAAGAGATCCATCAGTCAACATGAGAAGTGGAAATCTGAAGAAACTTGATAAGTATTAATTCAATACAACACTATTAGACACAAAACACAAAAATATGAGAGGCCTTGTCTATATAAACAAGTGTCTGGAATTGTATTTATGCAAAATGTAAATAGGTATATAGTTAGTTCCATAAGTCTTAGGCAAAAGAAAGATCAATAGATATTTCTATTTGACATCAGGATGTGGAACAATGTATATTGTTGTATTATATGTAAATAATTTCTGTAAATAATGAAATAGTTTTAGTTAACTTAGAATAAGTAGTATTATCACTAGATTCAATTTTTTGTAATAGTTTTGTTCAACATTTATTGTACTGAATTTATTGTAAAACTCCAGAATTACCCTTACCCTTACTTTCCCACAAAGAATCCTTAGAGTAGATTTAGTAAATTGGTAACTACAATATAAATATGTGACCTTGGGAAGATCACAACAAAAAAAAGAGGATGATTGTGGAAAGGAAACAAGACTGACAGTTTGTGGGGGAAGGGCCCAACGGGGAGTGGCAATTGGGTCTTGTGACTAGCACTTCCTTCCTGCTGGGTGGAATGGGCTTCCCGGTGTCGGAGGAGAGAGGAGCTTGTTCAGCCCAGACTGGAGTGGCATGCTCTTCTTGGTTCAGCCCAAAGATACAGGCTTCTAAAGGTTAGAATTGTTCTTGTTTGCTTTCTGTGTACTGCTAAGATTCTGAATTAGAACAACAAGAGTAGAAGGAGTGGGACAAACCCTCCGCCAGCCTCTAGGGCCTGGCCCTATACTCTGAAGCTAAGGAAAAACTCCAATTCCAACTGGATTATTAAACTTTATATTATTTGAATTCGCAGTCAGATAAGTGTACTATCTTTTCTGGTCATAGAGGAAGCTGAACTTCAGTTTCAGTCATTCAAAGAAAGACACACAGTCCTTATTGGACCCCTGCTGTTTTCTCTCAGCAGGGGGCATCTCCCTCCCTTGCCTCACCAAGCAATATACCCTCTCTCCCCTCAACTACTCCATACCCATACAAACCTCCTTTTATCTCCCTTTTCCCCAATCCCATTCCCTTTCCCAATAAATATTACAATGGGGAGACCCTTGTGAAATTTACATGAGGGGTCCAGGAGGATGAGGATTTGATACAGCAAATAACTAGTTAAAAATGTAAAGTTTATTCTCTGTAGCAAAAGGTACAAAGAATATCATATAGGGAAGTGTGGCAAATAGAACTTAAGAGATGAGGAAAGGATTAAGATAAAAACTAAACTATGTCAAGGAAATTTGGCAATTAGGAGATTACTGGAAATTTGTAAGAGAGAGTTTTCTACAGAGTGATGTAGGGAGGTGAAACAGTTGCAAAGGGCAAAGGAGAGAATGGATAGAAAAGTAATGGCACTGAATGTAGACTTTTTTCCAAGAAGAATGGCAAGAGGTAGGAAATAAAGAAGACCATGGATAAGTTAATAAAGTCATTAAGGCTCTACAGAGAGTAACCAGAAGGTCATTAGATGACTATGAAAAATGATGGGTATAATCCGTGCCTCTTAGTAAAATACTTTCCCCACTATATCACAGGTCTATTCCCTCTGAGTCTTATTATCAGCTAACTTGCTATTAACACTGGAAAGCAATCTGATGCTCTATTCCTTTGCTATGTTTTTAATAAGAAAATATACACTAGCTTCTCATGTAAAATTTTATATTTGTGTTTGCATTTTTAGTGGAAGATTTTGTTTTCTTTTTTTGAAATTTGCAAAATTTTTACTCAAAGGAATGAATCTGAATTATAGTGATGATGAGAGACTACTGGTAGAAATAGTTAGTGAGACCCTTCTTTAATCTCCTAAAAATCATATCTTATAATTGAATACCTATTGTGCTAGTTTGGTTTTTTTTTCTATAGCATTATTGGAGAGTATTAATCAATGATCACAATATACCAGATGATAATGCAGGCCTGAAATTACACATTATCCTTTTGAGAAAAGAAAAGGATCACTTTAAAAATGGCTTTCCTTTTGGAAAGAATTAAAGAAGAAAACCATAATAAATTCAGTTATTTAAGAAAATAAAATCAGGGGCAGCTGGGTGGCTGAGTGGATTGAGAGACAGGCCTGGAGACAGGAGGTCCTAGGTTCAAATATGACCTCATACACTTCCTAGCTGTGTGACTCTGGGCAAGTCACTTAACCCCCATTACCTAGCTCTTACCACTCTTCTGCCTTGGAACCAATATAATGTATTGATTCCAAGACAGAAGGTAAGGTTTTTAAAGGGTTTAAAAAAAAGAAAAGAAAATCCTCTTTGTCTAAGTTTCATTCAGATATGGCAGCATTAAGGGTTTTTAACTTTCTTGTGTCATGGACTTTTGGGGCTGTTTGGGGAAATCAATGGACCCCTTTTCAAAATGTTTGTTGCCTCCCTTTACAATTCAAAGGAGAACTAAATTTTAGTTAGTGGTTACTGAAAATAAAGAATATTTTCCCCTATCAAGTAAATGGGACCTCTGAAATTTGTGCCCATGGACATCAGGTGGACAACTCCTAAAATAGATAGGTTTTAGGCTGAGTTTCTACAACTTCTACCAACATAAGTTAGCAGACACGAAAAGATATTTGATGAAGGTTATGAAAAGAAATTTGTATACATGGCACACTACTTTTCCCCTAACATCTCTATAATTTGGGGCCATATGCCTCTGTTTCAAAGGAAACTGAAGTGTTTTAAGTCTAACATGAAAAAGATACATTGGTGTGTTGGAAAGGGAAACAAAACTGAAATCTGAAGAGATAGGGTGCCACGCTAGCTGAACCACCTACCATTTGTAGAAAAGGAATAATGATACCTTGCCCAGTCATAACTTGGGTGGAGTTCCTGTGGTTTTATAAAATTTAGAGGGTGCTACAATCATTGGAGTCATTTTCCTCAGAAAATAAAATAAAACCACCCAACAACTATGGAGCTCAGCATCTAATTAGCAGGAAGAATGAGTTTAAATGGGAAGTTACTTGATGCTTTGTCACCAGGTGCCACATAACAGGTGAGTTTCTTGCCAAAACAAACCTAGCCTGATCCTACTAACCCCATAATACAATTTCCTCAGCAGCAACAATATGGAACAGTGCCCAGGCTTGAGGATGCATTTTATGTCATTTGTCCTCAATCATTTTGTCCTATAGGAGGCATAAACCTATCTACTTAAATGAGCTGCTAAAAATGAAATAATGTATGTAGAAATGCTATACAATAATGAATGTATATGGAAACTGTTGAAAAAAGAGAATGGCTAGTCTATCCATCAGTCCTTTAATAGTTAGGATTTAGCCATCAGAAAGCTCAGATATGAGGAGTAAAATCAGTCCTTTGAATGTGACTTCAATTATTCTCAAGATGTTAAGCCCAATTGAAGGACTCCTAGGCATTTGCAGAAGTTATTTAAGTCTATTAGAGTTCAACACATCTTCTAGTGACTCTGAGGTTTTGGTTATGGAAGATGTGTGGCTTGGCTCCAAAGCTCTTTTCCTCATTTTGTCGATTTTCTTTTGAAGATTACTTGCATCTAACTATTTTGATACTTGACTGCTTCAGTACACCTCTTGCAGAAACTATAATACATACCTTTGTCCTCACGTCAATTTATAGGTGATTTGGTGCCATCCATAAGAATTTTAATGGAGAAAGAAGAGAGATTGTTATTTTATGACTGCTAAACACGAGTGGAGGCAATTAGTTCACAAATTATAGCAGTTAGAGAATGATGTCATACAGTAGTATTGCCAAGGATAAAGCCAATCATTTGGAGGCAGAGAGTGAGGAGAGACTCGTATATTTAAGGATGCTGTAATGTTCTGGTCAATGCTTGAGCTCAAGGGAAGTAGCTTGATATTTGGCACTAGATAAACAGATGAGGTGGTTTGGCATACAAATTTGGCATACAAATTCAGAGTTGTGCCTCAGATGACCTTCAAATAAAGTTTTTTTAAAAATACTGAATATAAGTCCATTTTTTTCATATACTGCAAATTGAAGCAAATAGAATGCTATGGTTGAAAAAAGACCTTGGAGATTGTCCTATTAATCCAAACCTCTTACTTTACAAATAAGGGAAATGAAAACCAGAGAAGGAAATTATTTAGTGAACGTAACACATTCATTAGCAGGACAGGAAACTCATGTCTACTAACTCCAGATCTGCTGTCCCTTCCATCACTTGGATGGCGCATTCAAATTTCTCATTTTACAGATCAGGAAACTAAAGCCTAGAGATGAAGTGATGTAGTCAAGTTCACATAGCTTGTTAGTTAAAGAAACAAGACCAGAATCCATATCTCTTGACCCCTCATCAATACACTTTCCTTTATACAGAATAGCCTCTGTGCTATTAGGAAGAAATTGTGGGGGCAGCTTAGTGGCTCAGGGGGCCAGAAGGGAGATTCTGGGTTCAAATCTGACCTTAGCCACTTCCTAGCTGTGTGACTCAGGGCAAGTCCTTTAACCCTCAATTGCCTAACCTTTGCTATTTTTCTGCCTTGGAATCATTATATTGATTCTAAGATAGAAGATAAGAGGCTTTTAAAAAAAAAGATATTGTTTTTATTTGAATAAAATATCAATCCTTTTCCACTAACTTGTTTCTTTTGGAGCAGCTTTGTGGTCCCATGGATAGATTTCTGGACTTGGAATCTAGAAGACCTGAATTTGAATCCTGTCTCAGACATGTCCTAGCTGTGGGAACTTGGAAAAATCACATGATCTTTCTTGGCTTCAGGTTTCTCAACTGTAAAATGGGGATAATAAATAGCACCTACTACTAGGAGAGTATATGTCAAATTCACTGTAGACCTTGAAGTCTTATACAAATATTAGCTGTTATCATCATCATCATCATCATCATTATTTTAACTGTTATTTTGATGAATAATTTGAATTTTGGTGAAGAAATAAGAACAATGTAGAAACAAATTATGTCCTAAAGTTAACGGGAAACCAATTAGATCTAATCAGATTCAACAAATAAACCTTAAATGTGTTTGTTTTCAGTCATGTCTGACTCTTTATCACTTTCATGTAAGCAAAGCCTCTCTTAAAAGTGTTATAGTTCTTCTTTTGCAATCATTTCAGTTGTGTTCAGCTCATCCTGAATCCTTTAGGATTTTCTTGGCAATGATACTGGAATGTTTGCCATTTCTTTCTCCAGCTCATTTTACAGCTGAAGAACCAAGGCGAACAAAGTTAAGTGACTTGCCCAAAGGTTATATAGCTAGTAAGTATCTGAAGTCAGACTTGAACTTGGGAAGATGTGTCTTCCTGACTTCGGGCCATTCTATATTGCACCACTTCACTGTCCTAAACCATTGCTAACTGCCCACTAAGTTCAATGTTAGGAGTCACAAGAAGATACAAAGAAAAATAAGAGATGGTTGCTAAAGTCTTATCTAATCAAGGGAATAAATAGCATTCACTGTTGAACTGAAGTTCATTAAAATGGAAGGAAAGAAGGGAAGGGAGGAAGGAAAGATAAAAGTCAAAGTAAAAGAAGGAAAGAATTTAACTAAAAAGAAGAAAGGAAGGAAAAAAGAAAGCAAGGATAGAAGGAAGGAAAAGGAAAAAGAGGAAGGTATGAAAGGAGGAAAAGAAAGGAAGGGAGGGAAGACAGAAAGGAAGGAGTTAGGAGGAAAGTAAGGAAGAGAGGAATAAAGAAGTAAATCTTTTATTAAATTATTTCTATGTTCCAGGCATTATGCTAAGTTCATTTGAATCTCACAACAACTTTATGAGATCTGATCTATTATTATCTCCATTTTATAGTTGAAGAAACTGAGTCAGACAGAAGTTAAATGAATTGTCTAGAGTCACACACTTAGTGTCTTTCTGACTCCAGTTGTACTGCTCTATGCACTTCACCCATAGTGAAGTGAAAAGAGAATCTTTTTGAAATATATCTATGCTATTTCAGACAAAAGCCATCTCTCTTTCCTCAGTGCCCTACTTGCTTCTCAGAATTGATTGTACAAGGAAAATGAGGGATTGAGGAAAGAAAGGACTTTGGGCCTTTGAATAAGTTCACTGGTGGTCCCAGAGAGCAGCTTCAACATGATGTTTTGAAGAGAAGAAAGATTACAAGAAGGGCAGAGTGAATGCTGAGAATGATCTTTATACATATTTGCTAGTAAAAGGGAAGAAAGATGGGCTGGTAGAGAGTGGGAACAGCAAAGTCAAAGGTACAATTTAGGAAGATCAAAATGCATTTGTAGGCAAAGACAGAGCAATGAGTGGAGAGCTAGAGATTAGAGAAACATAAGAGAGATCATAATTCATTGAGCAAAATTCAGGAAGAAGTAAGAATGGAGTACAGGCAAAATAAAGACCTCTTTTTCCCTGAGATGAGAGGAAGGAATAACAAATGAGTGAAGATGGTATCTTCAGGTGGGGAAGAAGGAAGTCGAAGGAATTCATGTTGGATACCTTAGATCCAGGTCAAGGTGAGCTTAGAAGAGTTAGGGTTTGGGAAGAGTGAGAAATGTTGAGAATTATCCTTGTGGGGGATTTGATAGGCTGTCTGTAAGAGTAGAAGAAGCCTATTGTGTAGAGTGGGCTGGGAGCACGTAGACTGGTCCGGCTGCCATAATTGTGCCATCTCTCAGGAGACTCCTTGGAATATGAAATTATTCAGTCTTAAGTGGCTGTCTAATGAGAGGCAAGCTCTTAAAAATTTTAAAGATTCTTGTTCAAGGTTTTCCCCAAGGAAGGGGAGGGACAGTTTGCAATCTAGGCACAAGTGTGCAAAATGGGGCTTCTGAGGGGGAGGTAGCTGTTCTGGAAATACAGATGAGCAATGTTATTATCCCTGTGGACCCTAATATTAATGAAGTTTTTGAAAGCACCACACTTGCCCCTGTGGAATAGCTTACCATTGGGACACTCTCCATTTATATGCATTACATGATAAATTGGGTTATTGCTCTCAGGGAATTAAATATAGTAAATTGTCATTTACTACAACTTATTGTTACCTTATATTACAGAATTTAATTTATATATAAAAGAGGCAACATGGAAAAATGGACAGAGTGATGCTGTCAGGAAGACCTGGGTTTGAATGTTATCTTTGGTACATGACCAGAGGGCAAGTTAGTTAATGCCTAAGTCCTCCACCCATAGCTCTACATTTAGAAAGTGTCATGCTGGTAAAGTTTGTCAACTGAAATTCTACACAAATGAAATCAGGCCCAGCACCATTCTCTCTTCCACATTATATATACTTTACATTAAGTATTTCAATAGACAATGGGCCACGCCTCCACTCTAACGTACACTGCCAAAGAATAACCATCCCCAAATTTACTCATATAGAAATCCAGGAACTTAAGGAGAGAATCACAAATCCGGGAAGGGAAAGACAGTGGAGAATATTAAGGTGAGTAACAATAAAAATAGCCAAACAAATCATGGAAACACAAGTGCCAGAGTTGCAAAGGAGTATTATTAGATGCATCCAGAACTAAGGAAGAATATTTGACTTTTTGACCCATATCATAAAAGTGGCACTGATCTAGGATCCCGTTTTTCCAAAGGGACTTTAGCACTAATTAAGCCCTATATTACTGTTTACTCATGGCGTGGAGCTCACTGAGTTTTCCAAGGACCTATAAGGAGACCAAAAGGATTCAGGTATTGGCATGGTGACCATCTTTACATGTGGTTCATCCAAGGATGTGCCTGAATAAATTCAGAGAGGCTCTTTGCCATGCTGACTACAGACTCTTGGTGAGATTGTGCATTGTTCCAGTCATTCTAGGAAGAAATTTGTAACCGTGCCCTTTAAAGTCGCTAAACTGTATAAATTCTTTGACCTAGCAACAACACTTATTAGGTCTATATTCCCAGTATCCCAAAGGAAAAGGAAAAGGACACAGGTTTGCAAAATAAATATCATAACAGCTCTTTTAAACTAAGGAGCTGTCCATCTGTTGGGTAATGGCTGGGCAAATTATGGTATGTAAATGAAATGGAATATTATTTTGCCACAAATATGAAATGGATGATTTCAGAGAAGACTAAGATAATCTCTATGAACTGATAGAGTTTAAGCAAACCCAAAAGAATACTTTATATAATAATGACATTAAAAAAAAGTTTGGAAAGATTTGAGAATGCTAATTGATGCAGTGACTAATCAGGGTTCCAGTGGCAACTAGGTAGTACAGTAGAGTATTGGCCATGGACTCAAGATGACTTGAACTGGAATCCATCTTTAAATACATAATAGTTGTGTGACTCTGAAAAAGTTGTTGAAGCTCTGTTTTCATCAGTTTGTTCAACTGTAAAATGAAGATATTAGCATTAGCTTCTTCAGAAGATTGTTGTGAAGATCAAATGAGATATTTGTAAAGTGCCCAGCATAGTGCCTGGCACATAGTAGGTACTGGACAAATGCCTATATCCTTTCTTTCCCCAGAAAAACAAGGAGGAAGGATGATATCCATCTGCTGTCAGAGTGGCAATGGACCCAAGATGAAGCAAGAGATACACATTTTTTGAAATGACCAATGCAGGATTGGCTTGCTCAACTCTGCATATTTATTACAATTTTTTTATGTTTCCTTTTATTGTTAGTATTGTTCATTTGCAAACAGGGGGATGGAAAGAAAATAAATACTTGTTAATTAGAAAAGATTAATTTAATTACTTTTATTTTCAAAGCATAGTATTCTTCAAGTGATACTACATGGTTTGACCAAAAAAAAAAATCAAATGGGCAAATGTATATTTAGTGCCTGGCTCTGTGCTACCTTTTTGGGATACAAAGAAAGACAAAATATAGACTCTGCTTTCAAAGAATTCATAGATTAATGGAAGAAAACATACAAACAAATGTGTATATATAGGATACATATTGTATAAATTGAATATAAATAATCCCCACAGGAAAGACACTACTATTGAGGGGGAATCAGGAAAAAGAACATCACTGAAATATTAAAAATATTTAGAAGAGAGCAGAATTCAGAAAGGGAGAAAGATGAGCAGAGCATTTATTTGTTCCCATTAAATTTAATGTGCTTTAGTAGCTGTACTAAGGTAAGCTCACAGTATAACTTTTTCTATTCTCTGAATAGTTACTTATGTTTATTAGATTTGTAATAAAAATAAAATTTAAAAAGTAAAAAAATTCCACAGGGTTGGATTTTATGACCACAGCAACTCTTTATGACTATATAGTAATTTGCAATCTGAAGAAATAATAAAAACCCTAAAAAATGAGGAAGAGGACTTTATTCTGCTGGAAGCTGGACAATTGTTCATTTCTTAGACTAAAAAATTCCCATATTTGGAAGGGATTTCAGAAATCACCTCTTCCAACTCCATTTGATGAGAGATTCCTTTAACAATATCCTCAGCAGATGTTCATTCAGATTCCACTTGAAACCCATCAAAGACAGGATTTACTCTCTACTGAGGCTGCCCAATCTACGTTTGGACAGCTTTAATTTTTACAAGGACCTTTAGGTAGTGCAATACAGTGTCAGGCCTACAGTCAGGAAGACTTGTCTTCTTAAATTCAAATCTGGTCTCAGAAACTGACTAGCTATGTGACCCTGGGCATTTAACCCTATTTACTTCAGTTTCCTCATCTGTAGAAAGAAATGGCAAAACATTCCAGTATCTTTCTTTGGCAAGAAAACTTTAAATGGGATCATGAAGAGTTGGATATAACTGAAAGGATTGAAAAACAACAATAACACTTTTTAGAAAGGCTTTACTTAAATGAAGCCCAAATATCTCAATTTCTATTCATTGCATCTGTTCTCTGGGTCTAAGAAAAATAAATTTAATCCTTGTTCTACAATACCACATAGGCCATTTTCTTTCCTCTTTGTGCCTTTATTTTTTCTTCAAGGCTGCCCCCGAGGTTCATTTTAATCTGGATATAAACATTTTTTAAGGATTGGGAAAGGGAAAAGCAGGCACAACATTATTTTTCTCAGTCCCTACAGTACAGAGATCAGAGGTAAGAGTTCTTTTAGGGTTGGCTATACTTCAAAATCACCCTCAGGACTTGAATAAAGCCATGTGGACTCCATTTTAAATGATGTGTTCATACTTCAACAAATCCATTATATCTTCCACATGGTACTTCCTCTAATAGTACAATCAGACAATAAACATTTATTAAGCATCTATTGTGTCGGGTACTGTGAAAGGCTCCAGTCCCCTTACTCCAAATCTGCCCTATGAGGACTTCTATGGTCTATAGCATTTCTTTCTAGTTTAGTCCTCTGGCTATCAACTTGGTATCGAATGGTCTTGTCATATAACTGGTTCATCTCAGTGCCTAGTCGTTCAGCTCTTGAATAATGTTTTTTACAACACTTCTTGCATGAAAATCATAGTATCACAAAACCTGAATTAGAAGAGACTGTCTGGTTCAATACATACAGTCAAAAGGCATCATTGTTGATATGCCATAACCTATTTTCATTTTTATATTTCTATATATAATATGTTATATTATATATGAGTTTTTATATTACTAGTTGTTTGATACAAGTTTAGGATCCTTCAGACATTTTTAGGTTATATGATTTTAATTCATGTAGTATTACTGAAAGATTACTTATGTTGGAAAAATGGGTTGAAAAATCAAATTATTTCTTAGCTTTGACCAGCATTGAGCTATCCATACAAGAGTTATTAACCAAAAATGATATGTTGACCTGCTCTTTTAGTTCTATGCAAACTGAAGTATTTTGGTTCCCAAATGCAGTCTACTACAAAATCTAGTCACAGTGCAATAAGGGATTATTTGAAGGATAAAGGCCAGAGCTTCTCCCTTCTTCTCTTCCTTCCCTTTACCTTCCCTTTCCTTCCTTCCTCTTCCTGTCCTCCCGATTTCCCTCCACTTTTAAATGCTTCTTCTGTTGGTCTTTCTAAATCAACTCAGGGTGAGTTTTATGATGTCTCAAATAAAATACTCTTTCTTTTCTCTAAGATTAAATAAGGTGCTTATTGGGGAAGAAGGGAAAGACAGGGAAATGGAAGGAAAGTGGGTTTGGGGTTTCCCTAATACTAGAATAAGTCTTAGGTTGGAGGACGGTGGAATATGGGAAAGTGGGCTGATAGTTCTGGAAGTTCAGTCACTATATCACAGCAGAGAAATCGAGAGAGAGCTGGACTTTGTCCTTTCCTTCTGTCTCAAACCAAAGAGACTCCTCTCCTTTCTGTCTCCCAAGCAAAGAGACTTCAGACTTCAGTTGGTCAGATCCTCCCTCCCATTGTTTCTCCTGGTCACATTCCAAACAGAATGTTCTTGTTTGAATGACAGGTCAGCAGTCCTAATTTCTCATGTCCACAACAGGGAGATTTACTTAGAAGGAATCAGAGCAAAAAATTCTATAAATATGGAAGATGCCAATCCTCTCCCCTGTCCTTAAAATTATTCTTTCTTTACTAGCTCCTTGGAATGCAAAAAATGAGAAGGCACCCTTAATTTAGTCTCTTCCTGCTTCCATCTTTTTCTTACCTATTTAAGGGATAGCACATTTTCTGTATTCTAATTAAAAGGCAAATTTGCCATTTGGTGATGTCAGTTCACCATATGAAACTGACAGGAGATGAGGTTGCTCATTGGCTGTATAGCATACTTGTAAGGCTTGCTCTAGTTCTGCCTCAGCTACAAACTAAAAGTGTAACCTTGGAGACATTTCTGAATGTCTTGATATTTAAGTCTATTCAGCTACAAAATGCAATGCAGCAATGAGCTCAGGTAATACAAAGCTGTGTGTGAACTAGCTAGACAGAGAAAAGGTGTTTTTAGCATAAGAGACTCCTTGAATACAAGGACCACTAGTATTCCCTAATATCCATCCTCTGAGATGTTTGACAAGGCTATATATGCCCTATGGAAACTCAATATATTTTGATTATTGTCAATATTTCATTAGTAATTTTTTTTGTATTCATAAGTACTTCGAATTTCCTTTTTTTTTTCCAGTAAGTGACTCACTTTCAGCAAAGAACTACTGTTAGTAAATGAACAAGAGATCATTTTAAATGGGTCATTTACATTTAGTTTGGAGGCATCCCTCTCATTTCACAAATAAAATATCAGGAAGGATTTCTTTAATTAATAAGAGTTAGAAGTGAAGTTGGAAGAGTCAAAAACCATAGCTCAAGTATTTTCATTTTAAGGACTGGGGAACTGAGGCTTAGATTATGTTATTTGTATAAAGTCATATAGAAAGTTGGTGGCAGAGGCTATTAGAAACTATATCTAAGTCCCCAAAACACTGACAAATGACTTAAGAAAACTCACAGGACTTCTTATATTCATTCTAGCAAGAAATAATTGTTTTCTGCTAGAGAATACCCATGAAGAAAGTAAGCAATTAAATTGATGGCCTCTGACATCAATACATATCAATGAAAAAAGTGAATAATAAAAAGGGTGAGCTAGCAAGCCTGATGCAAAAAAAATGTGACCACAGAAGTATTATACAGAAAAATTACTGAGATTTGGTGGGATGGGACTCAACATTAGAAAGGTGCATTTGGGAGGGTATGGGAAAGGTTCAGGGTATGGTAAGAAGATATACGCTTGTCAAAAAATGAAGGAAAACTTGATATTAAATCAAGAAAACATCATACAGTGCCACAGATTTAATAGTGGAAGAATAAATTTTGAATGTTACCTCCAGAGAGTAAACTGAAAGATGAAAACGTGAAATACTGAATTTGTATGAACATGTCAGTCTCCCCGGATTATACCTTTTGTGTTACAAGGACGGTGAGGAGGAGTTGGGGCACTGGTAGATAGGATTTTGTTATGTAGATAGGAAGAAAAATAAGTAGAACATATGAGATTTGTGATTTCATTTATGCATAATCTTTTCTTTTATATAGAGAAATGCTTGTTTTATTTGGATTTGTAAATTTTGTAATAAAAAAGTAAAAAAAAAACCACTGAATTAGAGATCATCGTTGTATGTCAACAGAGAAAACAAAAAGGAGTGATATCTTTGTAGGGGTATACTTGAGATCTAGACACAAAGAGGAATAAGATTAGGAATTAAGGAAACAATACACCAGCTTGTTATGGAAGCATGTAGTGGTGTGGGACTTCAATTGTCTAAAGAATTTCGTTCTGTCTCTCCCTCATTTCTCTCTCTGTGTGTCTCTTTGTCTCTGTCTCCCCCTCTCTGTCTTATTCTCTCAAAAGCAAAGTAGCAGTACATTTTGACTGGACTTTAATGATAATTTTATTCTTTTAAGAGGGTAGAGAAAGTGACAAGAGTAATTACTTTTCTTGACCTGAATATGACTGTAAAGAACTATTTATTAAGGCAGAAAAAAATAGAACTTTTGGGGTCAAGTGACTATGATATCATAGAATGAGGGAGAAACAAACCAGACTTAATCTGCTATGTACTCTGTTTTGAGGAGCTTTCAACAACATCTATGAGAGTAACTGCAATAACTGTCTTTTATGCCATATACAATATTACTCATGCTTTATATATATATATATGTATATCATCTTATTTCAATCTCACAGAAATCCTGTCGAGATAGGTGCTAGAGTTATTTGCACTTTACATGCAAGGAAATTGAGTCTTGAAGAGGATGAAGGACTTGTTCCTCATAAAGCTAGAAAGCACCTGAGGGCATTATTCACCATACCCATTGCCTATCTATTGTGTAGAGGTTAGGACAAAGAAGTATGTAAGGATATGGTAAAGGGGGCAGCTAGGTAGCTTGTAGAATTTTGAGTCAGACCTAGAGATAGGATTCAAGTTCTCAGATACTCCCTAACTGTAGTGACCTGGGCAAGACATTTAACTCCCATTTTACCACTCCTTTTATTTGTAACCAATACACAATATTGATTCTAAGAAAGGAGATAAATATTTGAAAAACAAATAACAACAGTATAAAGGATAGAGGAAGTAGAAGTTGAGGTAAAAGGGAGGGATAAGGAGGTTGGGAGAAGGAGGGAAAGAGAAAAAGAGAGATAGAGACAGAGAGTTAGAAGAGAGATTTGTATAAAATTCAAAGGAAATATAGAAGAGGAGGAGAGATTTTTTTGGAGGGCTGGGTAAATCATGGAAAGCATTATGGACGAAGAGATAATATTTGAGCTAGACCCTGAGGATTGTAAGAAATGAAGAAATCAGATGGGGGCTGGAGGAAAGTATATGAAAGGGCACTCTGGGAGCAAAGACATGAATATAAGAAAGTAAAGGTTTAGTTGGAAAATAGTGAAGTAATAAAACCATGAATTTGTATAAAGAACTAGAAAAGACAATAGAGCCATTGAGTGAATCCAACCTTCTGATTTTACAAACAGAAAAGTGGAGGAGAACCAGAGCAGTGAGATGACTTTCCCTAAAAGTCTTAGAAGTAGTAACTGGGTGTCAGAGCAAGAATCTTTGCCCAGGTACTCTCTCCCTAGCATCATGCTGTCTCTAATGTAGTCTAACAAGAGGAGAGGGTCCATGAAGGTGGATGAATGGAAAAAAAAGACTTGAAAGAAAATCTGGTTTCAGAGTAAAGAGAACATTGCATGTCAAATAAAGGAACAAGACAGCAGAACCAAGTGGAAAGGGAATTTTGCCACTAGGTTGGTTCTCAGACAAAATCACTGGACTTCCCTCCAAAAATGTGGTGATTGGACCACATACTCTCTAGGATCCCTTTCAGTTTCAAAGTTGGGTGGTTGTGTGAATTGGGACTGGTGACAGAACTTCATTCTGCCAATAATTGGAAGCTTTTGGGCAAGGGGTTAGGAGAGTCCATTGGGCGGCAGTGTGTGTGTGTGTGTGTGTGTGTGTGTGTGTGTGTGTGTGCACACGTGCGTGAGTGCGCATAAAGTTTTCTGGGCAAAATGAACAAGATAAACAGCCAGTGTAGACCCTTCAAAAAAAAATGAAACAAAATAAAATCAGCCTAAATTCCCAAATGATTTTACTTGAATTATCCATTTTAACCATTTGTAACTTTTGGAGGGAAGGAAACTAGAAATTGGGAGATCTGTTAGGAAGTTATTGTAATGTTTTGCATATGAAGTTGAAAGCATCTGAATCAGTCAGTATAAATAAAAAGAAGATGGATGTTCATGGCAATGTGGTAATGGAACAGAGGGAAGCCCAAAACAGATTTAATGAAGGATCAAGGGAGAAAGACAGTCAAAAGTGACTTTAATCATCATTGACTAGAGTCAAGTTTAACAATGACTGAAAAAGAATTGTACTGACTGAGTGTATTCTTGTTTTTCCAATGGGGGAAAAAAAGATGAGATTAATCCTCAACTTTCAGAAAGTTTTATAATCCAGTGTGTTATAGTTTAGGTTTATATAAAACACATTGATTTTTCAAGCTCAGTATTTAGCCAACTTCACTGACATAGCTTTCACTTTTGATATGTTTAGTTTGTTCAATAGATCAGCAGTAATTATTAATGACAATATACTCTCTACGCAGTAATAGATTTACCTCCTGTTTTCAAATTAATACTTGGATTTCTGGGGACAAAGTTTAATTGCACAAATTACAATGGTGGCTCATTCTGCTTCTGAAAAGGAAGTGAAATGGTCACTTTTCAAGAGCATCTTTTTTTTTTTAAACCCTTACCTTCCACCTTGGAATCAATACTATGCATTGGTTCCAAGGCAAAAGAGTGGTAAGGGCTAGGCAATAAATAAATGGAGTATTGGGGCAACTGGAGGAATTGCTGGTCTCATCCCAATAAAAGAAACCATGAAAGCTATCCAAATATTATATTGTTGTTGATTGTCTCTCCAACTGAGGATGACGATTGTCTTTGTGCGTTTTTGTGCACAAAGACACCTGTGCATGAAGATTTAAGTGGAAAAGTCGATGCACAGAGACAGTCCCACTCTCTCGGCGTTGGAAGCCTGGGTCCAGTGGCACGAAAAATCGTTACACCTGGAGACTTCCTCAGCTGCAATGGATGGCCTTGTTGTCCTTTGTGCTCCAACACGCCCTAAGCACTCCACAGTGCCTTGCTGCATCGCCATCTCAGCCGTTGAACCTTCTTGTTGGTTTCTTCTGCCTGTTCTGCCGAAACAGTCTTCACATGCTGGATGAGCAAAGCCCTGGTTCACCAGGGGTCGACTTCGACCCGATGGCTACCCTTCACAAAGTTTAGCCGGCCTGTTGAAGCTGTTGCCCGGGGTGTGGCCGCTGCTGCATGCTAGCAGCTACTGGGAGCCACAAGTGAGAGCTGGGTGTCAGGTGGGGGTCAGAGGCTGGAGAGCTGTCCTAGAAGGGCATGACAAGCCCTCCATACCAGAGATATTACCCCTCCCTGAGCACCCTAATTGTTGCTTAACAACTTTGTTGTATCAAATATTGAGAAAAACAACTAGGCTACAGCAGTATGGCAGAGTGAATTTGGAATCAAAGAGATTGGTTCGAATCTCAGTTCTTTTTACTTGTGCATTCTTGGGCAGGTCATTTAAACACAAACTTCAAATCCTTTTAATGGGATGAGATAATCTTTTAAGTTCCTTTTCATTCCATAATTTTATCAGAATTGGAAGCAGTTTTGTAATATGGGGGTATGGAAACCTATTTGACTAATTTTGCTTTTTTTTCTTTCTTTTTGACAAATGACTTTTCTATATAGTAGAATGGATACCCAAAGGGAACAGTTATCCAGTTAATAAACATTTATTAAATGCTTCATATACGACAGACAGCTAGCTTAGGGATAGCTAAATGATACAGGGGATACAACACCAGTCCTGGAGGAAGATTTAAATACAAATCTGACCTCAGACACCTACTAACTGTATGATCCTGGAAATGTCATTTAACTCCCCCCCATTCCTCATCTATAAAAATGGAGACATATTTGAGAAGGAAAAATCAAATCACCCTGGTATCTTTGCCAAGAAAACCCCATGGACAACTTCATGAAGAGTTGGATACTACTGAACGACTAAATAAAAAGCAGCCTTTTCCTTTAAGGAGCTCACAATTTAATAGAGGAGACAAGTTACACATCACTTGAATTGTTAGTAGGGCAAGGAGAATTTTTAAATGCCAAAGATGACTTTTTAAAAAGCTGTTTCCTAAATCTTTAAAAGAAAGGGCATTTTCCTTATTATTTTTTTTAAACCTTACCTTCCATCTTAGAATCAATACTGTGTAGTGGCTCCAAGGCAGAAGAGTGGTAAGGGCTAGGCAATGGGGGTCAAGTGACTTGCCCAGGGTCACAGGGCTGGGAAGTGTCTGAGGCCAGATTTGATCCTAGGACCTCCTGTCTCTAGGCCTGGTTCTCAATCCACTGAGCTACCCAGCTGCCCCCTAAGGGCATTTTCCTTATTGACCTCATAGTCATGGCTCATAGATAATGCTTTGCACATATTACCTCAATTTATTTTTACCCTCTGTATTCAAAATCCTATAGGCTATTCCTTATCCAACAGACTCCTTAATCTCAGAGTGCAGACATTGGTAGATACTTTGAGATTTCTTATGAAATAAACCATAAAATAGTAGCAAAGCCACTTGACAACATGGCTAACTGTTATGAATTATATTTAGACACTAATTTTATCTAGGTTATATAGATTGGAGAACTGATAAAATCTTTGGACTTTATTATAGAAATAATTTCTGATTTTATCAGCTTCAAAAACTCCTGTCACTAGTGAAGGAACAGAATTCACACAGAAGAAGCCATGAAAGCAAGAGAACAGTCACTTGGAATCCTGAGGCAAAGGCAGCTGGGAAATCCCAACCGTCAGCTGAGTGGGGGAGTTGGATCTTGGCTTCTGACTGAGCAGGAGCTCCCAGAGATGATTTCTGGAAAACCAGACATTCCCATAGCCGTGTTTCCCAATACCTCAGAGAAACCATTCAGCCATCTTGTTTCTGATCGGTGAGCTGACCCTCAGGGGTATCCTTCCCTTCTAGCCAGAGAGCAAATGGCTACTCAGTTAGAAGCCAAGAAATGACTCCCCTGCTCACCCATCAGGGTTTCCCAACTGCCCTTGCCTTGGGATTCCAGATGACCTTTGGCCTTTGTCGCTGTTCTCTTGCTTTCATGGCTTCTTCAGTGTGAATTCCATTCCTTCACTAGAAATACATATACTTCTAAATAAACAGTGTCTTCACACCAGAAAGTTATCCTGAGCAAAACAGCCAACACAGGTCCTCCAGATGAAAACACAACAAAATAAAATGAGACCACCAAATGACCAAATGGTTTTAAGTTGTGTTTTGTTTTTTCTATGTTTACTGGTTAGGCAAGTAAGCTGAGTCATACCTTCCCCATGTGTAACTGTAGCTTGCAAAGGTCTTTCTACACGTTGTCTTAATTGTTGTAGACTTCACAACAACCCTATTTTACTAGAGAGGAAATCGTAGGTCAGAGAAGTTTTGGAATTTGCTTAGCTATTTTTATTTAGTAAATAAAAGCTGAAACTAGAAACGAGATCTGACTATGAGTGCTACCCTGCCTCACCAAAGTCCTTTTGTGCTGTAGATCAAGAGAAATGAAAGCTGGATTCCATATAGATATTGCTGGGAATACTGCACATGTGGTTTAAAGAAAAGGTTAACCTGTATATTCATTACATACTTAGCTGACTTATTCAGAATTCAAATGCTACAGGGCTTCTTTGTTAATTTAAAGAAACAAAAAACAAAAAAGGAAACAAAAATGGAAAAACATAGACAAGATGACATACTGCAGTGCAATTAAAATATTCCTAATATGCTCTATCCTTTAACTTGTGATAAAACTAGTTTATTTTATTCTATGAATAATTACTTTAGATATTATCGAAAAGTCCACCAAAACTTTTTGTATAATCCAGGGGATAGAACAGAAAAATTACTTTCCTATAACCTTCTTTGTTCTGAGTCTAAGTAAACCTAAGAAGCCATTTAGTATCATGAATTCCTGTTTGATAATGTCAAATATAACATTTCCTAAACTATTAGGAGTAGGCTTTTGGTAGGACACAAGGTATTTAAGGATGAAAAAGGAAATTAACCAATGGGCATTTTGTAACATTTATGAACAAAGTTTAATAAAACCAACTAAGCCACTGTGAGCAGTGAATTGGAGAAAAAGGACATGATACTTCTCATTATATTATCATTTTTTTTCCTCAGGATATAATTTGGACTTTGAAGAACCATATCAACCAACTGTAATAAATGAAAGTAAAATTATTAAATGTAAGAGTAATAAAATATTGTGGTCACCATTATAAAATTAACTCTCAAGTCAGGAGTTTGTCAGTAGCTCTCAAAAATGTAATTTTAATAAAAATAGAGATATATGAAAAAAGAGAAACGTAAGAAAGGGACAGAAAATTTCACCTATCTAGAAAAATACCCTAAGCCAAACCAAAGGAGGGGGGAGAAAGGGAGGGACAGGGAAAGAAGGAGAAGGAGAGGGAGAGATGGAGATAGGGAGAGAGAGGGAGGGGGCAAGGAAGAGAGAGAGAATGAGAGCACTCCGCCCCACACCTTTCCCCAACATATGTACACAAAAGTGGGGTACAGGGTAGGACAAACTTAGGGAGTGGTTTCTATCATCACACAACTCTCTTGCTGGCTAAGTGGCCAGAAGAGTTGGAGAGCCTAGCAAGAAGAATGAAAACTTAATTTTATTTAGTATTTCTGGTTAAATAAAATTCCATTCACACACACACACACACACACACACACACACACACATAGTAAAGAGTCACTATATAACTGGTTACCAATCTCTCTCTCTCTCTCTCTCTCTCTCTCTCTCTCTCTCTCTCTCTCTCTCTCTCTCTCTCTCTCTCTTATTAAATATAAAAATCTGGAAAACACCCTGCTATGGTTCAAAGGCTTTCTTCTTTCTTGCAGCTTTGCTTCTCAATAGCTGTTTTGCAACCACTACACCGCTTTGTTAGAGAATAACTAATGGGAAAGTGTGCAATAAATAATAGAGGGTAGGTCTTGGACTGAGGATAACCCTCAGTCCAAATCTCCCCTTTGAAACTTACAAGACATATCTATGGGCAAATCACTCAATTCTTCTACATCTCGTGTTTTTTAAATCTGTAAGATCGGGGTAATAATACCTACAAATCCCTATTTCATGGAGTTGATGGAAGGCACAAACAAAATAAATATAAGTGTTTTGAAAGCCTCACAGTTGTTATAGCATGTTAGCAATTATTAAAAAGGAAAACAAAATAGTAAAGAGAAATACATTTAATTGAGAATTTTCTCCTTTGCTATAATATAAAGAACTTTGACAGAACCAAAAAAATAAAATAAAATTAAGAACTTCAGGGGAAAAGTATTCAGCTCAAAAAGCATAATTTGAAAGAAAGAGGTTGATTTGTGAGAATTTCTAGAATCTTTTCCCTGTGAATTGGTAGGATAGCTGATCAATTTTTAATTCGTCACAAGCAAAACAATAGCTACTGTCATAACATTATATACACATTATAACAAGAGAGGAGAGACACCCATAAAAAATATCTCCCTTGATTCAGCACTATACCATGGGGAAAAATCTATGTTTCCAAAGGTCAGCAGAATCTAAATTTTATTAGATAACATTAAGTTGACAAGATTGCCACATAATAAAAAGGTCTGCTACATAATCTTAAATTGACCCAATGATGGGGATGTTCAGGGATTCCTGAGGTGAAGTGTGGGTGACAGAAGACAGCCTGCAAGGGGAATCAAATATGCCTCCACATTATGAGCAGTAACCTAGACTTCCTCACCAGTCTCAAAGCTCTGAAGAAATGAAAAAGGTTGACCAGCAGATGGATTATTTTTATTGTTGCTTCTATTTGTCAAAGCATCTGATTATAATAGCTATTAAGGCATTGAAGCATGGCAAGATATTCAATACGGGCGGAATTCCCTATCTTTAGAAGTTCTAAGACTAGAAGGAAGGCCAGCCATAGATCATGTGATGGATACTTGCAGACCATCAAAGTGGCTGTCAGACTACTTGAAGAATCATAAAGGGAAACATGGGTCTAAAAGAGAAGAGTACAAAAAGTATGGTTGCTATCTGGTAGGTAGTAGAATGATTTTTATGGGTCAGTTAGTCATCAGAATGTTCTGCTCTTCCTGTGACAAAATGCTGACTGAATGATCCCGATAATAAAACTATCCATGTTTTCATGGAACTGTTAACCTTTCAAAATGCTTTCATATCCACTAGCATACTCAATACTCAGAGCAACCCTAACAGGAAGGTACAATGAAATATCTAATTCTCTTTTAATGTTTGAGGAAATTGAGATGAATCCTCCTTCTTGGGCCACTTTGGATCACCAGTTCTCTCAATCTATCTGCTTTTAAAGGCTCCTTTTCCCTGTGGTCAGAGGAAGAAAAACACATTTTGATTGTAAGCATGTGTTGAGCCTGTATATGCCCTTGGAGAATCCTTTCCTTCTATCTTCTCTTTTCCTTGCTTACTACCTAGGACTCATTCACATTCATAAATATATGTCAGTGATCAGGATTAGAATGTTGACAGACGGGGATGCTGGAGGATACCAAGAGCTTTTACTCACCAAAGAAAGAGGCTACTTTAAGGCATTATCATCGAAGGGGGCAAAGTTTTAAGACACTGACAAATGATTTGGTTTTTTTGCTTTTTATCAAACTATATATAGGAAAGCTTTCACAAGTTTCATTGAAATGAATATCTAATCTGTTTGCCGGGAAATTATTTTGTTCTTAAGTATTTCAAGAAAATTGATGCTCAGGAAAATCAAGAAAAGTTGGTCTGTTTTCTCAGATGGCAGTCTAGTCAATAAGAGCTAACACAAAACTCCAAGCAGTGACCCACTTTTGATAGATTCTGTTTCTGTATTCTTTGGCATTTCTATGTATTTATTAGAACTGCATATTTTGAAGAGAGGACAAGAAGTGAAATTTTAAAAGCTACTTCTGTCAGAATTCAACATAAATAAACCTCATATATTTTTGGAACTGTCTACTACTCCATTCTGTTAAGTAACTATATGCAATGTGTTTTAGAAATTGTTTGCACATTAAGCAGAACCAGGAAAACTTTGTATACAGTAACAGCAACATTATAGAATGATCAACTGTGACAGATTTAGTCATTATTGACAATACAATGATCCAGGACAATTCTGAGGGACTTATGATGAAGAATGCTATCTACCTCCAGAGAAAGAATTGCTGGAGTCAGAGTGCAGGTGAAAGCATATGATTTTTTAATTGTTTATTTGGGTTTATGTTTGGAGGTTTTGGTCTTATAAGATTATTCACTTACAAAATGAACAACATGGTAATATATTTTGCTTCATAATACATGTATAACCCCGATTGAATTGTCTGTCAGCACTAGGAGGGGGAAGGGAAGGGAGGGATATAACTTTAGGAAA
Organism: Monodelphis domestica; assembly: GCF_027887165.1. NCBI lineage: Eukaryota > Metazoa > Chordata > Mammalia > Didelphimorphia > Didelphidae > Monodelphis > Monodelphis domestica. The sequence goes on from NC_077232.1 coordinate 104,322,300, forward strand.
ACTTGTGTAGAAATCTGTAATTACATGTAATTGGTAAAAAAATATTTAAAAAGGAAATGATTTCATGGGAAAGAACATTAATAACTTGATATAGGAAAATAGTAAGAATAATAAAATAGTAATAATAATATAAAATATATAAATAGTATATATATATAAATAAAAATAATAGTAAGAATAATAAAAGAAGGGGAAAGGGACAAGGAAGGAACAAAGGGGAAGGAAAGAGAAGGAAATAGAGGAAAGAAGGGAGAAAGGTGTAAAGGGAATAAAGGAAGAAAGGGAAATGATAAAAAAGTTGTAAAAATTTATATTTATGTAAATTCTTAAGGTTTGCAACATTCCTTAGGAAGAGAAGATAAAGAAAGAAAGAGAAGGAGAGAAGTAGGAAGAAAGAAGAGAGGGAAGGAAGAGGAGGAAAGAAGAAGGAAGATAAAATATTAATAGTCAATATTTATATAGCTCTAAGGTTTGCAAAGCACTTTTCGGAAGGAAGAGGAAAAAAGAGGGAAGCAAGGAAAGATTAAATAAGAAAGGAAGAAGGAAAGAAGAAAAAATAAAAGGAAAGAAAGAAAAGAAGAGAAAGGAACCTCAGTGCCTACAGGACTTGGAGTCTGAACAATTCCTCATGAAGTGGCTCTTGTTCAAGGCTTGCTGCAGAGACACTGGCTCAAAAGGTTAATGATTGCAATAATCACTATTTCAATTTGCAACAAATGGGATGAAAGGAAGCCAGACCACAAACTGAGAGAGGCCCCTCTGTGAAGGTGATAGAATGACAACATAGCAGTGTTCTAGGAAAATTGGTTAGTTTGGATCTCTGAGGAAATTCTTTCCTTTGTAAACCTTTTCCATTTTGTATCTAGGGAATGGTGAAATTAAAAAAAAGTTAACTTACTATAGGATCTTGAAATTGAATTGAAGACGCTAAATTTCAAATGAATAAAATATCAGTTTCACTCCTTGATTATCCTTCTGTTCATGTTTAGCTTCTGCCAAGACTTGGTATTTTTTGGTATTTTTTTGTCTTTCCCACTCCTGCTGCTTTGTGCTTTTCTGCTGCTGGTGGTTGATGAAGCTGTGAGTCTTCAAGTGTTCTAAGTAGTCCTGTCTGGGGCAAGCAGCATTTCTTATAATAGGAATAACCTAAACTATTCTAAATTAGTTTTATGAAAAAAAAAAGCATCTTTGTCTCTCTCTTATTTCTGATACTCCTTCCACCAAAATGGATACGAGTAGCTCATATTTACATAATTGTTTGCAGTTAAAAAAAAATCTTCTCTATAACAATCCTTTGAGATTCTTGCCATTTTAAAGATGACAGAACAGAGCTTCAGAGTGCAGAAGTGACCTGTCTATAGTCACATACCTAAGAAATGGCAAAACTAAGACACAAATCCAATTCTTCTGGCGAGAAAGCTATTGTTCCTTCTATTATATCATAGCTGCCTTGCCAAAATATGTACTATTGCACGATAAAATAGAAAGGACATTTCTTCTGACATAGTCAGAAGATTTTGGTTCAGGTCCCAGCACTTTTTAAAAAAAATTGACACAATTTTTAATCATTAATTTAATTTAATTTAATCATTGTTTTCTGACATTTTGTAATCCATGTTCTCCTCTTTTCCCCCAAGATGGCAGTGATATATTTTATTTATATATGCTATATGATAAAGGTTTTACATGTGCTACTATGCAATTCATATTTATCATGTTGTGAAAGAGGCCTTTCACTTAAAATGACCTTCATCCTGTTCTTAAACCTCTCCATGAATTAGTCTCAACAATGTCAGTAAACAAACATTTATTAAGCATCTTTTATGTTCTAAGCACTGAGGATTACAAGAAAGGTAAAAGACAGTCCTTGGTCTCAAGAAGCTCAGAATTCAATGGAGGAAACATAAAAACTATGTACATAGAGGATCAATTGGAGATAATCAGCAGAGGAAGGCACTGGAATTAAGGAGAATTATGTAGAAGGTGAGGTTTTAGTTGAGAATTGAGGGGGAAAATCAAGGAAAGAAGGAATTGGAGATGCGGAGAAAGACAATCCAGGAAGGAAGAAGTGGGAACAGTAAGTGAAAATTCCAGGAACTGGAGTGTCTTGTTTGTTGAACAGCAATGAGGATAGAGTCACTAGATCACAGAGAATATGAGGGTGATGGGATAGGGAGTAAGAAGACAGGCAGGCTAGGAAAGGGTTTCTTGGGGAGGACTTTTAAAGTCAAATGAAAGATATTCAGTATTTGATCCTGGAGGCAATAGGGAAGCACTGGAATTGATTGAATAAGGAATGACATGTTCAAAATTAAACTTTAGCAAGATCACTTTGACTGCTGAGTGGAATTTGGACCAGAGTAGGGGGAAACTTGGGACAGGGACACTAGCCAATAGCTTAATGCAATAGGTAGGGTTCAGGACCTACACCAGGTGGGGGTACTGTCAGAGAAGTGAAAAGGACACATATGAGAAATATCATGAATGAAGAAACACCAGGACTTGGCAATTAATTGTCTGAGGATGGTGGTGAGAAAGTGGTGACACTTGAGCTGTGAGCCTGAAGGGCTGGGATGATAGTGGTAACTAGAGAGAAATCAGGAAATGTAATAGAATTATTAGGGGAACAGGGGGAATGGAAGGAGAGAGGGAAATGGGGAGAGAGAGAAGATTCTTCTTCCCCTCTCTTTTCTGGGAGAAAGGTAGCCAAGTCTTATTTCCCTGACAGAGGGAATATATTTCCTCAGAGGATGGTTCTGGGAGATGGAAGGCAAGACCTGGAGAGATTAGCTTTAGTAAGATGACCCACTGCCTCCCCTTTAGTCCCAGCTATTATTGAAAGGCAGAATGGATTCTTCTGCCTCTGGTCTCCACTGTTACTTCTCCTCAGAAACCTGGGGTCACCCCACTCTCAAGGAGAGATGTTGTTCCTTGGGTTAGGCAGTTTGGATCCCTGGGATCCTGAGCTAACCTTCCCCTTTTGGGGAGAGATGTGATTTTCCCCAAATCTTCTGTCCCCTTTCCTAGTGTCAGAAACCAGCAGACATAATTCTAAAGTAGTAAACAATTTATTTGGGTTCACATGAGGAAGGAGAAGTAGGGGTGTCAGGCAAGGAAAGTGGGGAGTAGGAAACCCTAACACTTGTCCCCTCTGGAAGACTGACCCCCTCAAGTTCTCAGGTTCAAGGTGGAGTGTCTTGACCTCTTCTGGTCAGCTGCTGGTTGATCCCTACTCCTCAGCTAACTAGCTTTTAATTCAGAAGTCTAGGAACAGGTCAGGGAGAGAGAGAAATCTCATGGAAAGATCTGGATGGCTCTGGCCAGAGTGAGTCCAAATCCAAAACCACCTTGAGAATTCAGGTAGCTGTTCTTGAAGTCTTAGTGGAGGTATTTTTGGGTCTCAGAAGGAATAACAGGCCCCAAAGAGATGGGCTCTTTCTCAGCTTCCAGGAAAACCACCTTCCTCCTTCACCTCCCTGGCTGGAAGACTGTTAACCCCTGGCTTCAAAGTCCCAACCCTTTTAGAACTCCCAGACTTCTCTCTCTGCCCCTTCCCCACTGCTCTTCAGCTGATCTGTCCTTCAGCCTGACTTCTCATTGCAACCCTTTGGATCTTTCTTTCTTAAATTACACAAGATACAAAGGTTTGGGCAGGGGAGAAGTAATGAGCTTGGTTTTAGATCTAAGTTTAAAATATCTGGGGGATATTTAGTACAAAATGTCTAATAAGCAGTTGGAGACAAGAGACTAGAAATCAGGAGAGGTGTTAGGGCTAGACAAAGAATTATAGAGATAGCCAGAGGGGGTGATGAGATCACTAAATAAAACACTATATAGAAGAAGAGAAGAGAATGAGAATATTGATCTATAAAAAGTACATATACAAATATCAATCTATATCTTTCTTCAAATATATATAAAGTTATCCTGGATAGAGTGACTTGCATATTCCCTGGCACAGGAGTGAGGGAGTAGCAACCTTCAAGTCAAGTTTCTCTAGCATTTTTGAGGTAAGTTAGGCTCTGGGGTCTAGAAAATTCTACATCTCCATAATATTCTGGCCAACTGTTAAGATTTGGATCCTCTCTGGTTTTTCTAATGAATTGGGCTTGCTCTTGGGGAGTAAATAATTCTTGCAATAAAAGTTCAGTATCCTTAAAATCTGGCTCAAATAATTTAAAGGCCCATTTCAGCTCCTTTACACATCTGAAAGGCTCAGTGTAAAAATGGGGCATTTGTTTATGAAGTGCCTCCAAGTCCATGGCTGAAAATGGCTTAGGGACTTTCTTATAGACAATGCCTAAATTTTGTGTTAGTTTTGCAAAATCTTGCAAAGGCATGATCTTTTGTGCCCCATGCAGACCCCTTTGATTGTAATTGATTATGAGATAAGATTGATTGTAGGATACATTGTCAAGAGATCATCTCTTGGAGAGACCAGTTGAAGAGAGAGAGGAGAAAGGGAAAAGAAAAAAAAAGCTGAGAATTCTAAGAGAGAATCAGAAGCTTGAAGATCCAGCTGGCATCCTCACTTCCAGCTGGGAACCAGAGGAGGGAGGTGGATTCTCTGTAGCTGGGAAGAAGCCTATTTCCTTGGACATCTACTCTCCCTTCTGAAACCCTGAATACCTCAGCTAAGACCTTCAGCCCCAAATCCTCAAGGGGTACACTTTTGATTTACACTTTTGAGCAGAGCCATTCACAGACCCCTTTTCTAAGACCTCTCCCTCTCTCTCCTGTCCCTGGACTTACATTTACATTTTCAAGACTTAGCTTGAGAGTAGGAACTAAAAGGCAGTTGGCAAGAAAGAGGGGTCAAGGCTAAGAAGCCTGGAACTCCCAATCTTTGGAGGTCCAATCTGCTAGAAGGGAAAATCATTAGGGTCTCCTATTGCCCTCCTTCCTGCCTCATACCTCTGACATCTTTCAACCTTAACTTAATTACTTGACATTTAGGATTTTGGGTTTGAACCTATCTTTAAACTACATAGCATAGGAGATCAAATATTTAGGAGAGTCATACCTCTCACCAAGAGGGGACTTGACTCTCAGACCCCAGTGAAATTGAGACCATATGACCAGGGAAGCTAACATCTTTCCTTGGCAGTTGGGCACCCCTAAGCCAGGGGGGCAGAGATATAAGAGATAATCTTGTCTCTTAGAGAGAGATTTGATCTCAGAAGCCTTGGGCTCCTCTCAGGGAGACATCTTGCCATCTCACTAAGTCATTCCCTCTCTAGTCTCCTATCCTCCATCTCCCAGAAAACATCTCTGGGGAGACATATTCCCTTTTTAAGGGGACAGGACCTGGCTTATCTCCCCCCCCAATCCTTTCATTCTCTCTCACACCTATTCCCTTTTTCTTCCCATCATCTTCTCTTCTCCAAATCCCTTCATTACAAAAGTCAGATTCAAATCTTGCTATTGCAAATTACTGACAAGTCATTTACTTTATAGAAACTTTGGGCAACTCTCTGGGGCTTATATACCAAGTCAGAAACAGCCTCAGATCTACATTGGTTGAAGGAATTTCCTATAGTAACAGAATCCTTTGTGAATACATCTGTCTATGTTGTACACAAACTTCAGTGGATCTGTAATGTCATCAATGTGAGGAGTTTCTCCAATAGTGTAGAGCATCACCCATCTATGTTGGTCTATCCTGTGTGAAGGCAGGTAGGTGGGACAGTGGATAGAGTATTGGACCTGGATTTGGAAGACCTAAGTTCAAATCCACTCTCAGACACTTAATCCTTAGGCAAACTTGGACCTCTGCCTCAGTCTCCTCATCTGTAAAAAGACTTGGAGAAAAAAAATGGGAAACTACTCCAGTATACCTGCCAAGAAAACCCTAAATGCAGTGTAATAGGGAAATTAGAGAGAGAAGCATATATAAGCATATAATTTCCATATTATAGCAATAACAAAGTCAGACATGTATGAAATAACTGCACAATGAAAATCCTATATGAAAACAATAATAATAATAATTTATGTAGCAATATAAAGTTTTCTGAACACTTAGATGTGATTTCTTTTTATCTTCACAATTTCATTTTACAGAAGAGGAGACTGAGGCTGAGAGATATTGTGACTTGCCATTGTCCAAATAAATTCATCTTCACTTCAAGTTCAGAATTCTATGTACATTGTCATTTGTTTGCCTCTAATTCATAATTTCCCATAAATTTTATAGAAGAAGTCTACATTTAGGGCAGTCTTCCTTTCATTTTCCTGATATTGCAAAGATGCCTGTGGAATGTGTGTGTGTGTGTGTGTGTGTGTGTGTGTGTGTGTGTGTATTTCTTTGTTTAGTAAGATAATGCTATTGATCCAACATCAGTTAGACCTCTACTCTAGGCTTTCATAGAGTAACAGAGATAGTTTCATCCTTCAAAATGGATTGTAAATGCTTTGAGAGTGATGACTATCTCCTAGCATAGATCTCAGCATATTATACATTGTATGGCAATCAAAAAATACTTTGCATTTTGGGATCTAGTCTCTCTTGCAATCAAGTACTTCTGGTCCAGACATATCTATCTCCTTTTCCCTGCTCTTTTCTGGAAATGTTCATGTTTGAAACTCAAAAAATTGAAAAAAAATCACTACATTTCTCATTTCCCCTACCATCTTCTAAAATCAATGGTTCTTCTCTTTCTCAGTTTATTTTTGTCTAGCTACTTCAAAGAGAAAATGCCAGGTAGTGCTAGGCAACACAGAAAAGGAGGATTAACACCAGCAGTTGCATGGAATGTTCTATCTCTAAGCTCAGAGGCACTAACACCATGGTCTAATGAACCAAAAAAATCTATGTATGTCCACACACATACTTTCTATCAATCCTTTCTAAAGTTATAGAACATACTCTTCAATCCTTCCCTTCTCCCCAAAGACCTCATCCTTCAGTTCAAGTCTAGGGCTGCTAAATAAATCACCAATAATGTGCTGATATAATGACATCTGAATTGATCAAAATAACCCCAAGAAAAATTATATGTGTATGAAGAGTACAGATATTGAACCACTAAACAGTGTTTAATGATACAGATCAGCAGCATTAACCTCACTACAGAGTGAAATTCAACTGCACTATGTATGATGTCCCTACTTGGCAAAAAGAGCTTAGTCTGGTTTCCAATTCAAAGCAATTTGCTTTGTTTCTTATTTTGCAATTTGTCTTCTTATGGATATTTCCCCTGGATTTGGAAAGACTAGGGTCAGAAAGGATGTACTCACATTCTTGAATCCTCGGTAGAGGATCTGAAGTTCCTTCTTGGTGAATTTGCTCTGGGCTTCCAGCAGTTCAAGAGCTTCAGGCCGATGCCGCACGGTGGCCATTTCCATTTCATCTTCGACACTGTCTGTGGAAGGAAATCAGAAGGGGTCATCGGAAAATTCATTGGATATAAATGCTCATTTCATGATCATAACCAAGAAGAAACTTGAAACCGAGTGAAACACTGAGAACACATTAAGTTCTCAAAGTAAGTTCTTAAATAAGGAAATACTTTTTCATTGGCAAGGAATTTATTTCTTCATTTTTCAGAATAGAGTATCCTCAAGCAGGTCCATTTTAACATAACATTTTCTTTATTCATTCTAGAAGCTAAAACACTATGTAGCATAGAGGATAGATGGTAGACTTTAGAGATAGGAGTTGTCAAACAAGTGAAACTCAGGTTCAAGTTCTGTCTCTGATATCTACTATCTGTGTGATCTTGAAAGAGTTATTTAAGTTCTCAAAATCCTAGGCAGCTACCTAAGATTTTAAGTTACAGAATCATTTCCATGACAACATCTAGGCACTTAGACATTAATGTAAATTCTTAGTTTTAGTACTTAATGGAAGCAAATTCATCTAGTTATAGAATTTTAGAATTGGAAACAAACATTAAAACAGCATTTCACAGAGAAGGTAATTGAAGCATGGAGAATGAAAAGTCTTGCCTCAAGTCTAGAACTAGAAGTCAGGTTTCCTAAGTCTGTGAACAATAATTTACTTTTTAAAAATACACTGTGTCCTTTACACTTTAGGTTTTGCAGTTCCGAGAATTTCCAAAAGAAAGGAACACAAACATGTAAAAAAAGCCCTCTTTCATGCAGAAGTCTGTTTCTCCAATGTATATGACTATGAAAATGGGGGAAATTTAAAAAATTAAAATATCCAACTTTTAAAAATATATATTCTTTGAATGTAGGGATAGAGATGACAAGTTCAATAAGCATATGACAGATTAGATGTACATGAGACAGAAAATGAAAGGATGTAAAGGTTACAAGTAGAATTAAAGATGGATAATGATAATAACAGAAAAGAAGAAAGACAGGATTAAATAAGATTGGAGTAGAGAATTAGCCCGAAAAGCCTGCTTAGGGACCAGCGAGAGATGCTCTCAGTTTGAAGGAGGCTGAGAAGCTATATTATCTCAAAGCATCTTCTTTCTTTTCTCTGCTCAGGTTAGTTCCCCAATGGCTAAACATTCTAGCAGATAAGTTTTCTGTTACATAGAATAAAATAAGATAGTGACTGATATTTCTTCAGATTTCTATATTTACTTAAAAGTTAATGAGGTGCATTAAGAAGAGCACTTGACTTATAATGGGAAGAACAGTGTCCAAATGCTAACTTCACTACTCACTATGTTGGTCAAGTCACTTAATTTCTCTGAGCCTCAGTTTCCTCATGTCTAAAATAAGGTGATTAAATTGATATGATCTCTAGGGACCTTCAAGCTCTAACTTTTTTTTTTAATCAGTCTTCTCATTCTAAAATACTTAATATCTCTTTCTCTTAGCCTTACTTTCTTCCTCAGCAAAATTAGTCTAAGATGACTGGTACCTACCTCAAAGGGCTGTTCTGAGGATCAAGTAAGGTAATATATGCAAAGTCCTCTATAATTGTAAAGTGCTTTATAAATGTAAGCTATTATTATAATAACTCTGTTAAAGGTTCCATTCCTACAAAGTCACCTTGGGCCTTAGCTATGCTCATTGGGAAAGAGCAAAAGGGAATTTTAAATCTGATTTTCTAAATGTCTTTAAATCCCGGTGACCTCTCCTGGACCTATGTAAGTACCCTTACACCAGGGAAAAACAAATCAACAAATTGACTTCCCCATCTTAGTTCAACATGGAACCCAAGCCAAATAACAAGTAAATATAGTTTCTTCATGGAGCAGAGCCAGACTTTGCCGACACATTGTCTGCATGACAAAAGGCTTAATGCCCAGACTGCCTAGAGGGTAAGTATAATTGGGTAGAACCTTATGATAGCCCAATCATCACTGCCAGTATTTAAACAGAACTAAACTTTTTCTGCCCTGAGGTTGTGTCTTCTGGTTCACTTCGAAGCACTGTAATAATGATTTTTGCCTGATAAAGGACTGTTTCCATTTCCAAAGAATGATAGTACCTAACAGTACACATGATATCACCAAAATTAAACTAGCACCAGGCTCATCACTGAAATTCCTCTCTGATTCCTCAATAAAAGCTCTTATGAAAAGCTACTATTTATCCAACTTAGCTTTATATAATCAACTTTCCATTTTCCACTATATTGAGATGTACATTTTGGCAATTATCTTCCAATGACTTATTCACTGCAAATGGTATTGCTTCTTAACCATTTGGTTAAGTCAAGTGCTATGAAGACTTTATTTTTAAAAATTAAATTAAATCATTTCATTTAAAATCAATATGTCCCCCTCCCAATTAAAAATAAAAAGAAAACAAAATCCTTGAATCAATTATGTATAACCAAGCAAAACAAATTTTCATTACGTACTAATGTAGTTTATAACTTTTGTTGTCCTTCATCTCTCTCACCTGCAGTGATTCTAAACTGAGGTCAGCCTTCCTTACCAATTACTAAATAACCATCTTTAAGCAACTGAATTCATTTCTTGCCTATTTGGTAGGATGGGGAAGTATAGGTCAGTCAGATAGTTGGATTTCAGAGGAAGTAAAAGGAAGAGACAGTTGGATCTTAAGATGTAGTGTATAAGTCTATGAGGAAGTGCTATCCATTCTCAATCCTAGCATGTATCTTCAGTGCCATGAGAGTACAATTCTACCCAGTAGGCACTTGATAAATATTTGGTGAAGGAAGGACAAAAGAAGAGGGGTAGGAGGGAGTGAGGGAGGAAAGAAGAAAAAGGAATAAAGGAGAGAAGGGTATAGTTGGTTGCTGAAATGAACAGAGACACACAAAAAAATGAAGTTGGGAAGCCTACTGGCTCTTTGAGAAGCTTTATAGCCCACTTTCATTTTTTTGGGAATTTGAGTTATTATTAATTTTCAAAATTATAGATATCTCCATGCAAAGAAGCAAAGTCACTCTTCCCCTTCCTTTAGTCATGACATTTCACATATCACAGAATATCTTACCCATTTTTCTCTCTGATCTTAAAATACAAAATGAGTGAAATGAACTACATTGTAGAAGTAGTAGTGATGTAGTAGATTACAAATCAAATAAACATATGTACAGTTAAACTCTCTCTTACCCAAACCCCTCCACTTTCCCCTTAAATGCATGTAAGCAATTGCTCAATGGAAAACTAGGTAATAAAGTCCTTCAGGAATTTCTAAGATATACTGGAATTTCAGTATTTTAATCTGTCTCTGATATAATTCCTTTTCTTCACATAAGTATGAGATATATCCCCCTCCTTCCTCCCTTGGATTGAAAGGTACTACATAAGGTCATTTTGCCACCATAAGACTTTGTGTTAGAAATGGAAATTAAACTGTTTGAAAAACTGAGGAATTGAATTTTATAAATGGATGTATTTATTTTATATCATGTTTTTAAAAATGCAAAGGGATGTCATTGCAAGAGATCTATGATGAGCAGGTCCTATCATATCCTCCACTGCATTATTTCTCTTTAAACTTTATGTAAGAGTTTGGGAGAGGTTACCTTACAGGTCTGAGCACTATGTACCCAAGACAGGACTTCCTCTGTAATAATAAAAGCTTTGGGAGAGTAACTATTCTGAACATCTCATTAGCAATAATGGGTATCAGTTGGGCAGGCCAAATTCTTAATGCTGGTTGTTCTTCTTTGAAAAATGCATTAATTTTGCATTATGAAGAGATCACTTAATGTCAAAACATTTAAAGTCTCATTGGATTTAAATTGATTTGCCTTGCTAAAGAGCTTAGTTGATTTGATTTATATTATTTTTTCTCATCTGGAAACTCTTTAAAAGTTATCTTTTCCAAAGCTTTCCCATATAACAATCAAAACTTATAGGTCACGAATTCTCTATTTTTCCATTTCCAGTCTAATATGTTTTTTTTCCTTTTGAGATCTTGGCACTTGGGTACACTGAAAAGCTGTTCAAAGTAGTTTTATAGAACAATGACCTTAAGTCCTGGCTTTTGCTATAGAGTCCAAATAGGACCGACTGGGTAGCTAGATGGATTAGTGTCTGCCTGAAGGGAGGAAGACTCATTTTCCTGAATTCAAATCTCATCTCGGACACTTAAGAGATAGGACTCATGAAACCTTTAATTTCAAGAATCAGTTACTGTGATGGAATTAGGAAGGAGTGTAATACTTTGGGAGCAGCACATTAATGGGCATTAGAAGATCTGGGTTCTGTTGTTACCATAGGAGAGTCACAGGACCTTGTACCTTAGTGCACTCATTCAATAATATGGGGATAATAATAGATAACCCTATTACACAAGATCAAATGAGATAATAAATGATGAAGCCATTTGCAAAGTTTAAACAGCTAATGAAATGTCAAGTAGGTAAATAGACCTTCAGGAAGCTCCTGGGATGATATATGGAGGTATTGAGGAAAACCTACAACTATAGAATTTAAGTTCCTGCTGGGTTGCTTTTCTTTTTCCCTTCATTATTTCTCTTTATTTCTCTCCTCAGCACCCAGCATAATTTTGTGAACCTAGCAAGTATTGAATAAATATTTGTTTAGTTGGGTTAGATCTGAGCCTTGGGCTTGGCTCTCAATTTTCTGTGCCTCAGCTTCCTCATCAACTATAAAGTAGGGCTAGTGAGATTTAGAATACCACATAGGGTTATTGTATGGGAAAGCTGAAAGAGAAAGTATGACATATTAAATACATTTAACATCATCATCATCACTATTGCTATTGCTCTTATTATTATTAGGCAGAGGAGAAGGGATGTTACCAGTGATTAAAACCAGGGAACATGGTAGTAAATGGATCTTTGAGTAGTAATAGTACTTCTAGGACCAGAAATTTGACTTGAGTGACATCTTCTTCTTGTTATAGTCTTCTGATGCTTTTCATAAAATACATTGATTTCTAAACAGGTTGGGACTAGAATGAATATATGAGCCTTAAGCCTTGCCCTAAAAATAATTTTCCATAGACATTAGCATCTTTTATTTTTTTTTAAATCTCACCTTTTGGACCTGGAATCTCCTCATAATTCCTCCCCCATACAGCCACTCACCCATCCACCCACTCTGGGTTGCTATCTTTAGCTGCCCAAGGTGGGTAGATGAATAATTAGTTCCATATTGAGTATGTATAACCCACAGAAATAAAATAATAATTTTATTTAATGATTCAAAGTCAGTCCCCAGATTTCCCAAATGTCTGGACCCTAAAAGTTCCATCTGCTTCCCTGACCCCAAGTATTTTTAAGGTTTACAGTAAGGAGTATGTATACATGGGGTTATATAACACAAACACACATAATATGTACACACATATATACATGAATATATATTCATATCCACATATGTACATGTATCTCCTCCAATGGAATGTTAGTTCCATGAGGGCAAGGGCTATTTTATTTTTGTCCAACTAGATGCCTATATATGTTATATATGCATATTTATATGCACACAAATACATATAAATATTTATAATTCATATCAGCACAATTATTTTAAGGTTACAGATCTTTTTCTTTAATAATTCAATTCAACAGGCATTTTAAAAAATACCTATGTTGTGCAAGACACTATCCCCGCTTCTGGGGATATAAATTAAGAATAGAACAGTTCCTGCCCTTGTGGAGCTTATATTCTACTGCAGGTGATACAACATGTGCTCAAATAAGAAAATATAAAGGAATACAAGATTATTTCAGGAGGGAACGAATGCTAACAACAGAGAGCTTTAAGGAAGGATTCCTGCAGAAGGTGCCTATGCTCAATAAATGCTTGTTTACTATCCACTTGGAGACTGGATTGTAAGTCCTGCTGATTCTGTGTCTAATGCATTTCCAACTTCATCATACTGCTTCAGAATTTTACGGTTAATGTATAAAAATATTTCATATCCATGGAACAATGAAAACAGTATACACTAGAATATTCGATTCCATCATCATTATTTGTTCACTGTTATCATAGATGCCATTGACACAACAATTTCCAGCTCAGAGGAACATAAATTTCTTTGCAATTTATCTTGTTCAATCCAATTACCTCTGAAAGGACAACACCTTAAGCGTGGGCTACTAGACCTACTCTTCTTAGCACTTATGAATGGATTTAAATGGATTTATTTATCTACAGAAATAACTTATTCACATAATCTCTGGCTTCAAATCATAATAACTTTATTGGAATTCAGGTTATCAGCTCTAACCATGTTACTTCTGCAGAGACTCAATGGCCCCAAGTAGTTTGGTTTTTAATTTACCATTTGTCATCCAGGGAGGGCATTGAAAAATAAAGCTGAAAAGAGCTGCCAAAAAAAAAAAAAGCAGCCAAAATGGTTAAGAGGAGGCAAAACTTGCATGTAAGAATCTACATTCTTTTATTAGACTGAATGACCTCTCAGATCTGATCTAGCTCTATTCTGTGAAAATGTGTACTAAAAAAGTCTCTCTCTCCTGTATATTTTTTCTTCATGTGTTCCAATAGTCCTGTTAAATTACATTTAGACACTCACTCTATTTTATATAGCTATGGAATGTGTACATGCATAGAGAAATGGATAGACATATCTGTTGATACAGATAGACAGCAGCATGGCATTATGTAATGTAAACTTGAAATTATGAACAACTGGATTAAAGTCCTGCCTGACACATACAGGTTATACAGCAATGGGCAAGTCATGGGCAACTTCTCAATGCCCCTAATCCAAGAAGTTCTCAACCGTTTTTGTGTCATGGACCATTTCTCAGAAAAAAAAAATGCCTTTAAAATGTATTTTAAAGAAAATAATAAATTTTACTTAGAGTTTGGTGACATGTAATTTTTTTTTTCTCACTCAGGTTCAGGGATACTCCACAATCGATTTACTGATCCCTTCCATGGACTCCAGGTTAAGATGTCTTTCCTTAGGCAATGCTCTAAGAGTATAAGTTGCCAAACATTTGCCTGTCTACTTTGGTAGGAGGTTCCTCAAAGAAATTTCCAATAAAGTCAGGAGCACACCTCATTTTATATATAAAACACACACATATAACTATACAGAATAGTAAATGGCAGAGTTAGTACTTGTATCCATGGATGTTGATTACTTCAGAGCTCTTGAAGGTTAGACTTTAAGGAATCTAAAATAACCATAATATAGTAAAGAACCAGAGTTTGAAGGAAAGATCTCAATATTGCTCCTGAGCAGCAAAACAGAATCATAGATTATAGCTAAAGAGGGGCTTATATATCATCTAGTCCAGCAGATATATATCTAGAACCAAAGCTTTCTGACTTCCAGTTTCATGTTCCTTTCAAAACAAACAAAAACCCAATATACTAAGGCTTAGACATTTTTTTTTCATAAAAAAGGACCTTTATACACAGTTCCAAAATAGAAGTAGCTCCAGAATTTGGAGCCAAGAAATCTCAGTTCATGTCCTAGTTTTGACAAGAACAAACTGCAGTCTTCTAATTGAACTCCATGCCTCAAGTCTCTCCATCCTCTAGTCCATCCTTTTCTCTTCCTTTAAATAATTTTTTTTCTCAAAGTATAGTTCTGACCACATTGCCTCTCATTGTCTCTTCCTGTTAATCCCCAAAGGTTCCTGATTCCTGCTAGCAGCAAAGATAAAATCCTCAAGAGAGGATTTTGAACATTTTAAACCTCACACATTGTCTCCTCCTTGTCTTTCTAATCTTTCACTTCATTCTCCTCCATGGATTCTAAGTAGAATACAGCTATATTGGTCTACTTGCTCCTCATAATTGACATTTTATCTCTTGATTCAGTGTCTTTGAGTTGATTGTTCTCTATGCCCAAAATATTCTTCCTCCTTTCCTCCATCTTTTAGCTTCCCAGGAATCCCATGAGTCTCAGTTCCAACTTCAACTTTTCTCCAAGAGGCCTTCCTAGTTTTTCTTCTCCCTCCTCCCACACATTGCCTTTTCTTAAAGATAGGTTTACTCTGTATATCTTGTATGTAACTATTTTTATGTTGTATTTCTCCTCGCCCACTCCATTAATATGTGAACTCCTGGAAGGCATGGTCCCTGGTTTTGCTTTTTTGCTTAGCACACTTTCTGGTACATAGTAAACACTTTGTAAATGCTTGCTGACTAATTTGAGCTAACGCATTTTACCTTTGTTGGCCTTTTTCTTCAACTACAAAATGGGTATAATAATACTATTACTATCACATTCACAGGTTTTTTTTTTATAAATTCCCATTATCAAATATAAAATGCTTCCAAAATGTAGTGGTGCTATTATTATGTTCATTTTTTACAGCTCACAGCAGATTAGAATCATCAATAAAATACATTTTTAAAGGGTGGCTAGGGATGGGAATATAGATAACAAGGAATGATCCACTGACACTTTAGCAGAAATGGAAGAAATAAGGAAGCAAACAAATAAAACTATTCAACATACACACACATTTAAAAAAAAAAAACTAAGCAGTATAGGGACTTTCAGTGTTGGTACACTATATCTCACATATCAGTCATCTCTGACATTACAACAATAAAACAGAGTGGTGCAATTCAATGTTTGAGGTTCAGAATTTTAACCCTGAGCCATTAAGGAAAAGTTGAAATTGTGTTCAGTATATTGTTGATGGAAGCAGTAGAGCATGGGATGTTTTACAATGTTCTCTACAAGTCAAAAAACAGTTTTAAAATATGAAGAAATTTCAGTGCCTCAAGGGGAAAGTTTCAGATATGGGGAAAATGTACTTATATGAAACAACTCATGACAGGATAATTACAAAGCAGGTGGTAAAGAAATGAAAATTTTAGCTAGAATTATAGAATCTCAGTGGGAAACAAACCATGCCTGAACAAGAATCTTGTCTACAAACTACCCCAAAGTTGATCACCGGCTCCAGCATTGCTTGGATTCCTCCAATAATGGGGAACTTATGACTTTTTATAATAACCCATTCTATCTTCAGACCATTCTTATTATCCAGGAAAATTTTTCCTGACATCAAGTCTAAATTTGACTTTTTGTAACTTCTAACCTGTGTTGCTCCTTGTTCTGACTTCTAAGGTCAATCAGAAGGAAGGTAATTCCATACTTGGCATGATAGCTCTAAAACACATAAGGAAATGGTAATCTCTCCCCTAAATACTCTCCTTCTAAACACTCTGAGTTTCCTAAAATAGATACATAGAAAGCATCCTCTCTAGAATGTTCCTAATCCTGGTCACAAAGAGATTTCAAAGACTAAAAACATTATTGAAAAATAAGTTAGCTTAAAGGCAGATTTATAATCTAGTATATCACTGGAGGAAGATGGGGATGTTTAACAGACTTCATAAGCCAACTGAAGTGGCTATCATGGAGTCAGCAATGATTTAAACAAAACTTTTCTGCTGTTATTGACCAAAACAAACTGGACAGCCTATTGTTCACAGACTGACTAGTGACTGGATATTACATACTTCTTTATAGCCTAAAATGGCATAATTGCCCAAATAAAAGTATTTTTAATCATTAAAATTACTAAAATATATATTATAAACTAATACATTATGTATAGATTATATAAACAAATGAATATCTATCAATCTATTTTTTCCCTACAAAAGTCATTCTAATGTTCTCTAAGAGGAAGGGAAGAGAAGGATAAGATACTAGGTTGGTCTGATAAGAGAAGAAGGAAGTGACTGAATTCATGACAGATGAAAGAATTCAAGATAATGAGAAACATTTTTTTCAATGAGTCCATATATATTTCTATACTAGGGTATGTGAGCTTCCCCTTTGTAGCCTCCTCTCAGTTGGTCTTATTTATGCACTCTGGTATTGGTAACATTACCATTAGAGGAAATGACCATTCCTAAGTGATGGCATATGGTTATAGACATTTGATTCTTGATCAATTCATTTTCTTCCTTAATAGTAATATCAGCTATTTTTATTATTTTCCCTTAATATTTCCTCCTCCAATTTTTATTAAATTAGGTAATTCCTTCTGGAAATTCTTTAGATTATTTGTGGTATTAATTGATCACATAGCACATTCATGATTTGACGATCTAATTGTACTACAAAACTGGCTGGTTTGTGAATGCATTTCTCTATGTTATCTTTGAATATCTCAGTAATAGTTTTTCATCATACTCAAGTCTAGATCTAAACTGGGAGAGTGCCTGGACTTGTGATTTCAGTGGAGTGGTCAATTTCTAGGTGAGGAAACTCCTACCATGCAAGTCAAATACCATTTTTTTTTGAAACATACAGTCCTAGAGATTTTCTTAGAGTACTGAGAGGCTAATAGTTACAAGATAAATAAGGAAGAATAGTTACAAGAAAAAATATATTCTTAGTTAATTCCTATAGAACTTGAGCACATTCATATATGTTTGAGATACCTTGCCTTTAGGTATGTTACCCAATGGAAAGTGTGCAAAAACTAGAAATAGGAGACTGTTAAAATCCTGATACTGAACCTTTCTAGATATATGATTGTGGACAAGTTTCTGAGCCTCATTTTCCTCATATAGATTTAGAGGTAGAAGGGCTATTAACAATGACCTCATTTTGGGATTATAGGACCAACAGTTGATAGAAGGAACTCCTGAGACCTAATTAAATTTCTTCTAAGATATCTAGAAATCAAAAGGCAAGGAGGTTAACAAATTTGCCCAAAGGTATATGGCTAATAAGTGGCAGATCTTTGCACTCTAAATCCAAGGCTCTTTCCACTATACCATGGTCTTTCTGCAACCCATGTCAAAGAGTTGTTTCAAAGAAAGTATTATGAACTTTAAAGATTTATAAAAGTTAATTGTCTTCATATTGTTTAGAGAAAGGTTTTATTAGTCAAATTAGTATGGAAAATGTTTAAGTTGCTTGAAAGCAGATACTAATTTAGATCTGGAAGCTACATGTTTGCTAGATGACACTGAAATCAAAAATAAGTGATTTTTGTTTCCTTAGAGTTTCCCATAATTTGATTTATTCTCAACTTTTCAGGAACACATCAAATAAGTAGAATGAATTTAATCACAATAACATAATTTCCATATGAAAATTTAGATTCATCATGGAAATAGATATCTAGTCTAAATCAGTGATTTGAAAATTTCAACTTTGAATGACTTTGATCAATCCAACCAGAAAAATCCAAGGTCCATGTTCATCACTAATCTTCATGATTAGAATGATGTAATAAAACCAAACTTCCATTTTACCATTATTTTCACCATTCTGATGGGTTTTTAAGTCAGTGGAGAAATCATGCTGTTTGAAGTTTTATTTAAAAATACCTCATTTTTTGACATTTGGAAATTTTGGGAGGATAATTTGAGTGGAGCAAGGGGGTGGTATGATGGTGATAAGTGATTGAAGAAGTTTGCCTGAAAAATCACAAAAGAGCAGTAAAAAATGGGACACCTTATGACTGATACTTATAGAAGTAAGAGATAGACTGCCAAGGTGGAGATGGTACTGTATTGAAAATATGTGGGCTCAAATTTCCACTCTGGAACTTTGTCGTGTGATCATGGGCAAATCATCCAATTTCTTTTGAGGCTTGGACAAGCCACTAAAGACTTATTTCAGGTTGTAATCTTGTTTGGTTGAAAAAAGTCTCACTATAAAGATATAGAGATTATGTCATATTATTGATCCCAAAGACCAAACCATAGAGACAAATGAATATATACCAGCATATTTATTAGTATTGTCAAGTAAATATTTTTAGTACCTAGCATATCTCAATACTGCAAGGACCTATGTATGCCCTCTAGCAAAGATAATAATTCCTCTATGACTTAATATCTGGTTATTGAGAGCCATTAGATCCCAAAATTTATTATCTTGTAGGTGACCTAGTGAGAAACTTCTCTATCATTGACTAGTATGGTTTTTAGACAACAGACATATACTTAAATTACTGGCCCAGGAATTCTCAGAAGGATATTGTCAGGATCAATTAAAATAAGGTACATAAATTATATTGTGAACTTTGATGTACTATGCAAGTCATACTATGAAGTTGAATAAATGATTTTCCATCGTTTTTTCATTTTAAAATTCATTAAAAATATATCTTGTTTCCTTTTTGTGTTTATGCTAGTTACTTCTCACTCCTTTTATTTTGAATCCTTATAGAGCATTATTTTAACTAGCATAGCTTTAAAAAAAAAAGAAATAATGATGGCATATTATATAAAATTCTAAGGTTGAGAGAGAATTTTAAAATGTAGCAGTGATGTGATCCAGTGGAGAGTGCTATGTTGACAACTAGTCACAGATATTTCAAGTCATTTAACCTCTGTCTGTCTCAGATTCCTCATCTATAAAATGCAGTTATCTGTCACCGGATTGTTGCAAGGATAAAATGAAATAATATTTGCAAAGAACTTTGTGAACATTAAAGTGTTCTATAAATACGAGCTGCTACTACTATTGCTAAAACTTTGTGAAGTAGGTAGTAGTAAGACATTATAGTATAATAGAAAGAATGCTTAAAAAGAAAAAAAGCGTTGGACATAGAATCTGATATTCTAGGTTCTTATGCTAGCTTTTTTATTTTTACAGAATAGGAGACTTAAAGCTCAGAGAATAAACTGAGTTGCCTAATATCACATAGCTAGATAGTGCAGTGGCCTGTATTAGAATCCAGGCCTTCTAATTTTTGGCACAGTAATCTTTCTACTATTGTATGTAGCTTTCATTGCTTCTAAGTATCCCAATCTGGGAAGCAGTTTGGAAAGAGACAGCTTGAACTTTAATCTTCCATCTAAGCAGGCAACTTAGTAATAACTTGTATTTTATGGACCCTTTGAAGTGGAAAATTGAGTCTACTTGAAGCGTTCCTTTCCTACTATCATGGCTAATATAACCCTGCAAGAAACCACTACTGACTGGGCTGATTTTAATCCCAAGCGTAGTTTCTAAAACCACTGTAAACAGCAAATATAGCAGTATCATAACTTTTGGGAACTTGCATGAGCACCCTTCTATAATGTTCTGTAAATGTGTTCATAGATGGCTTTCATTTTCCTTCCCTTCCCTTCTGTTGTGTGGATTTTCACTGCCCAGGATTACTCATTACTTTTTACCCCAAATCAATACCAAAGATAAAATGGTTAAAAATATCATTTTCTAAGCCAAAGGATGACTTATTTTGTCCACTATCATAGAAAATGAGTACATTAACTGGTGTAATAGTGAACCTTGATTTTAAATCTAATAAGCCTGACAAAGGGAAGCAGCTGCCTGGAAATGGGAACATCTGGCTTCCTAACAGGGAAGTATGAAGTGAAGAATGGCATTAGAAAACAAAATATCTATTTGTACTTCATCCTGGAGGGTTTTAATTAAAATTGTTATTGGCAAAGTGTAGTAGAAAGAACTGCACACAGGGAGTCAGAAAACCAGGGTCTAGTACTGTCTCTGCTACAATGGGTGTGTAACCTCAAACAGATTACTTTCCTTCACTGAGGCTTAAATTTAATTGTTTAAATTGTTCCTTAATTTTCAAAAGGAGAGGCGTGAACTGGATAGTTTCTAAGGGTTTGGAATTCTTTGATTCCAAGTCTTTGTTGGATTGCTAAATTACTTGGTATATTCTCTATTTTCAAAGTCTGTGCCAAGATACTGAATCATTGGTCCAAAACATTTGGCTCAAATGTGGTATGTGGAAAAGAGCCATGGAGATTTGAACTCAAAGCATTTAGGATTAAATTCCTGGTGGGTCACCTACCAGTTGTATGACTTTGAGCCAAATGCTTAACTGCTTTGTGACTCAATTTTCTCATCTGTAAAATGATGGGATTAGGTCCCTTTGAGCTCTAATCATATAATCCTAAATGAGAAATCTTAGAACAAAAATCTCAGTTTTAATAAATACGATGAAATTGGCAGTTCTGAATTCCCTACCTCCTCAAGAAACCTTACTGTTAAAAAATAGAATACATAGGGCAACATCAATGATGCAACAAAAAACTTAGAAGTGGAGATTTTTCTATCTGTCCAGTTCAGCTTCCCCATTAACCCACTTTGGACCTTTTTCTTTCATTTTTTTTCTTATTCTCTTAAAATAAAACACCAAGGAGCCTACAGGAGTTCAGTTAATTGTCAGAAGGCTCAAAGTGGTGCTATTCTCTAGTTCCAAGTAGCCATGGTTGGATTTTAATTGGCAGCATTTGGGTAGTTCCAAACTGAAAACAAATTTCTGAAAACAAATCCTCCAACAGCCAATGCAAAGTATTTCATTGCCAAGAGAAGCATCCACAACCTTTCACAGAAGATAAACACATTCAATATGGTGTCTAGGAAAACACATACACACAAATTGAAATTCTGTGTTATATTTAATACTAAAAATCTGAAATCTACTTAGTAAGTTGTGATTCACAATTATGTTGAACAATGTGCTGATGGCAGCTTAGCATTTATGAGTAGTAGTCTGGTCTCATAATAATCTTGTCGCATTTTGGTCTGCATGTCTGTTATAATCAAAAAGCAAGAAAAGAACATACCTTTAATTTCAAGAATCAATTACTGTGATGGAATTAGGGCACTGGGATATTACAGAGCAGGTGTTAGCACTTAAGAAATTAAAAGACAAATATATGCTTGGGTACATATAATATGCATCTATACAAGTCAATGCCTAATAACCTCTTGTCTTCAAATAGTACTTTATTTCATAAATGCGTAATCCAGATGTGAATTTGATTGCCTCCAGAATGTCTCAACGAAAAAATGGCAGGGAGATGTTTGAATTACATCAATTTTAGAAGTAAAGAAATTACTTTCCCAGATAGACCTATATATCATATTGCCATGGACAAAGTAAGATTTTTTTTGAGGAAAATTCCATTTGACTAGGTGTTATTTACAAATCATCCAAGAATCCTGAGACTAATCCAACCAATGAGTCAGCCAGCTCTTCATGTGAAATAATACTAATTCAGAGTGATGAAATGTAAAAAGGCTTTGCAATCAGATGAACTGGCTCCAAATCCTCTATCTTATCATTTCTTTCACTATGACATTGGGCAAGACACTTGGGACTTGTAAAATGGGGAGTTAGACTAGACTTTTTAATTGGAAGGTATGTGGATCCTTAGTCTAGAGATGAGAAGATATAGCTTTCTTCAAGTATTTGAAAGGACATCATACAAAAGTGAAATTAGACTTGTTTTACTGATCTCTGAAAGCAGAAATAGAAGCAAAGGAAGCAAGATGCAAAAAGACTAGTAGTCCCTCATACATGTGGAAGAGTGAGGGGGTATGTCACTTCCTGACAACTGGGACTCTTTAGAAGTAGAGTGGACTTTCTTTGAAAGTAGAAGGCTGGGAGGTCTTTTAATGGAAGGTCAATGCCTATTCATTGGGGATATTGCAAAGGGGAACTTTTGAATAGATTTGCTTGAACTAGATGGCCTCTGAAGATCTTGTAAAACTCTCAATCCTACAAATTCAACAAAGCTAATCTTATGAATATTCTTGCTTTTATCTGTTGCTAGCAGGCAGCATCCAAATGGGAAGGGGGCTAATGCCCTCTTTTGGGCTACAGGCAAAGACTTTGGCCTCAATGCGGTCTCTCATTTTATAGTAACTAGTAATTTCATGAGATGAATTTTTGGGGGGCAAAAGAGGGATATGAGACTGATTTCATCAGTGTAGAAAGCACCTTGGATACATTCGTTTAACAAAAGCAAATAGAAAATTGCTACTTCACAAGCTGGGAAAAATCATGAGGAGTGTGAGAAACTTGTCAAGAGGATAAGGACAGTAACTGGTATTATAGGTTACTATTATAGCTACTATAGACAACTGGTAGAAAAAGGTTTTTAAAATTGAAATTAATCCCTTAATCTTCTATTGTTGATGAATAGGCTACTATTATGACTACTTAAATTAGTCATTTGAGCAGAACCAAGGAGCTAGTGTGTGAGACAAAGAAAAGCAAATCAACCTCTGACTCATGTCTCTGGCAATGCCAGCCTCAATTTCTAGTTCATCTTCCAATTTAGTTGAAGACAATGTCAGTGTTAAGTGACAGTGATGCAATCTGAAGCCTAAATTCTAGTAGATTCTATCTAGCATTCATATTTAGCTAGTGGCCAGCTGCTTCTAGTACAGGAAGGTGTTAAATTGACCTGGCATCACATGCAATTCAAAGCTGGGAAAAGGGAAATGGATGGCTTGATAGTTGTCTAGGCTTTTGTCATAAACCAAAGCCAACCTGCTTGGCTTCATTTGATATTGTTGTCCCTTTTTCTTTGTCCCTTTTTCAATGATGAGAACAACTTTTGAATTAGAAAACTCCATCTTTGATTCAATTAAAAAAGAAAGACATATTTAGTACAAAGTATGGACAACTTACTAGTTGCCATTTCATAATGGGGATAGGTAGTGAAATTTTGGACACTGGAGGAATTCCCAAAACATTGGATCATTGCCTAAAGGATATTTTTGAAAGAATTCCTACCGGGGATTTGACAAAATGATCCCTAACAGCTTTTCTAGAATGCAGATCCTATAATTATTTTGGCATTGTTCAGCTATTATTTAAGACTGACCATAGAAATTATCATTGTTAATTTATTCAGGATGATTGAGTAATAAACATCTCAGGTTTCAGTTTATTTATTTATATGATAGAGATTATGGAGAGATTAGTGTCAATTGATCTCACATTGTTGTTAGGAGAAAAGAGCATAGAAATTAAGGGGGAAACAGTGGCACTTAAAACTGTGTTCATCAACTGAAATTTTTGGTTAGGTTTTTGGCTAATGGCAGAAACCATTTTTGTAGTTATTGATTGGTCTCTATGGCTGATGACAGAAAACATTTCCTATGCTGCTTTGCCACCCACTAAAGTCCCCACCTGGGCACTTATAGGAATCAGCAACAATATGATGAATGAATGAGAATGTCATGCTATTTTATTCCAGTTTATTCTTGTTTTGCCTTTGTTGCTCTCTGTGATTCATTGCTTATACAGCTAGGTGTTGCAGTGAGAACTGAGTAGGACTTAGAATCAGGAGATCTGGGTTCATTTCCCAGGAGGCAGTTACAGTGCAAAGAAAACCAGACACAGGAAAGATGTGGACCTTGTAGATCAAGTGAAAAGGCAAATATCTTAGTTTCACAATATATAAAATGGGGGGGGATATTACTTCTACTTTCTTTCTTATAGAATTGTTGTGTGTAAAAAGTAGGCTGTTGTTATTATCTATCACATCCTGGGTCACCTCAGTGTGGTAATCCATTTTCACCTGCATTTCTATCCATCACCTCATACTTCCTTTCCTAGACTTTTTCCACTCTATCAAATGAAGTTTTGCTATATTCCTATTATATTCTGGCTCTGGGCAAATAATATACATTTAAATATAAAAAAGCCCTTTATGTTACCTTGGAGGTAAATAAATTATACATAAGCATGTATATTTTGAGTAAATATAAAGTAATTTTGGATGTGGGGGGAGTGAGTACTAACAACTGGGGGATGCTTGGAAGGAAACTTACAGATTCTCAGGGTGGAAGTGAGGAGGTATTTCAGACCTCTTCAAATGACCAGAGGCAGAGGATGGAATGTCATCAATAGAGAATAGCAAGTAAGGCAGGTGGACTGGAATAAAGAATATGGGAACAAGGTAATGTAACATAGATCTAGAAAGGAGTGGCATTAGAGTCCTATTTTGGAAGGCTTTAAACACTGAACAGGGAAATTTCTATTTTATCATTGAAGCTATAGGTTTCAATGAATAAAGCTTATGGAAGAAGGGAGTGATATGGTTATATCTGAACTTGAGCAATATTATCTTTGCAGCTGCCTAGAAAAAAGGGATTGCTTAGGGAAGAGACTAGGTTGAAGGAAATTAATTAAGAAATGATTGTTATTATCCAGGTTGGGTGGTGGCCATCTGAGCAGAAAGAAGTAGACAGATGTAAGAGATATTGTGAAGGGAGAAATATAAGTCTTGGCAGAGAGTGTGAAGGTGGTGATGTTGGTAAGGGTGATTAATTGACTGTAGAACAGTGCCTGGAACCTAGTAGGTGCTTAATTTACAAAATTGAATTGAAAATCTGAGGGTGGCTCTGAGGTTACAAAAGGTGATGGACTAGAAAAATGGCTCTGCCTTCACAGAGAAAGCATAATTAAGAAAAGGAATAGATTCTGAGGGGGGGGTTGGTAATTAGGAAAAAATGATAGGTTCTAGGGGATAGAGATGGCAAGAAAATAATGAGTTTTGATTGGGGCATGTTGAGTTTGAGATGCTTACTGGACCTCCTGGCAAAGATGTCCAACAGGCAGTTGATGATTTGAGATTGCTGCAAGGGAATGCTATGTAAATTTGGGAGTCACTGTATAGGGATGATAATTGATCCCAAGGGAAATAAGGAGAGAAAAGAGAAACCAAAAACTTATAACAATACAGAGAGCAAGAAAAAAATAAATGAAAAACATTTATTAATGCTTACTATTTGCCAATTCATTTCAATAAACATTTATTAAATACCTACTCTGTACCAGGCACTGTGCTAACCACTGTATAAACAATTAAGAAAGAGGAGGATAGATTCCTGGAGCCATCTATCTAATGGGACTCAGGGGAGACAACACACAAAAACTCCAAGTATTGTGCTTAGTGCAGGGGATAAAAATAAAAAAAAAAGTATGGCTACCCACATTCTCAATGACCTCACATTCTAATAAGGGTAGGAAAGGGGGGAAATAAAAAAGAGAGAAGAGGGTCAAAGACAATCTTAGAGTATAAGTCATGAAGCTCATGGGTGAATAGTATGATAATATAATAATTCTGAGTTCCTTTCCTAAGAGTTTGGGAAGGGGGGTTTGCACCATGTTCTAGAACTAACTATTCCCTTTTCCCTCTGCTGACAGTACCTCCCCTCTCCTCATCAAGGGAGCTAAACCCAGACGTTAGAAGCTCAGGAATAAGCTCATCACTAACACTTCACCATAAATCTGCCAAAGGCAGGAAAATATGTTCTTAGGAGTAGAAAAGGTATCCAGGGTTTTCATTTCAATACTGATGCTTTAACAGTGCCCTGAATAAAGCAAGTTGATATATTGATTTATTTTTCAAAAGCAGAAAATTGCATTGCATGCAAACCTAAATAAACAGACCAACCAGACAGACAAAAACAAAACAAAACAAAACTTGCTTTGAATATCAGGAGATGCTGTTTTGGCAGCCGAGCAGGGCAAGAGCTTCAAAAGCCGCTCTTTAATGCTGCGCTTGGTACCGCTCTGAGAGTAGAGGAAACCTAGAAGATACATTTGCAGTTGTGTTAATACAGTCTTTGGAGTCCATTGGGTGCATGCTGGATGGTATAGCAGAGGAATTAAGGCAAGCAGGGATCAAGAAGCAGTCATTTGCTCAATAAAACTTAGTCATTTGGAACTAAAAGAATTCTCCCCTCCCTCTTTGAGGCATACTTTCAAATCTGAAAGCTTTCTTTCTATATCTGCATTTAAAAATGACATTTATTGTCATGAGCAGCAAAGGTAGCCCATTGGAAGGCTAAAGTTAGCACTTTTGAAAATGAAAAATAAAGAGCTGTGTTAACTTTTTCAAAGGTATAAAGGGAGGAGAAATTCAATAAACTTTATTGAAAACTGTTTAACTGGATTGAAATTTCACCCTGAAAAACAGCTTTGATGTTCCTTTTGATGATTCCCCAACCTCTCATCACTCACCATATCTGATTACAAAGGAGATCTTTCTTCTGCATGAATCAACAATAACCTGCTAGTACCTTTGCCTTCACTGAAAGTCAGAAAAGAGTGTTCTTGAGATGTAGCCGGTGCCTTGATTACCATAATTTGATATGCAGATATATGTCAATCCTTCAATTTTTTCCCCGCATATCAACATTAATGAATGTAGTTTATTCAAGTGGGGGTAATTTTAAAAAGGAACAAGATAGATTGGGAAAGATTTAACCTCAGACAGAGCAAGCTGAGAGGCATCTTGGAATCTGGGTAACCATGGTTGGTTAAAAGGAAAGTCTCAATAAAGGAGGGAGCATATTGGCAAGAATTTGAGACAAATGGTACTGTTAGTCATGGAAGTTATAACTGTCAAACTCAGTATTAACTTATTTACTTTTATTCAGCATTCCCAAATAAATGTAAAACAAAAGCTGCCAATTTAAACCAGGATAATATGACCTTCACAAAGCTGTCCAGGCCTTATGATGCTTGATCCGTTGGTAAGTTTACCTTATCATTGTTGGTACTTGGTCCTTCCCCAAGAAATACAAAAAGTCTTTGAAAATTCATTTTCCTTTACATTTTTTACACAATTCCCCCCACTTTCCTGTATCTACACCTTTGCTCATGTTGTTCTTCATATTTGGAACATCTTATCTTTTCTTCCATATTAAAATCTTAGTCATCTTTAAATATCCAGTTCAAATACTATCCCCTCTAAGAGATCTTTACTGGTCCCAATAATTTAAATTTGGCAAACTAAAGCAAAGTCCTGAGTGTCTCACTTTTGTCATGTCTTTAAGTTGCAGATCTTTTGAAGTGGTAACCTGGAACAAAATCTAAGAACTATGTAAAGAATTATATATTCTCTTTTTTAAAAAAGATGATTCTATTTAACAAGAAGAAAAGCAGTACTATATTGACCTTGCTATATATTATTGTCATTTTTTGACAGCTGTGTAAATATCTTCATGGTGTCCAGTGGTAAAAATCTAGAAATAGTCTGAGGAAAGCAGGATATGATATTATGTTAGACTAAAATTCTGTTTCCAAGAGGAAACTCAGAAAGTTAGATTGATATTGTTCCCTTTATTAGACAGATGCTTTTCACTGGATCTTTTTCTGAGTCAAGTTATGCCCTGGAGTATAGTTGAGTAGCTTGCTTTAAAGACAACTTTACTTTATTCCTTCACTTTTTTGGTGTCTTATCCTACTGCTGGGCAAAATGTTTCCAATGAATGACTACAGATTCGCATTTCACATATCTGTATTTAAAAAAAATTTTTTTGGGGGGGGGGGAATCTACATCTGTCATGAGAGACATCATTTTAGCTTTAATTTGGAGTTCCTTAGGTTAATGTGTAAATTTTTCAAGAGAAGCATGGGAGAGGATTATTAATGTTTCACACAAACTCTCTGCCAATAATGACAGGTCTTTGGGCCAGGACTTAATTTTTGATACGTTGATGGATTTATTTTCATCAGTACAAGTACAAGTAGTCTCTTCATTAATGCAAATGATGACCACACAATGCATTCTTATCTTGTGGGAAATAGAGAGGGATTCTTATTCTGGACATTACACATATCTTCTATAAATTAATAAAGTATTATTCTTTAGAGATTTTCTTACAATTGTTTTAATATTTTTAGGGTACTAGTGCAGTGGGCTTTAAGCTATAAATCTTTCATCTCTCAGGCTTAATGTTTGACTGGCCTACTTCCTTTTTGGAATTTTCACATTCTCTAAGATGATTTTTACAATATGTTTGGTGTGTAATACATTGTTGTTAATTTTTATTCTTCTAATATTTTTATATTATAAATGAGGAAACAAGCAAATAGATATTAATGATTTGTTTAGGATCATAAAGCTAGTATCTGAGGTCATATTTGAACTTACTCTTCCTTACTCTGGGTTTAGTGCTCTATCCACTGCTTAAATTCATCTAAATATCCAGTAGCTATTCAAGAAACATTATATGTATATATGAACTCAATGAGCTGCCTGTACTTCTATATGTCTTTGCCCCCACAATGAGAAACACAAATGATCAGAATTAGAAGGGAACTCAAAGGCTATCTAGGCCAATGTATACCAGAAAAAGAATCCCTTTCCAATATTCTGCCCCAAAGTGGTCATGCGGCCTATGGTGCAGAAAGAGGGGCACTGTCTTTTACCCTGTATTGAAAATGAGTTTTTCCATTAAAAAAATACATCTCCTTATATGTATAAATAATCAGTACTATCTAATCCCCATGGTTTGTCTTCCTTTATTCATTCTAATTCATATGTGAAGAAAACCAAAAGAAAAATAAAAACCAATGTGTCTTGGACCTCAAAAGGCAATAACTATGTAAGTATAGTTGAAATACATCCTTTTATTAACCTTGTATTATTAAACATAGTAAAGTGACTTTTCCCCATAATAAATTATTACTTAAAAATTACTAATGAGAGGAAACTCATTATCTCAAGACAACAAATTTCATTTTTGGACAGCTCTAATTGTTAGGAAGCTTAACCTTATTCAGCTTATCAAGCTGAAATTCTCTTCTCTATAGCTTCTGTTCAGTGTTCCTAGTTTTGACTTTTGTGGCCAAGCAGAACAAGTCTAATCCTTTTTTTAGTTATCTCTAAATACTAAAGATAGTTATCATGTCCTGCAATAAAACTTTTTCTAGGCTGAAAGTCACTATTTTAAAGTGAATCTTTATATGAAATCTTTATATGTTATAGTAGAAAAAATCTTGGACTTGCTGTTCCTTGGGTGAGATGCTCCATCTCCTGACTCTGCCTTTTCACTGGTCGTTTCTCATGCTTGGATTTCTCTCCTTCCTTGTCTCCAACAAACCTCATCTTTTTTAAAAAAGTTTTTTTTTTAATCTCCATGATACTAATGCCTTCTCTTGAAGATTTTTTTCAGCTTATTCTCTATATACTTAGTTATTGTCCACTCTCCCCCCATTAGTCCAGGAGCACCTTGAGAACAGGGAGTGCATGTTTCTACCTTTTTTGGTATCTCTAGCACTTAGTACAATGTCTACAACACAATAGTGATTTAATAAATGCTTGATGACTTGACTTTAGTAGGGCATGTTGCTGAGATTTTACTATAGGTAGAGTAGATACACTGGTCAATATAGTTTCCACACATAAATTGGCTATGGAAGCTATGATGCCAAGAAGAGAGCCACTAACCTAAGCAAACAAAATAAGCCAAACCAAATTCATTTAGATTTCTTTTAACTTTAAAGATTTTCTGCTATTCAGAATGTAACCTAAGATGCTACTATAACAGAATCCATAAAATTAAGCAACAGGAAAAGGGAATAAAAATTAAACACATCACCCAATTAAAAAAGAATTTATCAAGCACCTATTATGTGCCAGGCACTGTTTTAGGTGCTAGGAATACAAAGACAAAAATGAAATGGTCCCTTAAAGAACTGCCATTCTACGAGGGGACAAAGCAGGATTCTGAAGAAGTAGAGGCAGACGAAATACACCATTTAATGATTTAGTACTGGGGAAAAACATTTATGTTGATTAAAGAAAATAAATTCCATCTTAAAGACCTTAGTAATACTGAATAGAAGTTGGCTTATCATTGATCTTGGTACCTCCTCTTTCCAACCCTTCAGATTTAAATAGTGGTTTAAGTGAGTAGTCATTTTTCATCAGCTTCTTTCTTTCATGGATACAAGAAAAGCTATTCCATTTAAATGCTGGCTTCAGTGGTAAAAGATGAGCCATAAATTTTGGATTCAACAAGTACTGATGAGGATTAGATGAGGGGCAAGTCACCCCCTTCCCCAACTCTTCCCAGAAAATATTTATATAAGTGAAAATTATGGCCTTTATCTTCTTTCTAGTTCTGATTTAGTTAGTAACAGCCTAACAGAAGAAAAGAAAAACAATTCCTATGGTTTGACTTGAGAAGAAAGTTCCCTAATTCATAATTTATGGGCCCTATACTGATTCCCTCCTGTGCTTTTGAATTATGAACCCTGTTTTTCTTATAAACCAAATCTGCAGACAACTAGTGAATCGAAAATGCCTAATAACATTTTCTCAGACACAATGTCTCCTGTGGATTAATAAATATGACAAAAATCACCAGTGTTTCAGAGACCCCTTTGAGCCTCTCTCTTGACCCTCTTTTGAACCAAAGACAAGATTATTCATCAAAGGCATCTTTGAATAGCATTCTTTAAAT
Organism: Monodelphis domestica; assembly: GCF_027887165.1. NCBI lineage: Eukaryota > Metazoa > Chordata > Mammalia > Didelphimorphia > Didelphidae > Monodelphis > Monodelphis domestica. The sequence goes on from NC_077232.1 coordinate 104,353,626, forward strand.
TGCAAACATGAACTGGTTAGACAGCTAAGTAAGCCATGTGTCCATAGGTCAATGATATTCTTGGCATCCATTTAAAATTTTTGATTCAGATGTGATTTTCAAATTAATTCTCAAAAGGCAAATGCCAAATAACCTTTAGGTTTTTAGTTTTTTCCTTTTTAACCAGGTCTACTCCATTAACTAAACCAATTTTAGGTACATCCTGAGGTAGAAGTAAATGTTTAATAACTGACTCTCTAAAAATAAATGTATTTTACACATGTAAGTTTAATCTGAGTAGTTAACATTTCACCATCACTTTTTAAGTCTAGAAATCAGTAACAAAACCACTCCCTGATTTTTACTGTTTTTCAATTTCTAATGTATAAATGCTCACACTGAACATTTAAGAATCATCTACAACACATCCCTAGGTATATCCAACTTCTGTTGAGTGATATCAGCTCTAAGGTCCTTTCTAGCTTTGAATTCTATGACCTTATACATTATTATAATGACTCACATTAATGAAAGACACCAATGGAAAACAGGGGACTGGAAATCCAGAATTTTTGACTCCAAACTGAATCATATCTTTCCCGCAGATGTACCTTTCCAAATGTGTTTAGATTTGTCAAATATTAAAACACATTTGCCTTCCCCAGGACTCCAGTTATATTCCCTGAGGAAGTTGACTCTAGGTGCTTGCTGGGTTTTAAATTAAAATCAAATCAGCTGAATAAACCTCAAAGTAGATCATCTACATTTGGAGAAATGAAAGATTCTATGTAAAGAAATGATTCTTTATGGTGCCATTCAGGTATGCCCATTTCTATTAAATTAATTTTACACTTACCCTGTCCTATCCTTTTTCTCTCTGTATTTTTACTTCCCCACTTCTTTGGGGGTAGTTTTATATTCAATTCTTAATAATTTTATAGCCTGTATGTTTTTGAGTCATTCATGTAAAAAGGTAACTGGAAGTTGGTTTCTTCCTGCCAGCATCCTTTTCAATCCAACTCAATCCTCTTACCTCATTGCATCATTTAGTGAGTTATCAGTTAATTAATATAAACTATATTTAGAATCATAGAATTTCACAATGGGACAGATATTTAGAAAACATCTAATTCATCTCCACCCCAAATCCCCTTATTTTAAAGATGCAGAAACTAAAACTCAAGGAGATTAAATGATTCTTTTAAGGTCACACAGGTAGTCAATGTGGTAAAACAAGTCTAGATCTCTTTCATTAAAAGTCATCTAGGGCTGTACTGGAGCCAGCTCTCTAGAGAGCTGGTTGTTAAATGTTCAGGAAGAGTATTTACACATTGTTAATTGGGAAAGACTTTAAATCAGGACTTGTCTCATTGTTATGTTGATTGCCTAGACTTACAAAAGGGATGGAGAACAGGTTAATAACACATATAAAAGCTAAAAAAGTATTTCACACATTTTTTTTTTCTCTTTGGAGAGTCAGTTGCTAAATATTTACCAACACATGACTGGATTCCACAATGAAATATAAATGATTTTTGTATTCTCTGCAGTGCATCATTATTGTTCTTCACCAGTATAGATTCATCACTGCTAGAAGGATTCTGAGAACAATGGTAGAAGATTTTAATATTTTGAAATATACCATTAAAAGAGTTAAGATTTGAGAGAATTCTGGACTTGAGCATCATCAAGCTCATGTTTGGATCTTGACTCAGACTTAATGTCAACTTTTTCTTTTCTTTCTCATTACCAACACAATTTATATTGAGCTCTTACACTACACTGCATATATTAGTTTGCATGTTGTTATCCTCATTAGAATGTGAGTTTATTGAGAGCAGGGGCTGATTTTTGACTATTTTTGCATCACAAGTACCTAACACTGAACCTGGCCTATCATAGGTAAATAACAAAACCTTGTTGGTTTAAATTGCTAGTTTTAAATGACCCTAAATCTTCTGTAGAAATCATCGGCCTCTAATCCCAGGCCAACAACTACTGACCAAATATTGTTTGAATAAAGATGGTATATTTCTGTTGCCCTTTCCCAATGTTCTATAATATTTTAAAATGTTTTAAATCCAGCAGATTTTATAAGATGGACCATGGATTAGTGAATACATTTGAAGAAATGCTATTTAAACATTGCATTTTTTTTGTTCTCAAGAAAACAAGCATTGGAAACACATCTGAGAATTATTTTTTGATATATGCAGAAGCAATGGATTTATCCATATTGCCAACCGAGGAAAATACGTATCAGTAGAAGAAACTATCAAGGTACAACATATATTATAATACCTGCCATTATGGGTAGGGGTAGGTGTAGAAATGAGGGAGAGAACATGGGTTGAAAAACTTCAGAAAATGATTCTTAAAAATAGTATCAACATGTAATCAGGGAAAAATTTTAAAAATGAACAAAGAAACTATCACGAAGCCTATGTAAGTTTACCCTGAGTAACAGGTCAACTAGCATTTATTAGGTCCTTGATTTTTGAAGAGGATGGAGAATGACATTATAGTATATGCTAAATGTTGGTATACAAAGAAGAACAAAACCACACTTTCTACCCTCTAGGGGCTCAAAATCTAAAGGGGTAGGTTGGGAGATACAATCAACTAGGCACAAAGAAGATGTAGAAAGGCTAAACTTGGAGACAGAATAAATTCTTCAGAATTTGTATTACTTTGTATATATTTTTTATTTACTAATCTATGTACTTGTTGTATCTCCCAAAGTAACAGTGGGCAGGGATCATTTTTGTTTAAGTGTCTTCATTGTCTAAGACAATGCCACTGAAAGAGCAGGAATGTCATAAAAATTCATTGATTTGGACTGAAGAATTAAGAGATGAACCTGTTTTTTATATAATCAATTAAGAATATTAGACAGAATATTGCTATACTCCCTTCTCAGTATCCGTTTATAACTAAATTATGCCAGAAGTATCTGCCTGGGGGAAAACAGATAAACTACCACAAAAGGATCAGACCTGAGTTATCATCTTTGTTTAATTATGTAGTAAATTCAGAATCAGATCTGATCAAAATTTAAGACTTTGTTTTTTGGTTTCCTTCTTTCAGGATAAGAAAAAACAACATTTTCCTTTGGTGTTTCCTATAATAAAATTATATAACTTCAGATTTTCATTTGGGAACATTAAATATGTTGATTAAAGGAAGGAAGCTGACTAAACTGCATTTAAATTAATTTCCTGGTAATGGGAACCCAACAAAGTTATTTATTCAATTATTTTCAATTTGAGGGCATAAAATTAAAATACTGTTTTCTCATCAAAATATGAACCTTCTCTTTGCAAATAATTAATTTGCTTCTTACCCAAATTTACTGGAATTTGATTATGACCTGGACAAACTGTGCTACACTGGTCATCTCTCAAGCTGCAAATTTTGCTTTGTCAAGTAACTGTTATTAAATATGCTTCCCTCATGATATTTAACTTCCACATAAGAAGGCACTAATATCAGATATTAATTTTGTTATTAGTTAACAATTGGAAAGTAGGAAGAACTGTATTCAAAGTTTAGTTCTGCCATGTCCTACACATGTGACAAGGGCAGTTGATTGGTGCAGTGGATAGAGTTCTGGGCTTGATGTCAATTCTCTTGCATAACAATTCTACTCATGTAAGTAGAATATAGAATGAGGAGTGCTAGAAGAAGATGGTATGAATGACATGTGGTTAGGATTTCACAAAACATAAGAGGCAATAGGATGGGGTGGAGGGAAGGGATCTCAAAAAGGTGATCTGTATGGAGCTGAACTGGAAAACTATGAATAGAAAATGGGAAGGTAGGAGAGTGAGGTTCAAACAGACATGATACTCTGGAAAAATACTGGAAGTTGGGGAGAAAGATGAGATATTAAACAGAAGATAAAGAAAAGAATTAGATAAGGAGCATAAAAGACAGAAAAATAGGAGGTTGTGATCAGATGGAAGAATGTAAGAGTTAAATAATCATGGAAATGGAACACCTAAAGATGTTCATCAAGATGGTGACGTCACTGGGACATCCCTTTGTGTGGCTGAGGTGGGGAATAGATCATGGTATTTGAGGAGACTGAAGCAGATCTAGTAGTCAACTGTTTTTATTACCCATTTCACCTGCTAAATGCCTTTTTTTTTTAACAAGCATTTATTAAGCACTTGCTACATGCCATACTCTATGGTAGGTACTTGGATTAGGGACAAAACTGAAACTATCCCTCTTCCCAAAGAGTTTACATTTTATCAGGAGGAACAAGTGAATTTAAAAAAAAAAAACAACTAATGGGGCTGGGGAGGTGGAGTTGGGGGGAAGGCATCAGGAAAGGACTTATGTAAGGGTTGAATCTATGAACTAAGTAAAAAAGAATTCACTATTTTTCTTCAGTTACATGTAAAAACAATTCATTTGTTTTCTACAATTTTGAATTCCAAATATTCTCCCTCTTTCCCCTCCCCCAGATGGTAAGCAAGTTGATATAGGTTACACATGTGATATCATGTAAAAGATTTCCATATTAGTCATGTTGTAAGAGGAGACACATACTAAAAAATGCACAAAGAAAACAAAGTGAACTAATATGCTTTGGGGGTCACTTTCTAAATTCTGAGAAGCTTATGACCAGAAGGTGGCCCAGCAGAAGATTAATTTTTACATCTAAATAATTCACTAATTGTATCTACTATAATAGAGAGGGATTACAGTTTTAATCTGGGGAAAGGGCATCCATTCTTCAATCAAATTATAGATCTTAGAAGTTGTAAAGCTGACACAATAGCTGATATATTCATTAAATTTTTTTCTCCAGATAGACAATATATACTGATAGGCAGCTTCAAATTTCAATAGAGTTAAATATTCCCTAGATAAATTTTATTGCAAATATAGTTATCATTAGATTTTTTAAATCCCAACATAAAGAAGAATCTGAACATTTTTGGACAACTGTGAATCTTCTGAGAGTATTGCTTAGTGAAAGATATTTAATATTTTTCATATTTCTTTTCCACAATTCCTAGTAGCAAAGAACTTCCATCCTTTAACACTCAACTTTATTTTTTGTGATACTGCTCTTTTGTTTTCCATGTTTAGCATTCTCTACTTTTTTCTTTCAATTATATACATACATACATATGTATGTATGTATGAACCTTCCTAGTGGCCTTCAACTTTGACTGTCTTCATTTTGCAATCTTGAACCATATTTTCAGATAAATGTGTTCCCTTTATGCCCATCTTTACATTGAGTAACTGGGCAGGCTAGCTACTATGACCTGTTTTGAGGTATCTTGTCAAAATCATTAAAAAATTTCTCCTCTACTTCAACATCTAAAACAGGTGAGGGTGTAGAAACATTATCTTCACTGTGATTTTTGTTTGTTATGCCTCTGGAGTTAGAGGTAACTTTGATACCAATTCCAACATGGAATTAACAGTTGTTCAATCATATGGTTTTTCCTATGATAAACAATTGTGGGAGAGAAGTAGCCTAAAAGTGCCATCATGAAACTATGTATTTTTCACATTTTGCTTATTGGGTAAGAAGAATATGGAATATGATACAACTCATGTCAAGGAAATGCTGAAAGATGGAGGGCATGAAGTATTCCAAAGGGAATGGGTGACAGTCTGTACTGGCACCTTGAGTAGTCTCATTGATGAGATCACAAATCCATTAGTCAACCACTGTATTTTATATTTTAAAATATAACACATTTTAAAAACATAGACAACTGATAACCTGAGTTTATTTACTGGAAATTCTGCAGCTGATTCCATTTTGTGCACAATATCCATCAAATTCTTTATAGTATTAAAGAAATAATAATGGTTCTGAGGGGAAAGACTGTCTTGGTGCTTCTATTTCTTCAACTGAAAAATTAGAGCAATAACATTTGGTGTCTACTAACCTCAAGGAAGTTAAAGAGATAAATGAAGCACTTGTTTCTGCAAAATATGTCAAATGCTACATAAGCAGGAATGTAGAGCTTAGAACTATCAAGTATTACCTACTAGGTCCACTCCATTACTTTCTGCTGGGCCCCCCATCTTAACTCTATGGTCTTCTTTCTCCAATATGTCCCAGTAGGCTTCCTATCTTGGAAGATCTCTTGACTACTACTGTTTTCCCCTCCAGAATACCCATGTAATCCTAAAGCTCCTTTCTCTGATTGACTATTTTCTCCCAAAATATGCATTTACTCATTCCTCTCTGGAATCCAGAATTCTTTCTCTCTCATTAGTGCCTTGGGGCTATACCTCCCCCATCATTTTTCTATTTCTTTTTATGTGTTATCTTGCCTCATTACAGTATGAGCTCTTCGGAGGTAGGGGCTGTCTTTCTTTTTGCTTTGTATCTCCAGCACTTAGCACAGTGCTTAATAAATACTTATTAATGTTGTTCACTTTTAGTATTCTTTCCAGTCCTAGATCATTAAATTCATTGAGAAATGGGAATTCTTCAATTTTACTTCTGTACCCCTAGTATTTAACACAGTGCCTGGCACTAAATCCTTGTTGAATTGAATTAAATATAGATTAAAATTTATTCATTTAGTTGTGTAGACTATGTGTGTGTGTATCTATATATATACCAACTCTGACAAAGAGTGGGGAAATTAATGACTATGTATATCAATTTCAGGGTTCTTAAAAGATATCCAAAAGTCATCTAGTTTTCCTGCCCCACTCCTAAGAATGAATAAGCACTGGATTTGCAAGACCATCATAGTAAAGTCAATTGAATAAAGCAAGCAAATGTTTATTGAACAATTAATTATGGTCATTATCCCATCCTAGGAGTTGAAGGTCAAGAGAAGATGGGATTCCTGTATTCAAGTAGGGACATTTTCTACATCTGTGGCTCTGAGAAAGTCACAACCTCTTGGAGTTTCAATATCCTCATCTGTAAAATGAAACAGTTGGTCTTGATGTTCTTTAAGGGCCCTTCCAGATCTAAATGTATGAATTATTCATCCAATAAGAATATGTCTGTTACCCCAGCAAAAATAATGCTGCAGAACAAAGAAGGCACATTAGTAGAACTTCTGGAAACTATATCCAAGACCAAGAAGTTCCATGACACAGTTCATTGCCTTGCTCTCGCTCTATTTACTTGACTGCTCACTTTCAGTTGATCTTGCCTCTGCTGACTGCCTGTCTTTGTACCATTGTTATCAATATTCTTCTGATTCCTACCCAACTCTTTGGTTAACCTGTGAACTCTGACTTGACACTATACTTCATTCTGTTTATACTTTTATACTATAAAATGAACCATAGCTCTTTCCTCGGACGGGTCCATTTCCTGTTATTCATTCATCTCCTAATCATCCCCAAGAGTCAACTTCTGCCTTCTGAAAAACAATGGTAAAAGCTTTGTGAACTGCTGTTAGTATGTATTCTTCTTAGGTAACTGAGAGCTGTTTGATGAATTTTGGTGGTTATCTAGTGATGGAGAATGGACATGCTCTGAATTTTGTATATTTTCCCAAAGATCACCCTTCGTGGAGGTACTATTTTGAGGATCAACTGAAGTTTTATAATGAAATGAAAGGGATATCTGTCTATGTGAGAGACTGTTGTCATGCTGCCTCATCTCCCACTGCCTTGCACGTATACTATTTGGGGAGCAATCATTCAAGACATAGAGTCTTTGGATGGCTTCTACCTAAGCTATATTTCTCCTGTCTCGACTTGAAGTTTTAGCAAGCGATTGGGAGAGAGCGAATTAAATGGTACCTATTAGCCTATGGAAGGCTAGTTGAACTCTTCTAGTTAACAGTTCAATCATGATCAACTTTTTGCAGATCTTTGGGCTAAATGAGGAAAGAGCAGTCAGATTCCAAGACTCTCTGGAACAAGGACCCTGCTCTTTTCTGGCTTCCTATTTCCCACAGGGAAATGAACAATTTGTACTAAATGGACACTTGATTCACTGTTGCCATTTTGTTAATGATTATATAAAGATAAAAAATTTAGCAATAGAGGTCACAGCTTACTTTGCAAAGCCTCAACTAGCCAAAATCATAAAGAAGTGCAGATTTCTATCAACGTTTAAGAAACATTAAAATCACTTAAAATTTATTAACAATGACTGTGCCAGTAAGCACCACTCATTCATAAAGTTTCCCTCAGAAAAAAAAATCAGAGTTGGTTGCTGCATATACAATAAATATGAATTATATCAACCTGGGCTCACTGCCCAGAAACAAGGCACATTTGACAAACCCAGAGGAAAAAAAATCCCAAACAAGAGTAATGCCAAGGTCTCAATCAGTGCCAAACCCAAAACCAGGAAAATAAATGAATGCCCTGGGGACTAAAATAAAAGAACCCTCATTGCTAATTTTATTTTGATAAGTACTTTTAAAAAATTGATAATATATGATATAATAATTGCCCCTGACCATAGGTGACCCTGCTCATTTATATTTTCCTTCTACTGTAAATCAAGCCAGAAATGTTAGCATTGACAATTCATCCAGCCAAACAATCACCTAGATATTGCAAAAGAAAATCTATTTCATGGTGAATTTCTAGCTGTCCTCTGATACCTATTTGCCATTGACTGTCTTGACAGCTCAAAATCTTTTTTGTTTGTTTGTTTGTTTTAGGCTTTACATTTCTCCTACTTCATTCTGGGTTGAATGAGTTCAGTTGTTTGCTGTGGGTGGGAGAAGGAGATTTGGAAGGCAGAGATAGGAGGAAGAATCTATCACTACTTGAAGAAATCATAAAGAGACTTTCAACAAAATTCTAAAAAAATTATGGTTAGTATAACTCTTCATTCTATGGTTTGTCCAACATATAGTGTTGCTGGGCAATCTACTGTAGGGATTTAAAAGATATTTAATGCATATATTGATTATTCTAGAGGAATTTATCAGGAAGATAAATTTTAATCAAAAAAATTTCAGTGTAAGAAAATAAAAAGGAAACAGTAGATAGGTAGACAGGAAAGATGGTCTCTGAAATCTCTTCTAGTTCTGGAGTTATGATTCTGTTCTGTGATCCTTTCCCCTCCATCTTGACTTTGGAATTTGTGAGATAGTTGAAATCATATGGCCAAGTCTTCTGATTTTTATTCCAGGGTCATTTTTATTCTACTGAGTGATTATAGACAATGAAAATCACTTACAATATTTTACACAGATAGACATTTTGAATTCCTCCACAATAGTGATTTCTAAGGTTTCAGGTCAAAGATTTTTCAGGGTTTGTTTCCTATGCTTCAAGATACCAGACTGGTGAGGTTGGAGATGGGGCAAATTGAAGTTAAATGTATTCTTTGTGATTATTCTTCTTTTTTCCCTAAAAAATTGCCTAGGGTTCCCTCTCCCCATGCAATCACTTTTGTGTACTACAACTGTATTCAATCTCATGGATTGCATGGCCACATGGTAGGATTTGAGGAATATCTGTCATACCTTTATTAAAAAACATCTTTCTCAACAACTCACTTGTAAAATTGTGCTAGAATCACCAGTTTATGAAGACCAAATTAGCTGAGTATGTTATCTGAAAGGATTAATAATAATAATAATAATATCCTAAGTCTATAATAATAATAATAATAATCTAAGTCTAAGCCATTCCTGGCCATTAGACCTTTGCTCAAAATAATTTAATCCTCTAGATAAGAGGGCTAAGAGAATTGAACACAGAGTATTATGCTAAATAAAGAGAGGAATAACTGGTCTCCTTCATCTAATCGGAGGATCACAATATCTTACAATTGCTAGGGACCTCAGAGGCCACTTAGACAATCCACACTTGAACAAGAATGCCTTTTGCCAAGTATCCAACAAGTGGTCAACAAGTTTTTACCTGAAGATTTTTAGTGATGGGGAACCTAATAGGTTTTAAGCTAACCCATTCCACTGAGGGCTAACTTGATTGTTAGGAAGATTTTCTGTATATCAAATCTAAATTTACCTCCATAGTTCCTAATTTTGTCTGTTGGGGACAAACAATGCAAATACGGGTCTTCAAATACTTGAAAATAGCACTGATGTCTTTTCTTCTCCAAGTTATACATTCCCATTTCCTTATGGTAATCCCCAAGTGACATAATTGTGAGGATTTCACCATACCTGTTGCCCTAATAGAAACCGACAGAAACCTAATAGAAACTTGGTCAAACCCCATTTAGGGCTTTCTTGGCAGAGATACTGAATTCATTTGTCATTTCCTCCTCTAGCTCATTTTACAAATGAGGAAACTAAGGCAAATAGGTTTAAGTGACATGCCCAAAGTCACACAGCTAGTAAGTATCAAAGGCTGGATTTTTTAACTCTGAAAGGTGAGAACTCCTGACTTCAGAGCAGCATCTAGCTGCTCCTATGATAGCATTGTCTTTATTCCATTGTTGTTGCACATCACACTATTAACTCATAAGGAGTCTTATTGTAATTCATGAAGAGCTCCACAGCTTAGTTTAAAGTATAAGTTCTTTGTAGACAGAGATTTTGCCTTATCCAGACTTTGATTTTTAATTTAGCTGTGCAACTTTTATCAAAACCTTTAAACTTTGAGTATCAGTTTCCTTATCTGAAAAATGAGAATACTACTGTTCTCTACTAAATATGCTTGATGTGGTACAAAGGAATTGTTTATTTATTTATTTATTTATTTCTAAGCCCTTACTTTCTGTCTTAGTAACAACTGTAAGACAGAAGGGCAAAGGTTAGCATTAAGTGACTTGCCCAGGGTCACATAGCTAGGAAATGTTCAAGACCACATTTGAACCTGGGTCCTCTGGATTCTAGACCTAGAACTCTATATATTGTGCCACCTAGTTGCCCCAAGGATTTGCTTTTTTAAACCCCAAGGAACTATAGAAATATGATTTATTTTTTATAAAAATAACTATGTGCTGCTTCTGATACCTTCCATAGCAGCCAAGAAAGTAATTGGTATACAATAAGTGTTCATAATGTACTGATTGATTAGTTGATTAATTAAAAAAGAGCAACATCTGGCAAGTTTATTTACATTTTCCCTGCAAATTGCAAAAGTGAATTAGATTATGTAAAATTCAATATAAGCTAATTTTTAATCTGTGTGTGATGAAAGGCATGTTTGCAATATACAGAGACCTGAGATATGACTATCAATTTCCAAGAGAATATAGAAAGATCCCACAAATAAAACATTTCTCTATTTTATAGCTATGCCTCACTACCTGATCTATTTAGTTCATATAACACCTGATATATGAAAATAGATTTAGAGGTAGAAGACATTTTGGGATATTTTCTAGTCCATTGTCTTTAGCGTACAGAAGAGGAAATGGACACCCAGAAAAGTAAAGAGGTTTGTTCAAGGTCAGTGGCAGAAAAGTGAAGAGAACACAGGTTGGCTGATTCTTGATTTAAGATTCTTTCCATTATTCCCTGCTGTTTCACTGGTAAATATTTTAGAGACCTGGCACTGGAGTTAAGATTTGAGTTCAAATCCAGCCATAGATACTTACTAGCTGTGTGATCCTTGCCAAGTCACTTAATCTTTTTGCCTCAGTTTCCTCATCTGTAAAATGAGCTGGTTGGGGACCTGGCAAACCACTCCAGAACTTTGTCAAGAAATTCCTAGAAGGGGGTCAATGAAGAGTTGGACATGACTGAAAATGACTTAACCACACCACCTTTCTAAAGATATTTTGTTGTTCCAAAAAAAATCCTTTCAACAACCTTTAGATTAGTCACATTAAAAAAAATTTCCACTATCTTCCTTCTCAGCTTTCTGCCTCATGCTTCTGAATGTTGCTGCAAGAAATCACAAAAATGTCACTTCTCCAGATCAAATACCATCATCTCTTGTATGAAGCTTTACCTGATCTCTTCTTCTCTCCCTCCCCAACTACTGCCAGTCTTTCTTCTAAACTACTTGCCTACTGAATCCATGACCCCCTTATATTGACAACTCACTGGTCACTCACTGGTGCCTAATAATCCTTATATCCTTTCTGATCAACTCTCTTAGCACTCTCCCACAGGCATAGTTCCAAAACTCTCTCAAGGCTTCACTACCACCCCACTTTCATTTCTCTGCTAAGATCTTTGTAATAGAGGCTCATTCTACTGTGGTATCTTCCATAGTGGTTGACAGAGTTCTAGCTATGAGATGAGTGCTCACAATGTTTTGATGGATTTTAATTGAAAAAGAATAACATCTGCTTAGTTTTTTGCAGTTCTCTACCAACTGCATCTTCCTGTACTGAAAAAATCAAGACCATTAATTGTGAGCTTCCTCCCCTTCTCTATGCCTCACCTCAAAACTGCTTGAGCATCTTGTCCTTTACTCCAGTCAAGAATTAACCAATAGATATTTGTTGTCTTTTACATGCCAGGTATTGTGCTAGGCATTGGGAATAGAAATACAAAGAATGGAATAATCTCTCTACCTTCAAGGAGATGAGATTCAAATAGGAAATAAGTACTTGAATAAATGTATACAGAATAAACATAAAACAAATACAAATATATAGAAAATTGTTAACTACAAGGGCACTACAGGTTGCGGAAGGAGCCTGGGAAAAGTTTCATGAAGCAGACATTGCCTGATTGAAGAAATGGCCTTTCTTTTAGCCAAGGCTATTCCCTCTTTCAGAAGCAGAAGTCTCTGAAAATAGTAGAGCCAGGGGAAAGGAGGGTCCTCACAGAGTTTAACAGGCTGAGAAAACATTGTTGCTAAGGTTATCTGTAAACAGAATGAACAGATCAGAGATGTGCAAGAGCCTGAGATAAAGCATCACTATGGATGGAAAGCAATATTGTGTTATCAACTTGAGCCAGTAACTCAATGAATAAAGGCAAATGCTTATCCTATTATATGTATGCAGTAAATAAATGAATCCTAGGGGGAAAATGACCTGCAGAAAGTACCTTGACTGCCACCACAGTCAAGACATATTATAGATGTACCAGTGACTAAGAGCGTGAGGTTATTTATACCTAAATGGTTTTGGTTAGATAGTATGTCTTCTACCTTACGTTGATATAGCCTTTTCACATATACTTCTTAATTTCGTCCTTTCCAATTCAGCTATGATAAGTGAGACAAGTCTTATTGGAATAAGCAGCCTAACTCCCTAACAATTTCTCCTTTCTCTTCCAGCCCCAACTCCCCAAACCTTTTAGTCATTAGAGCTCAGGCTGCTTAACTCCAATTTGCTAAAGGAACCGAAGCTCTGGGAGCAACACCAGTCTTACAAAGAAATGGGAATGAGCTCAGGGGCTCAGCATCTAATCAGCCTTGCTGCTGGTCACCTTCCCACCTTCTCTCTCTGGTCCATAACCAGGGCTCTGTCTTGTTCTTTCCTGCTCTGGCTCTTTGCCCAGTAATCTCCTTCCTTTAGAGGGTAGGAATCCCAGGGGTGTAAAACCCTGCTCTAGAGCCTCAGTTTCTGTGATTGGATCCCTGCTCTCAGGCTTTGCTGATGTAGCCTGACATACTGGGTCTCTAGGATCCAGCTAGGGAAGAGGAAAAGAACAGATATTTACAGAGTAATTATATACATATATATATATATATATGTGTGTATATATATATGCCAGGTATTGTGCTAAATTACAAATATTATTCCATTTGATCTTCACAATCACCCTCTAAAATAGGTGCTATTACTATCCCCGTTTAACATTTGAGGAAACTGAGACACACAAAAGAACTTGCCCAGAGTCACACACTGGTAAGTGTCTGAGGTTGGATTTAAACTCAGGTCCTGACTCCAGGGCATGCTCTCTATCCATTGCACCACTTGGCTGCCAAGACTAGAGAACAAGTCTTGTAATTTTTAGTTCAGAACTATTTCCACTATACTGTTTTATATTTAAGAGATGACCATATTTTCATTTTTTACAGTTCAAAACAATGACGGTTTTTTGAGTTTCGGTACAGTATAATTCCTTAAAAATTAATTGCACATGATGATTAATTTATTTTCTTGCAATGGATATGTTTAAAAAGGATAATAAACTCCATTAATCCCCAGTTTGTTATCAATAGCATTTTATCTATGATATATATTGTAACCTGGCTATCACTCTGCCCTTTAAGTTCCAGCTACAAGGTCTCCATTTGGTATAAAAGCTCCTTTCGGTGTTTTTGTAACTAAATCATGTGGATAGGATGCAAGAAGAGCTCACCATTGAGCCAATTCTCCTCTGTGGCATATAGTATGAGAATGAAGTTCTATCATCTTATCACCCTCAAAGGAATCTCTGTTCCTATTCTTAACTCTTCATTGAGTACAATAGAATAATATTAATAAAATTACAATTTAATTTAATTCTGGGTCCAAAATTAAACAGCAGGGAGAGAGTAGGCTGGATTTCCTTTGGGAAATTACAAAGCACTTTGAATGATCCCCAAATTCTCCCAGAAACAAAGGCCTAACTTTTTTTTAACACCAATATTCTCCAAGTATATGGCTGTGAGACAGAGAGCATTATTGTCTCTGAAGAATTAAAAATGAATATCACTTAGATGCTAAGTGAGTGGCACATAGTGTGGTCTCTGAGCAGGCTAGAACATTTTAAAAATTTAGGAATTTCAAATAAAAATCAGAGTAAAAGATGTTATCAGAAAAATATATAATCAAAAAAAGACGGTTTAGTTGCATGATGGGAGTAAGGTTTAAGAGCAAATCAGTTCTAAAGGGCTTCAATGGTGTCCTTGTGATAGGAGGAATCAAAGTAGACCCCAAAAGATTAAGTGGGATTTTTATAATAAGCTATTAAGAGGACATAAACAAGAGCCACATAGAATGGGCAAGTATGGATAGATTGTGTTGGCTGTCATTGTAGAGAATAACCACATCATTGAGATCACATATCCAGTTGAGCAATAATTTAAAAAATAACTATATATTATTGATATATATTTAAATGATAAAATAATAATTTAAAAATAAAATGATCACTATAACTCAATATATAAATACAATTATATGATAGTGATTATTATTTTTGTGGAAAGCATAGAGACTTTAAGGGAAATAACAAAAGCATCAATAATTAATTCCTTTAATGCTCCTTCATAGAACATAATTTTCAGACTGTTCACTATCTTGGTCACTCTATAGTTATTCAATGGCCCCCATAAAACATAGCAGTGTCTAGGACCTTGCACATATGGTGCTTGACAATAAAATTGCATTTCTCTTCATATGTTTTCTAGCCCAGACCTTTTGCTAAGAAGGATTGACTTTTCCTTCAATGAGAAGAAATGAGCTAGTTTTCACAGGATTTTGACCTGCCCTGCAGTGGTGAGGTCTGTAAATTGCATTTTTTACTAATTCCCTTTGTTTCTAAAATAGGAAGAATACCTTGCCTTCTTGGTCTGTTGCATGCAATTTAAACTCAAATTTTATAACTGAGTAGATAGCAGCCTGTGAAGTTAACAATTTTAAACTAGAGAAAGAGGAAGGGTAAGAGAAAGAGCAAGAGGAGAGACAGATAAAAAGAGATCCAGAGAGACAGGAAGAAAGAGAAAGATGAGACAAAGGAAATGAATCTAAATCATTTTTTCAGAACTGCATCAGATCCTAATGTTATCCTAATCACAGATTAAGATGACTTAATGGGATAAGATGCTCAAGGCACACAATGAATTTGCCCTAAGTAAGAGAGAATAGCACAGAGAGTCCAAGGGTAACTTGTAAGTGAGGACCATGTGTCCCAATTGTCTTCTGTTTCAGTTCCTGAATAGTGTTTCATAAGCTATTAAAAAATAGAGCTTAATTAAGGAAAAATGAAGTAACCTGATTTTTTTTAAGCATTAACTTCTAACATTTCATTTAAATCTATAAGACATGAAATTTCACCCCAAATCTCCCAGGATGACTGTTCTATATGAGATTTGTAGTACAGATGACAGGGGAAAGAGGGATGTTCTGCCAGCTTTTGCAGGGGAAGAATGGTTGTCTCCCTTTTCTCATAGAACATACTCTGAGATGAGTGATAAGAATAAACTGAGCTCACTTCTCATCCAGAGGCAAAACCCCCTACCTAATTGCCTGTCCCAAGACCACCTTTTAACCTCACAAAATACATGAAGGTAAGTATAGTCTTAGAGGAGTTCTGATATCCCAGGGACACATCAGATTTATTTTCCCTAAAACCAATCTAAAATACTGACCCAGAAACACACAAACACACACATCACATATGAAAGAGACCAACCACCAGAGGCTGAAAGGACAAGTTCAATTAGTCTCCACTTGGACTTTCTTATAGTATAATGGCGGATCCAATCGGTCATGTACAAGGTTGCTCTTCCTGCTTCAGTATAACCATATGAGTAATTTGGCACATAGGGGAATTGGTGTTTATAAACTTCATGGTTGCTTCAGTAACAGTTCTGATGGAGCTTAGTACTTTGAGGTGACAAGAGAGTCTCCTTACTGACAGCTGAGCAGGAAAGTCAAGTTAATGAATCCCTGAATCTCTACAAGGAAGTAACTGCATCCTTAATCTCTTCACTTTGGAGACTAGGCATCTTGTCAGGGGAAGCCAGGTGGTGCTGTGGATGGAGTGGCAGACCTGAAGTCCAAAAGAGTCATCTTCCTGAACTGAAATCTGTCCTCGGATGCTTGATAACTCCTTGGGCAAGTCACTTAATTCTGTTTGCCCCAGTTTTCTCATCTATAAAATGAGCTGGAGAAGGAAAAGGCAAGCCATTCCAGTATCTTTGCAAAGAAAAGTTCATATAACATCACAAGGAGTCAGATACAACTGAAAAACAACTAAACAATAACATTTTGTCTAGACTATTTTGTGCTGCTTGTCCAGAGGAGTGGGAGAGAGAAGGATTACCTTATTGTCCACCTTGACCACTACAGGTATATGGGAAATAATTTATTCTGCTTAAATAAAGCAGAGCCTGGGTTAATTTAGGTTGCCACCTTTCTTTTTATTCTTTCCCATTCTTAGGTAAATTAGTATATGTCCTGAGGTAGATGTGTTTGGTTTGGAAATGACCCTGCAATTTCAAGAAGTCTGATGTTCCTTGGTCCTTTTGGTTGAATCAGATTAATGACAAGGATGGGGGAATCTTCAGTTCCTGATATAATGTTGTTAGAGAAGATGACCAACCACAAGAACATGGGCCCAAGCCCGGTGCATTTTTGCCAGAAGACATGAAATTGTTTGGACAATGGGGAGTCAAGGTGGAATCTAGAATGCTTATTTTGTAGCTCCACAAATTGCTCCTTCTGAATTAAATTCCTGTTATACTAGATTTATTTCTCAGAAAGTGGGTACATTAATATTGTAATTAAACCATCCATGTCCCTGTACAGGGCTTATAACTAGGACTGAAAAGTATCTTGCATTATTGATTTTTAGAGCCACTGAGGCAATACTCTCTTCCCAGAAGGGAGGAAATACATTTTGGAGGCATAGTTGTAGGTTGAGGCTGTGACCCCTGCATGAAGAAACTGTTAACTTAATATACAACCAGATTTTATCCTACTCTGATATCCTAAGCTACAACAGCTTTAGCCAACTGGAAAAGAAATATATTTAAAACATTTCTAAAAAAATTCTTTTTCTGGAGAGTAATTAGTGATTATGCCTCAAGGAAGAACCATAAACTCTTCACTCAAATCTCTCCTGAGTCTTGACAACCATCTAGCATGTTTCTCTTTGTCTAATATTTAATTATGAAGAAAACTTTCATTTACAAATAATTTAAAATCAATTTTACTGTTTTTAAAACCTGTAAAGCCAGTCTAATATCAGGAGTCCAATAGAACATTATTAACTAGATAAATTTTCTTTACTACTTCCCATCTCATTTTCTCTTGCTCTTTCTTCCAGTTTTAGAGACTTTTCCCAATTATTATTTTTTTCCTGCCATAGAACCCACTAGTCACTAAAAAGGAAGAAAACAAATTCACAATAGACATTGAAGTTTTAAAAAAAGACCACTAGGAATCACTAAGGATTTAATCTCCACAAATGAAAAATCAAAATAAATAATAATAAAAATAACAATATATTTATATAGTGCTTAACATTTGTAAACTTCTGGCTTACATATATTATTTTTTGATCCTCAAAACAATCCTGACAGAAGGTATGGCTATTTTACCCAGTTTTTATAAATGAAGAAACGGGTTCATTGTAGTAAAGTACTTTGGTGGACCCAAGATTTTAACCTAGGTATTATTAACTCCAAATCTTGCACTCTATTATTCCATAGTGAAGACACTAGGGTTCAAGGGTCCCAACAAAGAGAGCATAAGAGAAAATCATGAATTGAAAACTAGGATATATATATATATATATATATATATATATATATATATATATATATATATATATATATATATATATATATTGTCCTTCCCAACTCCCCACCATCTATCCTACCTGCCCCTCCCCCCCCATCTCCCAAGGAAGCTTCTATTATTTTCCTTCTGCTTCCTACTTTCAGGTGTCTGGAGGCTGGGGGCGGGCTGCTGCTGAGAAAGTACTCTAGAATCAGAAGTAGATCTCTCAGGATTTATAAGCTGTGTTTGTCTGGGCTCTAAGATGAGGTGATGTTGAAGCCAATTCACAATGACTTGGGATAGATGGTTGTTAGATTTTTAGTGGAAACATTTCTGCCCCTGAAATCTGGCATGTATCTCGAATAAGGACTTTTTTTTGCTTTGTTGGTTGTTCGGACTTAGGAAAGTGATGAAGAAAATGTAAATAATGCAGATAAAAAGAAATTAAATCAACATATTGAAATGGTCATCAAAAAAAATTTTTTAAAGTTCCAAGTTCATTGAAACCAAATTAGGATCCCTCCTCCAGAATCATAGAACATCAGAATCCAAAGATAGCTTAGAAGTCATCTAATCAAAGATTCATAAAATCTAGAGGTGGATGGACCCCTAAAAATCATCTGTTCCTCCCTATTAATTTTGTAGATGAAACTACATCTGAAGCTGAAACTTTAAGTGACTACATTTTATAAATGAAGACTGAAGGAAAACTGTTCTTGTGAAGATAGTGTACAAGTTCAACAGAACTGTAAACATTATCTCGAATTTTCCAAAAAGTAATCAGAAATGGAAACCAATGGTCAAAGGTTGTTGAGCCAAAGAACATAAATTCATCTTTGAGATACAATCTTTAAACTCTAGGGAAATGGTCACTCCTCACAATTATAATCTAAAATGCCAAATAAGAGTTGCTTGTATTATTAAGGAAAAGTAAAAAATGTAGCCTAGAACATTTTCTGGACCTGTTTCCTTCTCTAGCTCATTTTACAAATGAGAGAACTGAGACCAAAAAAGTTAAGTGATTTGCCCAAGGTCACACGACTAGTAATATTTGAGTCTGGATTTGAACTCCAAAAGATGAATCTTGTTGGACTCCATACATGGCACTTTATATCCACAGTGCCACCTGACTGCCCTGCCCAGAGCATTTCCAAAAATTGAAGACCTGGCAGCATATGAACATCTTAAACCATGTCTGAGATCATTATGTAAGTGGGCATGAAAACTCTCATATATAAATGCAATTATTGCTCTTAGATGATAATTTTTAAGCAACAAAAACAAGTCTTTTGGATTTTATTTTCCTTTGAGGATTCCTTATAGTTTATGAATGATATCATTTGCAAATTGAATATACTCCTTCTCCTGAAGATTTCTGCCTACTCAGGATATAAATTAGAAGGCCAAGTATTTCGGAGCTTCAGTGGAGGCTGGTGGGAGCTAGTGAGTGGGTTTTACAATTCAATTACCTAAAAATAGAATTTGAAATTTCCCTTACGGATAATGCTTCTATATGTCTATAATTAAGAAGCCCTTGACTTACAATAACTCTGTGAGTTAGCAAAGGTTGTAAATAGCACTGGATTCATTTTATGGAAGAAGAAAATGCCCAAGATTCACAGATGTGACAAGAATTGGTCAAGATTACATAATAAGTAATAAAGATTGCTTGAATTCAGAACTTTTAACACTAAATCAAAGTACCTTTCCACTATACAATGCAGAAAGATTCCTCCAAGGGCATAGTGCTTCCATACTTGATTAGAGGGTGAATCCTCTATTTGCTTCAAAGTATGTACTGAAAAATCTTAACACAGAACTAAATTAAAACTTATTGAACCAGTATTCATCAAGCATTTTTTTAGATTCTCTGGGTCAATGAATCATCATTCCATTATGCAAAATCCTTCAATGGTTCTTCACTACCTACTTGAACAAAGACTTAATTCTTCAGCCTATTATCCAAGAGCCTCCAAAACTAAATTATCTCTAAACTACTTCTGCAGCATCATTTTACATAACGCCTCCTCTGATACTCCAGGCTCTCAGCAAACTGGACAATTTGCCATCCTTCAAAATTGTCCAATGTCTTCCATTTTTTTGCTTGGAAAATTTCTCCATTTCCTTTTGCTGAAATTCCCTTTCTCTCTCCTTTACTGTCAGGGTAGCTAGGTGGAATAATGGATAGAATACCACAATTGGAGTTAGGAAGACTCATTTTCCTGAGTTCAAATCCAGCCTCAGATACTTATTAGCTATATGACTGGGGGCAAGTTACAACTCAGTTTCCTCATCTGTAAAATGAGCTAGACAAGAAAATGTCAAACTATTCTAGTATCTTAGCCAGGGAAACCTTGAATGAGATCAAGAAGAGTTAGACATGACTAAAAAAAAACACTGCAAATCATTCCTTTAAGATCCAGCTAGAAAATTATGATCTCCTTAATGCTTTCGCTGGAATCTCAACTGATTCTCTCCCTAATTTGATTTCAAAAGAATTTGCACATCTTTATCCATATATGAAATCTGGGTTATTGTTGTTTTTTTTTTTTGCTGTATTTACTTTTATATATGTCATCTCCTCTATTAAACTACTTATTCCTTAAGGAAAGGGACCTATTATCTTTGTTTCATCTTCCCCACCATGCATGCTCAGTATCTTGTATTTAAAGCTTATTGAATGTATGCCCAAAGGGCGCTAAAAGACTGCCTGCCCTTTGATTCAACCATAGCACTGCTGGGTTTGTACCCCCAAAGATATAATAAGGAAAAAGACTTGTACAAGAATATTCATAGCTGCGCTTTGTGGTGGCAAAAAAATTTGGAAAATGAAGGGATATCCCCCAATTGGGGAATGGCTGAACAAATTATGGTATATGTTGGTGATGGAATACTATTGTGCTCACAGGAATAATGAACTGGAGGAATTCCATGTGAACTGGAACGACCTCCAGGAATTGATGCAGAGTGAAAGGAGCAGAACCAGGAGAACATTGCACACAGAGACTGATACACTGTGGCACAATTGAATGTAATGGACTTCTCTACTAGCAGAAATGCAATGATCCAGGACAATTCTGAGGGACTTATGAGAAAGAACATTATCCACATCCAGAGGAAGAACTGTGGGAGAAGAAATACAGGAAAAAAAAAAAACAATTGCTGGATCACATGGGTTAATGGGGATATGATTGGGGATGTAGACTTTAAAAAATCACCAGAGTGACAATATCAATAATATGGAAATAGGTCTTGATCAATGATACATGTAAAACCCAGTGGAATTGTGCATCACCTATAGAAGGGGGTTTTAGGGATGGGAGGGAAAGAACATAAATCTTGTAACCATGGAAAAATATTATAAATTAATTAATTAAATACAGTGTTCCAAAACTTGAAAAAAATTGTTTGTTGAATGTTTTCAATTTTAACTTTTCTTCAAATATAATAGTTATCTGAAGTCCAATTTACTGCCATTTTATTTCCTTTTTGGAAAAAGTAACATTGATGTTAACTTATGGAAGAGATCAATTTTAAAGACTGTTTTAATTAATGGGAAAATTATCTAATGAAAAGCACTTAGTCAATACATCTATTTCTCTAGAGTACTTAAATGAAGGGTTCTTAACAAAAGATCCCATTCATCAAACCTAGTTAAGTAATTTTTCTTGAAATTGATTAGAAAAAACTCAGCCACAAAAGCTAAAGTACTACACTTGAAATCCTTATGGAAGTAGAGGAGTAACTTCTGATTTGCATTGAGCTTTCTATCTCCTGAAAAAGATCTCATAACATTTAAAGCTTATACCTTTAACTATCTGGGAATTTATCAGTCAAAATGAAACATTTGACCTGGAAGCTTTGTACTTGCTTTAACGTTCAAGAGTACTTTTCCAGTCTGACTTGGGAGAGGTGATCCAATTTTATGAAATCCAGCTTAGAACATGTTATCTCACAATGTTCTGCAAACGGTAGATACTCAAGTAATAACTATTATTCTTTTATTGGTCAAATATATTTTGAGAAATGGAGGCATTTATGACAGCTGTTCTTCAAGGTGAAGAAGCCACTTCTCCATTAGGGAGCTAATTGAAAATACTGAATATTAAATGAATATCTTGAATTTCCTATGAGAGATTTTGAACATCTTACAATTGACTTTCATAGATTATTAGGCTCTCAAAATTAATTTTATCCTAAAAGACTGGTGACACTGCCATGAAGATGCAGCTGCTTATATATATATATATATATATATATATATATATATATATTTCTGCTGCTCCTATAATACTAGGCCAAAGGCACACAATTATCTAACAAATATAAACAGCATTCTGCCTGAAAAACAATTTTTTCATGAATACTAAATATAAAGTAGATAAAAGGAGCAGACTATGTTCTCTTTGTTTTAATACCTTGTTTTGTATTGCTATGTTACCTTGGGAGGAGAGAAAGGGACTAATTATTTACTTCTGAGGTTTCTTTTTAATGTTATTTTTTAACATTCAAAGAAAAATAAATCTAATTTCCTCAAATAAGCAGATTGCTATCATCCATCATACCCCTTGTTTATAACTAGGTGCTCATTGATATTGCTCATAAGAGCTTGTTCTGATAACAAGATACCTGGGCAAGGATAAAATGCAGTCTTGTAATGGCCCAAAGCATCTCCTTCAAGATATTAATCCAGTTACCCTCATCTATATAGAGCAGAGCTATTTTTTTGAATTCTTTTCACATCATTATATAACAGTAACTTTATTGATTATGATCTCTGTGCTATACTTAGCAAGGGCAAACACAATCAACTATGTTTTTATATCCTAAGCACTTCCATAACTAAAAAATATTCTCTGATATTAGCTATTCACTGTATATTTTACAAAATAGAATTCACAAAGGAAACTGAAACTTTCCAAAGAAGTGACAAGTTTCATCTTGATTTAACAATACATAATATCTCCCTTTTAAAAGCTGTAATGGATCACAAGAGAGTTTGCACTCAAAAGAACATAGCACCATATACTTTAAAAATAAAAATAGTGTTCCATTTTCAGGGGAAACAAACAATTTTTCTCTCCAAAGCTTGACCCTTCCAATGATCTTTCAATTTTAGTTACAACTGGGAGAAAGTCTGAATTGGGTATAGAAACTATGGAGAACAAGTAGAAGACGAGAAACTAAGGCAATGAGTCATATTTTATTTCACAAGTATTCATCAGAATAGGGTAGGATGAAATTCAATCCTAGAGGATGCCCCTAATTCTAGAGGCAACTAGAGTTCTAGATTCTAAAGACATCTGAGAGTTCTCAATCTGGATTCCACAGAACCCTAAGAGTTCTATAAATAGGCACCAAAGTAATAAACATTTTATTAAGCACTTACTATATGGCAGACGCTTTGCTAAGTGCTGTGAATACAAATAGAAGTAAAAAGAAAGATAGCCCTCAAGAATCTCAACACATCAGAGAGAGATTGACCAGCAGAGTGCTGTCCTAGAGTGCAGTAGGTCCAGAACCTGAGAGAAGATCCAGAGTAAAACTGTAATGTGGTCTGGAAGTAAACAGATGTTAAGGGGTCTGTGAACTTTGTTGGCAAAGAAATGAATTTATGAATTCACAGTCATATATGTGTCTATATAGATATACACATATGTAAACATATATGTATATGTACATAGATATTCATATACACACATACATAGACATCTATATATTTTCCTTATATAAAGTGTAGACATATAGTAAGATATTCATATTTTAGATATTTATAATACATATAAAGATATAGAGAGATGGATATATAGATCTAGCTATCTTTATTTCCCCTAATCTCTAACCAAAATTTAACATTTCATTTAATTATTTAAAAACAGTATTCTGAGAAGGGGGTCATAATTGGGCTTCCCCAGACTGCCAGAGGGGTCCAGGACACACAAAATGTTTCAAGGATGCTATTTTTCTAGATGATTATACTTAAATACTTCTTGGCACCCCTATGTCTCCTCAGTTATGAAATAATAAATTGATAATATTGCTATCCCTGACTTTAGTTACTTTTGCAAAGTTCTGCTTTCCTTCCTTTTCTCCCTTACAGTTACATATCCAATTCCCTTAATGGACAGTATATTATTTCAGCACAGCTCAATATACTCCAGTGAAAAGTGAAATTTAGTCCAAAAGTACAGTTTTTTACTGGTTATATAAAACAGGGTAAGTCTTCAGTTTTTTCATCTGTGAAATGGGAACTCAGGATTATATGAGGATCAAATGAAATAACATATACAGAATGTTTGGCAAACCTTTAAGTGCTATATAAATGCTATTATTCTTATTAAAGAGCTCTTGGGTGAAGATTAGACTCATTGAATATTATCTGAGTTCCTATAGAGAACCTGGAAACATTTTTAAAGGAGGTGAAATTCATTTTGATTCTTTACTTTTCTATGCCCTTCACTTATTGCCTGAAGCTCTGCCCTCTTTTCCTTCTAATTTCCAAGTATTTAGTGACTTGATGCCAATTTCTTATGGTCCAGAGCCTTTCCAGTCCACTCAGACCTACCAGGTCAAACCACTCCATCCATTTCTACTTATGCCCTTCCAAATGCCAGGTTTAGTTCTGTACAAACCATTGCATTTCACTCATTTGAAAGGTTCATGATTTGTGCCTAATTATTACAAAGTGCAGCATGATTAGAGTGATAAACTGGTTGGATGTTGGGGGTTTGAGATGACTCCAAAATCAGAGTTGGGAGGCAAAAACCTCCATCACTCCTTCCTTGCTTCCCCTTTCCCCTCCCTCCAATCTTCCCTCATCTTTCCCCCTCTCTGTCTCCCTTCCAATACAATTATGTCCTAGAGAGATGTTAGATGGATTAAAACAACAACTAATAAAAAGAAATAAAGGCGTTAGTAAATCTCCTGCAATAATTCACACATTCCTTATTTGTTTCCGTGACTCATTTTAAAAGATGAGCTTAGTGAAGCAGTATTATATTTCTCCTAACCTCCCACTGACATCTTGATGACAGACTGGATGTGATTAACAAAGGCTTTACTTTCTGGACTTCTCTTTGTCTATAGTAAAAAATAAATCAGAGCAAGGATGCCCTTTAGTCAATGGCTCAAGTTCCATCCTGAATCTGGAAATTTATTCTGTCTCGGGGGTTAGAGTTCAAAACTGCCAAACAGTGACCATTTGGAAACATTCCCCCCAAAACTGCAATAAAAGTATTTCTTTATTATCTCTTGCTCTGCCCCCTCGACCCTCCAGACTATATGATCTAGGTTTGAGGATGTAACTTTCACTTCTTACCAAAGCTTTTGTTAATATTCCTGCTAACAGACTGATGATATATGGAATTCTGATCCTCTTTGTATATAGTGAAATACTTGGTCCCTAGTTTCTGTTAGGCTAATGGAGATAGGGGCAGCTAGATAGCATAATGGATAAAGCCCCAAGCCTGGAGTCAGAAGAACTTGGGTTCAAATTTGGCCTCAGACACTTCCTAGCTCAGTGACAATGGCCAAGTCACTTACCCCAATTGCCTAGCCCTTATTTTTCTTCTGATTTAAAATAGATGCTTAATATAGATTATAAGACAGAATGTGAGGATTAAAAAAAAAGATTTCACTGAGATGGCTATATAGAAAGTCTCTACAATCAACAGTGATTTTTACAGGAGCCAGCTGAGTGTCTCAGGGAATTGAGAGTCAAGCCTAGAGACAGGAGTTCTCGATTCAAATCTGACCTCAGATACTTTCTAACTGTGTGACCCTGGGCAAGTCACCTAAACCTCATTGCCTATCCCTTAGTACTCTTCTGCCTTAGAACATACAGCATTGATTCTAAGGTGAAAGGCAAGAGTTAAAAAAAGTGATTTATACATAAAGAAATAAAGGGTTGGAATTCAGCACAACCCAAAGGGTATGACTATTTTAAGTATGAGTATAAAGGAAACTTTACTGTGATGGAAAATAGAATTTTAGCATGGTGTTTTATTATTTTTGTTTGAAATGGGGTCTATTCTACATTTCTTCCTAATTAAGCTATTTATTAATTAAGCTTTATCAAGTCATTTAAAAATACTGTTTAATGACATTGGAATTTGTGGAATTGATCATTGGCTATTGGAAGGGGAAGGAAGAGGGGAGGTAAAAAACATGAATCACATAACCATGGAAAAATATTCTAAATTAATTAATTAATTAAAAAATAAAATAAAAATACTGTTTAACTCATGTTTATGTTGCAACTTTTATTCATAAACTGATATCTTATTAATTTAAAATTTCTCAGAAGGACCTCTTTAATTGAAAAACCTGAAGAATTCAGGATGTTAAGTATAAGGGAGAAAAGAAAACCACCTGTAAATTTAAAATCTCTTATAATCAGAGAGATGCAAATCAAAACAACTCTGAGGTATCACCTCACACCTAGCAGATTGGCTAACATAACAGCAAAGGAAAGTAATGAATGCTGTAGGGGATGTGGCGAAGTAGGGACATTAATTCATTGCTGGTGGAGTTGTGAATTGATCCAACCATTCTGGAGGGCAATTTGGAACTATGCCCAAAGGGCGATAAAAGAATGTCTACCCTTTGATCCAGCCATAGCACTGCTGGGTCTGTACCCCAAAGAGATAATGGACAAAAAGACTTGTACAAAAATATTCATAGCTGCGCTCTTTGTGGTGGCCAAAAATTGGAAAATGAGGGGATGCCCATCAATTGGGGAATGGCTGAACAAACTGTGGTATATGTTGGTGATGGAATACTATTGTGCTAAAAGGAACAATAAAGTGGAGGAGTTCCATGGAGACTGGAACAACCTCCAGGAAGTGATGCAGAGCGAGAGGAGCAGAACCAGGAGAACATTGTATACAGAGACCAATACACTGTGGTATAATCGAACGTAATGGACTTCTCCATTAGTGGCGGTGTAATGTCCCTGAACAATCTGCAGGGACCCAGGAGAAAAAAACACTATTCATAAGCAAAGGATAAACTATGGGAGTGGAAACACCGAGGAAAAGCAACTGCCTGAATACAGCGGTTGAGGGGACATGACAGAGGAGAGACTCTAAATGAACACTCTAATGCAAATATTATCAACAAAGCAATGGGTTCAAATCAAAAAAACATCTAATGCCCAGTGGACTTACGCGTCGGCTATGGGGGGTGGGGAGGAGGAAAAGAAAATGATCTATGTCTTTAACGAATAATGCTTGGAAATGATCAAATAAAATATATTAAAAAATAAAATTAATAAATGGTTTATCTATTTGATTTAGTCTTTATAAAAAAAATCTCATACCTTTATTTGTTAATGAAGTACTCTTTTTTGCTTGTCACCGATTCTTATAATTTCTACTTTGAAGTTTCTTTTGCTTTCAATTGGTTGGCCTTTTTCTTTTTTAATAACTGCTCTAAGAGATATTCTTTCCTTTAAAGGTTGATCCCACAAATTTTGGTATGTATGGTGTCTCAATATTATTTTTTAAAAATATTTATTATTTCCATAGTGTGTCCTTTGACCCATTTATTTTCTAAAATAATTTCTTTCAAATTTTAATCCTCCATAAATTCTTATTATAATTTTAAATTTTTTTTGTGAGCATTAAATTTGTTTAGTAGTCCTGCATTTGCATAATGAATCCTTAATTTTCTATCACTTGATCAATTTTTATAAAGATTTTACTTAATACTACAAATAAGACTAACTTTTAAAATTTTTATTCAGTAATTGCTCATGATTTGTTATATTATCTACATATTTAATTGAGGGAGCTAGGTGGCATCATGGAGAGAGCATTGGGTCTGGAGTAAGAAAGACCTCAGTTCAAATCCATCTTCACACACTTATTAGCTGGGTGACTGGGCAAATTATTAGCCTTTGTGTGCCTCAGTTTCCTCAAATATATAAAATGTGACTAGTAATAGCATCTGCCTCCCTGGTTTATTTTGAGTATCAAATTAGATTATAATTACAAAAAGCTAAGCATAATGCTTGTCACATAGTAGTAGATTTAAAAAAAGTTTGTTTCTTTCCACTCATATATTAACATACTATTTTGTTCTTAAGTTATTTTTTATCCAGAATATTTTGTGTTTCTGTACAAAAGAGGTACTGAAGAAATATGTACCAAGTTGTATCCTATCACATTGTCCTTCACAGGGGATACAAATAGGAACTTGCAAAACAATCCTACCAGCATAAAGTTTACATTCCAAAAGGGACTAATAAAACTATTAAATTTGCATACTCAGATCAAGTGACAAAGCTCTAGCCCAGTTCTCCATGAAACCATTTATGCGATTCTGGCCCAAACTGAGCTCCCTCTTCTCTAGGACTTATTTCCACAATGCTTAAAAAGCTGTAAAGTGGGTATTGTGTCACTGATATCTCACAGGGGTCATTAGATTTATAGACAGGAGGAAAAGATCCAGTGTTAAGTGTTTAACAGACTCTACATGAGGAAAGAGTGGTAGAATTATAAACTGGTAGGGGGAAAGGAGAAGGTAAGAAATATTAAATTTCCATGAAAGGAGCCCAAGATTTTTCATAAGATTCATTTTAATTGGTAGCTCTGGGCACCCATTCAAGAAATCAGAAGTAATGTTACTTATACTCATATCATGGCTTGAGTTCAGCTTTTGCTAGTTCAATAGAAATATTGTTTTGAATCACAATATACATATATATATATATTTTTCCTGAACCGAATATTTTTTTTCTCTCATAATACAGGGCAGGATGAACACCGAAGTAATTTCTTCCAATCCCCAATTGTCCTGCAGGGATGTGCAAGCCAAACCTATCTCTTCAAATGTTACATTAGCCTATTTCTAATAACCTCTGGAGAGAGAAAACATCTCTAATCTCCCAATGTACACGGTCTCACGGTTTCCTGTCACAAGAGTTTGCTGCTGGTTAAATTCAACTTGTTCCATTTCAGTTTGAATTCATCATCATCTTCATAATCTATCACCATTATGGTAATTGATGACAACGCTTTCCTTCACTGACCTTAGGAGGAAAGTGGACAGGTTTTTCTTTCCTACACTGTCTTTTTCATATGCAACAACCACTGTTTCCTTGACTACTTTCAGCCAGAATCAATCTAGTTCTGTTTTCCTCAGAAGTCTCATATGACAGGATCTCCTTCTTCAAGCACATACTCATGGAAATGCATGAGATTAATAGGATTACAGATTTAGATCAAGGAGGTACCAGGGAGTTTATCACATGTAACTCCCTCACTTTACGGATGAATAAACTGAGGCTGAGGAAAGCTAAATGTCTTCTTGCTTGGTGTAAGACATTATAAAGTATTTTGCAGAACAAATATAAAATCCCTAGGGAAAGACCATTATAAGATAAAGTTTATATACTGACAAAACAGAGCAAAATCCTTAACTTGAGGTGCCTAAAGTTTATATATATATACATATATATACACAATATATACATATATAATTTATATATTCATAAATAAAATTTATTTTATTTACATTTTATAAATAATATTTATTTTATTTGTATTTTAAAATATATTTCTATATAAGTAAATATACAAAGAGTGGTTATATCTGTACTTTAATATAATTGGTTTCCTTTATATTCTGAGAAGGGGCTCCCTAGCCTCCCCCAGGTAGCCAAAGCCCAGAAAAATGGTTAAGAATCCCCTGACATTGGAGAAATCCTAAGCTAGCAGTTCTCAAAGTGTGGTCTAAGTATTTCTGGGTTTCCCCAATTCCCTTACAAAGAGTCTTCAAGATCAAGATTATTTTCAAAATAATACTAAGATATTTTTGATGTAAAAATCAATAGATGTAATCTGTATAAAGAAAAAGTTTTTGGAGAGGTGCTTATTAAGAGGGTCAAAGTTTCAGAGCTGTTGCTTCAAGCCTTATGATGAGCAGGAGTAAGGTGAACAGAAAGAAACAGGTGCAGTAAAGAATTACTTTAAGGGAGAATATACTCCCAACACCAATGAAAGCTAAATGCTAACATGGGATGCTGGGAATAAATAGACAGTGTATAGACTATATTGATAGGTTGTGTGTGTTTACATAAACAAAGTCATCTATTTTTCTGATTGACTTGACTGCTGGAATAGTCTTTGAATTTCAAAGACAGAACTTTAAACAACTACAGCCTCTGAAGTATGATCAAGAATAAAATCAAAATTATCTTATTTACCTAGATACCTTATATTGGATGGATGGGACTACATTTTTTTGCTCATACCAACATAAAATTTAAAAGGGCTATATAATAGCTATTATCAAAATAGATGGTATTTGGTAAAAATAAAAAGTGCTTGCTACAATGCCTGGCACATAGCAGGTGCTATTTAAATACTTATTCTGTCTCTTCTCTTTCCTTTGTAGATAACATCATCACAACTGTTTTGAAATACTGTATGACCTAGTATTTGAGCCCAGTCCTAACTTCATATGGCCAGTATCTAGATTTATGGCTATAGGCAAGTTAATTAATCAGTAATCTATGTGAGTTCTTCCTGTTCTCTATTTTCATCCGTAGCATGGGCATTACAAGATGTGATATCTGGTTTTAGAGGTCTGTTGTACTGGTTAGGAGATAAAGCACTGGAAAGTGAAAAGCAATAGACTAATGAAAGACAGGAGCATTTATTAGGGTGTACATTTATAAAGGGTGTGCATAGTGTCAATTTGTAGAGGCAATACCTTTTTAGGAATAGACCTCCAAGAACCATTTAATCTTTGAGATTCAATTATCTTCCACCTTCATTCACATTCTCTCCAATCAGAGCTAGGAAAATGCATGTGTGCCCTAGGGACGGTTTTTGAAACTTGTTTTCTATCTATACTTCAAATTGCATATTTTCTGAATCACTCTATATGAGTCTTTGGTCAATCATAGCAAATGCAGCTTGACACATATGAAAATGCCTAGGCATCATGGTGATCAGAATTTTCTGACATTGCAATTAAGTTTTTACATAAAATTATGTAAGAAGAAATATATACAAAATCCCTTTCTGCATCCTTCTGCATGTTGTATTCTATGCCATTGTTTTCCTTGTCTACTTTAGTCTCTTATTCTGTCATAAATCAATTTAAAAAAAAATTAAGCACCAATTAAAGCAAGGTATTGTCTTAGCTTCTGGGGCTACAAATACACAAATGAGATAAGCTCTAAGCCATCATGGAACTTATTATCTTCTCATAGAAGTTCCCAGGTTAGCACAATATTCTAGTTGGGAGAGATAATAATAATCATGATAGTAATAAAAAAGAAAAGTAGAAGGTCTCCAAATTGTAAATAGATTGAGATATGTTATCATCACCACATCATACTGGAGCTATCCAGAAAATGCTTTCAGTGGCCTGCAGAAGATAAGCTTCCTTCCTAAAACTTGAATTACTAAATGTTATTTTATTAAACTATACTATAGTCTACAGAAAATTAAACATAGAAGCATAAATAGGACAGTAACTTGGTTCAGGGCATTAATGTCTAAACTCCATTAAGAAAAGGAAAATAATGAAAATAACTATTATTTGACATGCACAGAGCACTTTAAAGTTTGCAGAGGACTACATGCATCTTATTTATGAGTCTCAGAATTTTTGGGGTTCTCTCTTCTTTAAAACTTCATTTGTTTGTTACATTAATATTCACAGTTAATTCCAGCTTTCCCCTCCACCCATAAGAGAAGGGATAATGTGACAAAAAGATATATGTAGATATAAAACTATGTCTTACTTTTTTCATTTTTTATTTTCTATCTATAAAGTTTTATTTTCTCTTGAGGTGGAAATACACAAGTCATTCTTCAAACAATATTCCTGTAGCAGCATATAATGTTCTTTTCATTCTGCTTGTTTTGCTTTTCATAATTTCATGCAGGTCTTTCCATGTTTTTCCAAAAGTAACCTGTTTATTTATCATTACTTTTGGTATGATAGTATTCCAGAAAAATACCATAGATAATGAAGCACAGATATTTTAAAATGTAGCTTGTTACTTTTCAGTGACAGGTGTCATTTTTTCACCTACAAATTTCAAACCTTTCATTTGCCTTCCCCCGCTTTAAATAGCTTTTTATAATGTTAAGACTTATTATGAATTAACTGAATATCATTCAGGCCTTGGACTTTCCAATGGATCTAAATTCACATTATTATTAAATCTTTTTACCTTAACAGAAACCTAGAATACTGGGAAAAAGACTTTGGTGAAACCTGGTTTCAAATTTCCATTCTGGAACTGCCATGGGTGATCCTGGGCAAAATTACTAGGCATCTGGGGATCTCAGCTCCTTATCTGCAAACTATGGAAAATAATAACTCTAATTACTTACTCCTTAAAGGTTGCAGTGAGGATTAAATGAGAGAATGTGCATAAAGTGCTTTATAGGATAGTAAGCACTTTATTCATGTTAGCTCTTATTATGGTAAGATGATTTTGAATATTATCCAATTTCTATTTACTTAGCATCAACAGTGCAGTCATCATAGTGCTTGTCCCAGTAGAAGGTAACAAAACAAAATGTGAAAGTCCTAGTCCTCAAGCAACTTGCATCTTAATAATTGCAATGTACAGCTTGTCTTATTACCACAGTATCACATTGTTATGCTGTTATTTAATTTGCAAATGAAATGTTAATTATTATTAGAACTCCACCATCCTCAGTCTCTGCAAAGTACCTCTTTCTGGATAAACACTAGCTAGAATCATCTTTCAAGAGAACACTATCACATCTGTACTAAGATCTTTCTGTTATCAAAATTTGATGTGAATGGCCAATGTGCTTTTGAAGAACAAAATAAAGTGGGGACTCTTCCCTCCTATAAGATATAATAATGACTTTGATAAATTATACATGGAGTCTAGACATATTCCATTCCACTCAGTTCAATTCAAAGCTACTCAATTTAATTCTAAGTACAGGATATGTGTAAGAGACCATGCTAAATACTAGGGATAGCAGGACAAAAATAAGTACTAAACTAAACCCTGGCCTCATGGAGATCAATTCTACTGGAGGACTCAATGTGGATGCAGGCAAGTGGATACAAAATAAACTGGGGTAGAGGAAGAGTAGGTGTGGAAAGTTAGAGTTGAATTGGGAAATTTTTTGTGAAATAATTTTCTCTTTTGCTTCTGCTTTCCCTCAAATCAAACACATTTACTAACAAGGAACTGTTTCATTCTAAGCGGAAGCTACTGTTTCTTCCTTAGGCAATGGAGGTGGGTTGGGATCTCCCTTCTTCTGTTTGGTTCTTGGAAGGATAACAGATTCAGAGGATGAACATTCAATGGATGAACATCAATTTTACCCACAGGAAAGAGTAAATTAACAAGCTCTAACCACCATGTTGGGAACTTTGGTGAGCCCTGATTACTATGTTGACCCTGCCACGTGGCAGAATGTGTCATCATGTTCCAGGTCTCAACAAGGACATTCTTTTTCCTGTAATGAAGAAATGAGGTCTTTGAGTCCACCTCTTCAGAAACTATTAAATGGAGCCATGATTGCAGCTTAGGACTCTGAGGGGTGAGGGTGGCTGATGGAGGGCATTCCAAGTATTGGGACAAGAATAGGTAATCTATATGAGTTTTACTTTTCCCTCAGAGTACATAGCTTAATGAAAAGAAAAACAGTAAAGGTAAAAAACATTGAAAATCTATGGGTGAAATTTAACATTGTTCCATATAACTCATGTTGGGGAAGGTGAGGAATTGTTTACAGTTGGGAATCAAAGAGTTAAAAGTCTTGAAAAATCCATCCTACTGCCTTTTAGGCAGGCATTCCTACCATCCAAAGCTGATGGGTACCTAATGTTCCCATGTCTCTCTCAGTGAAATATCCCAGTTTTTTTGTCCTCCTTTCTATTAGGAAGCTGTATCACCTAAATCTTGTCTGGATGTTTAAATCTATTTCCTTTTGTTCTGCTTCGTTGCAGATGAAACACAGCTACTTCTCTGTAGCCTCATATACTTACTTGATGGTTAATAGGTTTCTTTTCACCCTTCTCTTCTTCAGGCTTAATAACAACAGAAGTAGCCTCCTGTGTATAATGAGCAGAGCCCTGGATTCAGGACTCAAGAGGACTGGATTAAGGTGGTACAAAGCCTTATTTCTTTTCTTGGATGATTTTCATTCTATTTCCCCTAAGCTGTTGTGCCCCCTACAATCCCTCAAGTCCCACCTTTAACTTATCTCCTTCTCCCATTTCTCCCATTCATCTCTTTCCTTCTGCCTTTTTAGAAGTGCTGATAAACTGTAAACTGGATTAATATTGGGGTGGGTGGGGTAGGAGGAAAGAAGGGAAGCCAAGAAATCTTTTTTTCAGGTACTCTTTTTCCCCTTCAGCTCAAGCCCTAAAAGACAGCATCAGAAATTTCATTTCTATTTTTCTCACTATCTATTGGGTAACTTTGATGATCCACTTTATTTTTTATCATAATCTTGAAGAGATATTGTTTCTAACTTATTCATATCATAAAAATACATGTTAAAGGGATTTAGATTCCACAGGAGGAAGGAATATAAAAATGCCATGTACATTATTCCATTTTCTGCTCATTAAATTATTTCAAATCCTAATTTTTATGCAGTAAGACTTATTATATCAAATGTTATACAACTATGTGTAACTTCCAAGAAATGTGAATGGATGGAAGAAAGAAAACCTCATGCTTTTTTCTTTGGTCTTGAGGTTTTTTGATTCATATGATTATTAATGTCAATATGTTAAATTATAATTTTCTATACAGTGTCAGTGATCCTCAAATATATGAAAGGTTCTTATGTGGAATATTGCTTAGATTTCTCTTATTTGGCTCTGAACAGCTGATAGAAATATTTGGGAGTCAAAACTGGACTCAAAAGGAGAAAGTTCCTTAAATAATTTACATTATTCAAAAATGAAACTGACTATCCAAAGACAGTAAGTTTCTCATTACTTAAAGTCTTAAGGAAGAGACTGAATAACTACTACATTGTTGTTGTTCAGTTGTTTTCCAGCCATGTATGACTATTTGTAAAGTCATTTCAGGATTTTTTGGAAAATATAGTATATTGGATTCCCATTTCCTTCTTCTGCTCATTCAAATGGGGAAGCTGAGGCAAAAAGGGCAAAGTGACTTAACCAAATATCTGAGGCCAGACTTGAACTCAGAAAGACAAGTCTTCCCGACTCTAGTATATACTATCTAACCATTATGCAGCCACTCCCCATCTGCCCCAAATAAGCATTGGAAGGGGATATTTGGGGTGATACAGGTTTTTCAAGGTTAGACTCTCTGATCACCTTCAAGATCCATGCCAACTTCAAGATTTGATTAATCAATGCCTCTGTTATATGCAGAGTGGCATAATGGAGAAAAATAACTGACCTTGGAGTCAGATGATCTGCACTTAATTCCAAAGACTTTTTAGCTTTTAATATTGGGCAAGCTATTTCATCTTGATTGAGCTTCAATTTCATCATCTATGAAATATAGATAGCAATGCTTGCTCACTAACCTCATTGGCTGGCTTTAAAGAAAACAATTTATGAAATATAAATGATATATGAATGCAAGCTATTATTAGTATCATAGCAGTATCTGAACTATATAAAATTAATCTTTTATATTTCCATTAATTTAATTTAGGCAATTTCTATAGATACTAATAACTACAATCAGAAGACAGTGGATATGATGATCACTGAATAAAATCATTACAAAATCAAACTGATTTTATTTCAAAGACATAAAGCACTGGGTAATTAATATTCAAGTCTTTCCCCAATCAGTTGTTTGTATCGACTGCCAATTTAACAACTTATTAAATTTCAATAACTGAGAAAACTAGAAAAAATGATAAAAAGTCTATGGTGTACTAATATAACTTCAACCTGTCCTATTTAAAAATTTTTTTTTGGTACCAAAATGTGAAATGGATGGAGGAAAGGACATCGATATCAATTATAACAATTCCATGGAGAAGTTTTGATTAATTAGTATGATGAGGAGACCAAAGTGTCAAAGACAGGCTGTAAACCCTTGACTTAACTTCCCAAGTAGCGATTTATGGCAGCTAGGGAAAAACAGGTTTTGAATGTAAACTTATTTGTAAAATACTACAGAAAAGAATGTTGGAAAATTACAAGTAGAATTGCCTCTTTTAAAAAAATGGTAGAGGTAGGAAAGGGAAAAATTATGGAAAGCTTAATGAGTAATCTAAATAAGCCATCCTGAGGCCTTTTAAGAATAGTATAGCATATGCTATAAACCTGTATGTAGTCAGACTATGTGTGCTTCTTTGAATAGCATATGATTATAATTGCTAATGAGTCTAATTATGAATTAATTATTGCTAATAATAATAATTCATGTAAATGTGGCACTTCTCTCATTAATTTCATTTTTAACATCACTTAGAGATTAGGGTGCAATCCTGCTGCTTTTTCTCCCCAGAATTTTTTAGCTCTTTGTTCAGTTTTCTTCAGAAATGAAAGGAGTTTAAAAAAAAAAGAAAACAAACACTCAGTGATGTGTGAAAATCCTGGTCAGCTCTAGAAAAGGTCTGCTGCTTTATCACCACTGGTGGTTGCTATGGAAATGAGGGGGAAATGTAAAAAGACCTGAATGATAAAGTCCTGAATATCATAAAGAAAAACAAATGGGAGTCATCAGTTTTCCCAAGTGAAGAGATTTGGGGTACTATTACCCAATACAACAAATCATAGTTTGGAGAGAGATACTTTGTTTACATTAATCCATATGACTTTATAAGGATATCTTTAGTATTTGTACTCATATATTCTTCTCTATCTTGACTTTCTTGTTAATAGTTTGTGATTATATCTCACTATTATGTTTTACATGAAAATTTTTTGTTGTTGTTTATTCAAAATCACATCCTTCCCAGCCTATTATCATTTATTCCTGTTGCTTCTTGTCAGGATTCCAAACCAGATTTGCAAAATAACTTTCCCCCACATCGATTCTAATTCATTTAGTTTTTTGCAAGAGCAGAATTAAAGGCATCTGAGGTTGCCTTTTTAGAAAGTGTAGAAGTAAACAGTCAAAAGAACACACACGCGCATTTTTATCTCAATGGAAAGTAGAACATGCTACACAGCGATAAATGTGTGTATGAATACAAGGCTTCAAGGAATGCCCTGATTGCTTATCCTTCTAACAGAAGATTTTCATAATCTCAGCATAGAGGCAAAGTACTGAACTGAGATGGAGGAGCCATAGGTCTGAAGTCCAGCTTAACCATCATACCAGCTGTGTGATTTTATGTAAGACATTTCATCCCTCATTTTCTTCACATGAACTTTACTCTCCTCATCAGTAAGAATGAAGGTTTAGCAATCCAATAGCTATACAAAACTATTATGTTACCTCACAAACCTTTCATGGTTGGAAGTAGGTATTGTCTTCCCCTCATATACTTGGACTACTTCTATATAGTGTGCTGATAAGTTACATGTCACTGTGCATACACTAATCATAAAATAAATATTTTATAATCCTCAAAAATATCTTCCATGTTACCTGTTGTGCTGAGGAGGGAAATGAATTCACTACTCAAGAAAACTGAGGTAGGATCAAAGTTCTTTTCTGGAGGGGGATTGACGAGAATGTAATCCACAAAAGAACATTCTTATATAATCATGTTACGCATGTCATTGCATTTTATTATCTCTCATCAGTGTCTGAATTTATTGGCTCAAATGCCATTATATTCAGAAAGAGACCTAGGGAGAGATAAAGTTTCCTAGGGAAGAATGGACAACATGAAGAACATACTGACAAGAAAGTCTTCGGCTGACTAGCCAGGTATTGGAATAGAAGTTTGTCTTTTCTATTTGTCTCCTTTATTAAAGGAGAAAAATGATGCTCCCATGTGTACTTGTGGGTATCACAAATCTATGACAGCAGCCTAAATAGAGCTCGTTTTTCATTCTGAAGACAAATAGTATCTAGTCTGAGCTCTGCCATATATTTACTATGTGATTTGAGCTCTCAGTCCCTCACCTCCAAAATGACAGTTGGACTAGATGACCTTTCAGGCCACTTCTTTGTGAA
This sequence comes from Monodelphis domestica, assembly GCF_027887165.1. Classification (NCBI taxonomy): domain Eukaryota; kingdom Metazoa; phylum Chordata; class Mammalia; order Didelphimorphia; family Didelphidae; genus Monodelphis; species Monodelphis domestica. Next base: position 104,391,983 of record NC_077232.1, read on the forward strand.
TCTAGGATTCTATAGAAGTTAGAATTTTTTCTCTGCAGTTATACAAAGAAAAACATTTCAATAGAGGAAATAAATATTGTTCAAGGGTACTTGGAAATTAAACTATAAGGAGGAATTCTGAAAGGATCTCTTATCTAATCTTTCATTGCTCTTGCTAACTTCCTGAGACTCTATGTTGCAAATATATAAATTTGTATTGTTAGGAGTTTGTTCACATAAAAATTCTTCATTTTAAGGAAATTAGAAATCTGAAGCCTATTCTTCTCCAAAAGGCATGAAATGGAGGCAAGAGGAGCCTAGTTAACTCCACTCACTTATTATTCTCTACATATAAGTATTTTAAATAACATCCTTTAACTAAAGTAAATGTATTTATGAATTTCACTGTTACTTTTTTTCCTAGCCACATCTATATGTTATAATCTGTCCTAGAGTAATGATTTAGTGGAAAAAATAATGACTCAAGAGTCAGAGGAGGTGGGTTCAAACCCCATCTCTGACTTTCACTACCTGTGTTACCTTGAGTGTCATTTTGAACCAGGACTTAAGTTCTCAGTACCTTCCAGGTCTAGATTTGTGACATATAAATCAAAGAAAAAATAAAGCTTTATGCACTATTAAAAATAGCAATGACTTTATTTTTCATCTGTTGTAGTTGAAACCTATATAGCACCACTCGTTAAACATAAGAGATCTGTTACATCTGCCCCTTTTCCCTAAGTTAGGGAGGATTTCTCCACTAAAGTGCTGAATTTACTTTTTACAATCTACATATACACTTTATTAAATTTAGCAAATAATTAAACCTTGCACAATTATTAGGTGCCTACTCTATGCAGAAAATAGGGATCCAAAGTTATCTGTAATGAAGAATGGTAATCTCAAGTAGCTTACCCTGTGGTGAGAAGGACATTTGTGCAAAAGGGAGCAATTAAAATGCAAAACACTTTACTAGGCAAAATGTTAGGTGAAATGAGGGATGAGTCAGAAAAACTTCATGGAGGGAAACTATTCAAAGGACCCATTATTTTAAAAGCAAGGTTTAAACAATGCTTCTGATTATTCTTCACTCTGACATCAGTTATTGTGAGTGCAGGTAATTATTCTCTATTTGAAGACTTCAGTGATAGGGGTATTTGGACATTAGGGGTTTTGAAGGCACCATGGAGAATAGGAGAGCCGAGCACACTGCCCACACTTGCAGTGCATACAAGGAAAAAGGAATAAAGTGGCATTGTGTTAAGTGTTTTCTACATCATTTCTTTTGATTATCACAAAAATCAAGCGAGCTATTATTATCCTCATTTTACAGTTGAGGAAATTGAGGCAAACAGAAGCTAAGTCACTTTCCCAGGGTAACTGAGATTGGATTTGAATGTTGGTCTTTGTGTCTTCTGGTCCAAAACTCTGATACTATATTGTCTGCACCATTAGCTGCCTCCACAATAGGGAGTAGAAGGGGCAAGAAGTCCTCAGGAACATTGCTGGGGCTGAGCACTTTTTACTCTAGTCTCTAAGAGGAATATTCGGCAAGAATTCTCAAATATGTCTGGTCTAGAAGTAAGAGTTCGAGTTCAAATGTAAAGTGACTTCCCTGGTTCATCTTAAGGTAAAGGATAACTCATCTTATATTCCCAGCTTATCTCCTTCCCATTAAACTAGTTATACCAAAAGCCAATACAAACAGCCACTAGCAAATAAACCTAATTATCCAAGCAAAAAGAAATCAGAGAATTTATACAAACTATGTCAAAGAATTTTGTAAAGATTAAAATTGATATCCAATAGACTAAGATTTATATTTTATAAAGTATAACTAATGTAAAAGAATGACTTCAACTCAGCTTGGCCATGAGAGAGGAGAGAAAAAGAGGGAGGAGCTACAGAACTTATAGAACAATAATGTGAACATGCAAACATGAAGGCACAGGAGAGATTAAAGGGAATTTTGGGAATACTAAGGGGGATGAAGACCAAAGGTTCAAAATCTCTATTGATACAATTTGCAGGAGTGAATTAACTCTTGGGCTGTAAATGAGTTCAGATCTGAGTTCCAATGAGAAGATAAAAAAAACAGTCTCAGTCAGAGCGGATCCATTCTAGCAGGCTAGAACATCAAAGAAGTCCAGAGATATAATGGGGTTAGCTTCCTATGTATGCCTACCGGTCCAAAATTTCCCTCCCCTCTCCTCTTTGATTTGTGTGTCTCTCTCCCAAGGTTGTCTGAAACCAACTCAGGAAATTCCTGAAGCAGGTACAAAGCTTGGAGCTCATCATTCTCTCAAGTAATCAGGGGTCATGTCTTTCTCCATTTACAGCTTATAACATTGAGTCACCTTTTTATCCATCCTATTTGAGAGAGAACCCAAAGGTTACCTTTTTTTTCCCATTAAGTTGAAGCCCCTTCCAAATCTGAAACTGATTCTGTGAAAATATATTTCTTCAGCTTTCACTGTCTTCATAGTGAAACAATTTGGTACCAAGGCACGGGATCTAATAGCTTTCTTCAATACAACAGTTGTTCATATAACTGAACAAAACTTTTAAATCCATACTTCTCCCTCAGTCTTTTCCTTCATGATAAATATCCACATTTATTTTAGCTTTGCTTCCTATTGTGAATTTTAAAACTATTCCACCCTAATCAGACCATTCTTTAGAAGATGTGATTTAGCTATTTCCTGATCAGTAACAATGGAGATACTTGGAATAATAGAATCAGGTCTTGGAAACTCTACATTCTCCACCCTACTCAGTTGAAAAAGATTTTGAAGGTCTGTATCAAACTCAAGATTTAATTATCTGAGGAGATGGCCTTCAAGAGACATGTGCAAAAAAAGGACAGACCTCTGGGCTGTCCTAAGTCAAGCTAAGTCCTCATTGGTACAGATGAGATGCAGAAAAGTGATGTAAAAATATCCATACAAGGCAAATCACTTCCTGCCTCTTCCTCTTTCCCTGGAGAGGCGACTCTGACTGGCAGCATGCTAGGTGTTCTGACATCTTGGGAGTGGTGGAGGATATTGTCTGGGTTTTGGCAGTGAGTTTTGTCCTTGACCTGATTCAGGTTCAGGCATCTCAGCTGAGCCCCCTTTTGGAGTTCAGGTTGATTCCTTCCTCCTTCACACTCCAAACCCTTACTTTCTAGATCTTTTAATATTCCTGCCCGGTATCAGCCAGGCTGGAGGAGAATCCTTCACCCTTTCCTTCTCCCTTCTTCTTAATCTTCTCTACTATATCAATTAAAGCACCATAAAATTTGGCAGCTGACTTGGGTATTTTAATATTTGGGTTTTTCATTAGGATTTTTATAAATAAAATTCTTGGTGACCTAAATTCAGTCTCAGCCATAATTTCACCCTTTACACTATCAGATGACCTCAAGGCCTTTTACCATGCTGGTCACTTTTGGTTTTGTTCCAACCTAAAACATGGCTCCCAGAGCTGAACACAATATTCAACGTGTAGTTTGAACAAAACAGAGGGCATATGATCTTTCTTATTCTGGTCACGTTTCCTTTCTCCTTTCCTCTTTTTCTATCAAACAGATACTATGACATGGAAAAATTACAAAGATTAAACAAAGCCTTATCCTACCCCCTTATTGAGCTTCTAATCAGGGGGCATAAGATGGATAAATAACAAAAAAACAGATGATGAGTATATGAGAGACAGGATGCTTTACAAGGTCTGAGGGATGAAAGATTTTTATCAACTAGAAATATCAGAAAACACTTTATGGAGGAGGTGTCAATTCACTCCAGCTGCTATGCCTTCCACCAAATATTACCTTGCACTTATTTGAATAGATTTATGAATCTACATGCCATCTTCCCCAAAGGAATACATGGAATGCACACATTGGGAGTTAGGATTGATTTACTTGTGTCTTTGTACCTCCAGTTTTTAGTATAGGACTTAGCATGTAGCTGGTGCTTAAAAATGATTAGTGATAGATTGATAAGGACATGGAGGTTATTGCATGCTTCATGACTGGTGCTAACAACACTGTGATTTGTCTAAATAAGTAGGGAACCTTTAGTGGGGCTCATACTTCAATTATATTGCCCAGAGTAGCAAGGGGTCATATAACTTCATGTTCCATGGATGATTTTTTTTAAATGCCAAATCTGACTGGAGAGGAAGCATGGTTTAATATTTTAGAGTGACAATTTTAGAGATAGAAGAAGCCTTATTTTAAAAAATCTAACAACTAATTTTTAAAAATAAAATCTAGAAAGAAATGGGCTATATCATAGGAAATCATTTTTGATCACTTTATTTTTTTTTTGTGTTCTCTGCCTTCTCATTTGATCTCCTATGTACTTCTCCATTTCCATAGTATATCTCACCACACTGATGGTAAGGTCCTTGTTAGCAGAGGCTTTTTTTGCTTTTGTGTCCCTAAAACCTAGCATAATTCCTTGCACAGAGGAAATACTTCATAATACTTTTTGGATTGGATGAGGAACTACCCTAAAGAAATTCTCTAACATCTTACTCAGATATCTCATTGGGAAGGGAAGAAATAATGAATTAATAACATGGAAAGCCTGCATAAGATAGTAGAGTGAGAAACAGCCTTAGAATCCAGAGAGTTGGGTTTAAATTCCAGTTTCAGAACTTGCTAGCTTTATGGCCAAAGGCAAGTGATTGAACCTCTCTGAGCCCCCATTTCCTTATCTATTAAATGGGCATAAATAATTACACCTTTTTTAACAAGAGTTAGAAGAAAATAATTTTGTAGACCTGAAGGTACTAACTCAAAAATAGTCCTTCCCTTTAAGTAACTTTCTTACATTCTTATATTGTCTGTGTGTGTGTGTGTGTGGGGGTGAGCTAAGAGAGGAAGGGCAAATTTAACATTTAAAGAGCCAAACAACAGCAATGGAACTTGATGAGTAAGAAAGCATTAACATATATTCAAAGAATCAAGCCTGACTTCGGGGAGATGATAGCACCCAAACTGAGCCTTTATAAAAGAATTGAGATTTGACCTCTGACTTTAAAACCAGTGCTCTAATGAACTATATGGACCAGTCTGGATTTTCAAAGAAAACTTGCGCACATAATATATGCTCTTTGGTATATGAGTTTCTGTGAATAGTCATTTGAATTAAACCATGGACCACTCTATGGAAATCAGAGCTTTCATTTTTATTAAAACTCTTCACATCTTAATACAGCCCCATCATATTTTAAATGTTCTTTGAATTTTATGGTGTCTACCTGTTTTAAGTTTTATTATATCTCCAGCACTTATTACAATTGATTTAACATTTGTTGTGGTTATTGAATTATTTTTCAGTCATGTCTGACTCTGAGAGTCCATTTGGGATTTTCTTAGCAAAGACACTGAAGGGGTTTGCCATTTCCTTCTCCAGCTTATTTTATAGATGAGAAATTTGGGCAAACAGAGTGGAGTGACTTGCCTGGGTTCACACAACTAGTAAATGTCCACGGCTTGATTTGAACTCAAAGAAGAATCTTCCTAACTCCAAACCTAGCCCCTCTATACACTGTCTATATATGGAATCCTATCTGTCCTGGAATTTTGACATAATATACACTTGATGAATGCTTATTGAATATCACTAGCAACAACTGACCCTCTTCAGTCAACCAAAGCGCCCTTGACCAGATCCCCCAAAACCGCACCATTGAACAACTTGACGTCCCTCCTTCAATAGAGGAAGTCCAAAAAGACATTAAACAAATGAGTGCAGGCAAGGCACCCAGTAAAGACAGGATCCCAACCAAGGTGTACAAGGCCTTAAATGGAAAGGCGCTCCAGGCATTCCACATAGTGCTGACCAGCATATGGGAAGAGGAAGACATGCCCCCAGAACTCAGAGATGCCTCCATCGTAGCCCTATACAAGAACAAAGGCTCACGAGCAGCCTGTGACAACTACAGAGGGGTCTCACTACTCTCCACTGCCGGAAAGATCCTCACCCGTGTTATACTCAACAGACTCCTGCCATCTGTTTCATAGCAGAACCTTCCTGAATCACAATGTGGCTTCCGACCAGATCGCAGCACCATCGACATGGTCTTCACGGTGAGGCAAATGCAGGAAAAATGCCTTGAGCACAACCTGAGTCTCTACATTGTCTTCATAGACCTGACAAAGGCGTTCGACACAGTGAACAGGGACGCATTGTGGGTGATCCTCAGCAAGCTCGGCTGCCCAGCAAAATTCATCAAACTGATCCAGCTCTTTCATGTCGACATGACAGGGGAAGTCCTATCTGGTGGAGAGACTTCTGATCGCTTCAACATCTCCAATGGCATGAAACAAGGCTGTGTCCTCACTCCGGTACTATTCAACCTATGCTTCACCCAAGTATTACGACATGCTGTGATGGATCTAGACCTGGGCGTCTACATCAAATACCGACTGGATGGCTCACTATTCGACCTTCGCCGCCTGACTGCAAAAACAAAGACAACAGAGAGACTCATCCTGGAAGCTCTCTTCGCAGATGACTGTGCTCTCATGGCCCGCCAAGAAAATCATCTCCAAACCATTGTGGACAGGTTCTCCACTGCAACAAAACTGTTTGGCCTGACTATCAGCCTCAGCAAAACAGAGGTGCTATTCCAACCCGCACCAGGGAGGCCAACGAACCAGCCGTGCATTACAATCGATGGCTCGCAGCTTTCTAACATCAACACTTTCAAGTACCTGGGCAGCACCATCGCCAACGACGGGTCCCTAGACCACGAGATTAATGCCAGGATCTAAAAGGCCAGCCAGGCACTCGGGCGGCTGTGCTGCAAAGTCCTCCAACACAGAGGTGTAAGCACTGCGACGAAGCTTAAAGTGTACAACGCAGCGGTCCTCAGCTCACTCCTGTACGGTGGCGAGACATGGACACTGTACCAGAAGCACATGAAACAGCTGGAGCAATTCCACCAACGCTCCCTCCGGTCAGTCATGAGGATCTGATGGCAGGACCGAATCACCAATCAGGAAGTCCTCGACAGAGCCAACTCCACCAGCATCGAAGTCCTGGTCCTCAAAACCCAGCTACGATGGTCTGGACACGCCATCCGCATGGACCCACAGGGAATACCAAGACAGGTATTCTATGGTGCACTGTCAGCTGGACTCAGGAAACAAGGCCGACCAAAGAAAAGATTCAAGGATCAGCTAAAGTCCAACTTGAAGTGGGCTGGCATGACACCAAAGCAACTAGAACTCGCTGCCTCTGACAGAAGTAGCTGGCGAACCCACATTCACCATGCCGCCACCACCTTTGAAGATGAGCGACGTCGACATCTTGTGTGAACGCCGACACCAGGCCACAACCGCACCTCCTGTAACAACTGGCGTCCCAGGCCCCAAGTGCCACAAACTGTGTGCCTCAGCCTTTGGACTCCAAAGCCACATGAGGGTACACCGAAGACAATCGTCATTCTCGTTCACTGAGAGACTACTACTAGCAATAGGATCTTGCCCAAGTCTCTTCTTCCTTTGCCCCGAATTTTGTCTTCTTTGAGATGAGGGAGTTATCTATGACCCTTCCAGTTCTAGAATCTTCTGATTCTGTAGTAGTAATTTCTTTTGCATTTTAGTCTCTATTGAGTTCTTTATATGAGGGGATCTGCAAAAGAAATAAATGTCCCCAACTTCACATATTCTCGTGGTTAGTCTCACAAATAGCAAAAATAAATCTTTGCTTGTGTTAGCAAAGAGCTCCACTTTGGAAGGAAGAGAAATTTTGAAAATATGTATTTGAATTTCAGCATTAGGGAAAAAGACTAAGGTACCAAAATACTGCATGCAGAGCAGTTTGCTGAATCTTATTTATATCTGGTTTCAAAATTAGGCTGGAAAGTCAGTTACTGTATTAAATGGACAATATATCATTTCTAGAGAATGACTTCTAGAGCAGTTTACCAAGCATTTTTGGGAACATCATCAGAATGACCTGTCCTTGGAGAGGAAGGTACTATTAGGCCCATGCATTAAGCAATCTGTTTCATTTTTTGGCTACTCTTATCTTTCCTTCACTGATGAAGATCAATCCCCCTTTTATGAATTAGTGAGTGAGTAAGGGATTGCTATGGTCAAGAAAATGTCAATAATCTCCTACCTTTTAGGCATGATTTTCCAAAGTTAGCTAGATTAGTGACAGATGGGGCCTATGTTCAGTTACTTTATAATTTAATAACTTATTTAGTTTATGCCTTAAAATGTATGAAATCCTACCCTGCTAACTCTTCTGAGGAGTGGTCAGCTTGACTACTATTTTCCCCATTCCAAAGACAGAGATAAAGACAAGGGAATAACATCCAAAAGAGGTTAAATGAATTAGATTTTGAAGGATAAGTAAGAATTCAACAGGTGAAGAGGGAAGCATTTGAAGTGTAGAGAGGGGCATGACCAAGGAATAGCAGGAATTCTGCTTCAGTCAAAGTTCTGTCCTGAGATTCTGGTGGGGAATAAAAGGGAACAAAAGGAATAAAAACCAGCTGGAAAGGGAGAGTAGTACCAGATTGTGAAGGGCAGAGAAAACTGACCTTAGCTTATAGCACAATGAAGAATGCCTTTCTTCCCAGAGCATTTACCCTCCCCTTGAAGGATAGTTTCAATGTTCAGATTTTTGCTTACTGATTTATTATGAAGTGGGGCAGCCCTGCACATCCATTTCTGATGTCCTCGCCCTGTCCAACTATTTGAATACCGCTGGGCTTGCAAAATCTTCTCCTGATCATCATTTTACTATATAGTATATGTTGTATGTTCTACTGAAATAATTTAAGCTTCAGCTGCTGTCTATAATTGGGCAGCCAAAAATAAGTTTCCACACCTTTCTAAACTAGGGAAGAAAGTCTGAAGTCAACAATTACTATCAGAAAACAAGTCTTTTGTATTTTCTCCCAAAATATTTCTCATTAGTTTATTGTGGGCGTTGTGGTTGGATGGCCTTTATCTGAGAAGATGTCTTTAGTGGGCAGAGTATGAGAAATGAGAAGGGTGTAGGAAGGAAAAATTTTAAATAGGTTTGCATATTGAAAATGCTGAATCGTTAGGTTTTGTAAGTTTTCTTCCCTTCTCCAATTTGAGCTTCAAAGTAATGAGGGACATAATCTACAATTCCCACCTGCCACTTGATTCCCTCCAAATTAGAAATGATCTTTCCTAACTCTGACCTCATATGACACTTTGTACTTCTATCTGCTCTTGTCCTAATTCAGTTCTGAATCACAATTATTGCAATTGCCTCATGTTTATGTATAATTCATGGTGCAGTGGAAGAAAAATGATGGATATGGAATTGGAGGACTTAAGTTCAAATCTGGGTTCTGTTGCTTATTATGAATGTGAGCCTGGGTACCTCACCTGATTTCTCAAAGTCTCAGTTTTCTCATCCAATAAAAAAGGGAAGTAGTGGTTTTGTTGACCCTGAAAGTTGACTTCTGTACTAAGTCTATGATCCCTCTTTCATTCCTATATTATGAGGACAGGAACAAGTCATCTTTTTTTTTCTCCCACTAAGGACAACATTTTTCACATAGTAGGTCCTTGACAATTGTTTGCTGGCTAAATAACTATTCTTTAACCATCTTTTGAAGTGTGGATGTCTGTTCATCAAGCTAAAATAACGAGATTCTCTAAATCTACCATGAAGCATTTTAGAGTCTCTTTATCTTCCATTAGGAAATAAAATCAAAGAATTCTCCTTTCTTTCTATCCTCAACCCTTATTTCCATTAGAAGGATTTCAGGCTACATTCCTAGATGCTTGTTTCTAGTGTGTGTTGAAGCTTAAATGAAACTGTGTGGGATTTAATCATATCATTCTAATACTATTGCAAGTGTATACAAGTGAATGGCTTGCCTGGCACATCAAATCCTGTGTTTAATCTGTATTTTTAAAAGGGCATTTTTAAAGCAAGAAAACAAGGCAACATCTGCTATTTTTAAATTCTGTTTTGTCTTAGTTCTGTATTCAAACATCCATTCTTTCCAAGGCTCGTTAATAGCTAAAGACACTCATGACACTTTTAGGGAAGCAATTTTAAGGAGAAAACAAAATATCCAGGTCCCTGAGGACAGGAAATGGCTGAGAAAGAATCTATTTTACACTGGGGGTTTGATGCTATGATGTCATCTGTTTTTAAAATTTTTTTAATATGTGGGTGACTTTCCAACCTCATGTATTATAGACAATATTAATGGGAAATATTTGTGCTTAAGGGAGGGTCTTTGGGATGAAGCTTGGAAGTTGAGACACTCAGAAGTAACCCTATTAAGGAAGTGACTGGGTCTTGTTTGGGGGAGAAGGGAAGATCAAAGTGAACAAAGGGACATTGGGAGATTTTTGCTGAAGATGATGAAAATCTAGTGTAGTGGACAGTGATGGATATGGAGTCAGGAAGGACAAGGTTCTACCAATTCTAACCCTAATCCTAAATTTGTGCCCCAGACTCTAACCCCAACTCTAACCAAATTCCACCTTGAATATTTACCAACTTTACAGTAATCATGAGCAAGCCACTTAAAGTCTCCAAGCCTCCATTTCTTCATCTGAAACATGGGCATTGGGATAGAATGACCTCTAAGGTATGGTCTAAATTCATGATCCTTTTAAGACTGCCCTGTGAGCTTTCCACCACTGTCACATCTATTGCCAGAGGCTTGGCCAGAAAAGCCAGCAAATTAGCTTTGGGAAAAAGGTGTTGCTAGTAGCTTAAGAAGTTTTTCCCCCAAATGGTGCCAGCACAGCCCTTCACTCTTCCTGAAACAAAGCCCCATTGGTCCCTACTACTTATAAAATACAAAGGAAATTAAGTAAGTCTGGCAGTTTTTTAAAAAGTTAATATTATTGAGGAAAAAAACTCATTGGCTTTGGAATTCCATCCTATGATGAACAACAGAATAGTGAACTCATTACCACACATATATAGTCCAATAAAATCCAACAAGTACTTTTAAAGTTGCTCTTATATCCAAGGGGTTCCTGGCAATACAAACTGAAAAGACAAAAATAAACTGAAAATCTCTTCAGATCTTCAAGGAGTTGTGGGGTTTGGGGACATAATATGTAAATAGACAAGTATATACATGATTGTCTGGGGCTAGAGGGAACACTAATAACTAGAGGACTTATAAAAGGGAGACAGTTGGGTAGCCAAACTTTGAAGGGGATTCTAGAGGGAACCGTGAATGGAAAATCCGTCCCAGGGATAGGGGCCAAATTGTATAAAAGCACAGAAAAAGGAAGAGATTTGGTTATAAATTTTTAGATCATTATGTGGGCTGATTTAATTTGGATGCCTTGTAAAGTATGAAAAATATGTTTCAAAAGATGGACTAGAGCCAGATTGTGAAGGACTTTGAATGCTAAACAGAGAATTTTTTTGATTTGGAGGTTGACTTGAACAAATAGAATCATTAGGAAACTGTTATAGCAGTTTAGATGGGCCATGAGGAGGTCCTGAAAGAGGAAATGGGCTATGCTAAAGCAGAGAAAGTGTTATAGAGGGATACTATACAGGTAGACTAGAAAAGACTCAGCAACTGAACAGATATGTTGGATAAGAAAAAGTGAGGCATATATGATTCCCAGGTTGTAAATTTGAGTGATTAGAAAAATGGTGGTGCTCTTTATAAATTCTACATAACAATATTGGGGGAAGAAATGTTTTAGATAGGAAGGCAATGAGTTCTGATTTGGACATAATAAGTTTAAAATGCCTAGAGTGTCCAGTTGGAAATGTCCAATAGGCAGTTGGTGGTATGGGCTAGGAAATCAGAAAAAAAGAATAGGTAGAGTAGAGAAAGTGCTATCTATTATGCAGGCATATTCTAATCTTCTCAGTTGTTAGTGCTTTTACACTAATTTATTTAGTCCATATTTTGCATTTAGTTATGCCTCCAATGTCCCCTTTCCCCTTCCTGACATACATGACCTGCCTCTAGGAAAACCTTTTAAGCCCAGGAATGGTGTTTTGTTTTATACAGATGATAGTTAAAGTCATGACAAGATTATCAACAGAGAAGTTTTAATTTTTTAATTTTTTTTTAAGTTTTAATTTAATTTAAAATGCCCATTAATTGGGAATGATTAAATAAGTTGCAGTGAATGATTGGGATAGAATACTATCATATCATAAGAAATGATGAGCAGGTTAATTAAAAAAAATGAGGAGACTTACTTGAAATTAAGGTGAATGAAATTAGTACAACCAAGAGAACATTATATACAGCAACAGTAGTAGTGTCTGTCCACCACCAAAGAAAGAACTGATAAAATAGAAATTAGCAAGACATAGTTTTATATGTACATATAACTTGTTTGTCAAATGTTGCCCTGTATGGTGTAGGGAAGGGAGAGGAGATGGGAGGAAATTATCTGGGAACTTTAATGTAACAAACAAGTAAAATATTAAAAAAGAAAGAATAGTACTTTGGAGATTTCCAACTTTTTAGAAATGAGAGGAGGGACAAGAATAAACAAAGGAAACACAGAAGGTATGATCAGAGAGAGAGGAGAACTATGAGATTGATGCATCATGGATGAAAAGGGAAGAGAATCTCATTAAGCAGGTAGAGTTTGAGAGTTTCAAATTGTCAAATGGATTAGATTGGTTAAAAAGCATAGAGCCTGAGAAAAAGTGGATGGATTTACTGATTAGGAGGTCACTGGTGACAACAGTTTGAATAGAGTGGTGGAAGCAGAAGTTAGAAGGTTACTCAAGTGTAATGTTGAGAAAACTTTCTTGTAAACAGACAAAAAGATACAATAACAGCAAGAAGTAGTTATGTGGTAAATTTAAAAGGTTTCTTTTTATTTTATTTTTTTAGGACAGGGCAACAGAACATGTTTGTAGAAAGAAGGATAATACTCGAGAATGACAGAGTGAAACTACAAGAGAAAATGGATAATTGATGGCACAAGATTCTGGGGGAAATAACATTGGAGACAGAAGAGTAAGAGTTTACAATGTGAACAAAGCATGTTTCTTCCTCTTTCACATGAGGAAAGGTAGAAATATACATTTTGATCTCGAGTAGAAGAATATGAAAGATGCTGAAGTTTTACTAAAATTAACATGGTATTAATATGCATAAGGAGCTTGTACTATAGAGATGGCAGACTGCTACCTATTTATACATCATTTCCCTATAATACCTTACAAAATTTAGTTGATCAGGGTAGCTAGCTTTAGGACATATTCAAACTTATAAAAAGTGAGTTAAAAGATAAGTTTTCACAGGGAGCTGATTGATGATTAGGAAGGACCAGAGAGGAGAGCACTATTGAGTGTTGTCACAAATGGATGTGACAACATGATAGGGAGAAAAGGAAAGTGAAAGCTGGTATTCAGAAGGGAAGTTCTGCCAAAGGCAATTCCAATACCTGCATCATTTCACCTAGGACCAGCCTTTGTTCTTGGCCCCTGAAAAAATGGTTTCTCATAAAAACCACTAGAGTTATTAAAGTCAGACTTATATGACAAGCAAACACAACAGTTATTCCTTGAATGCTTGTCTTTGGCATTTCTGGGAGCTTCTAAAAATTTTAGCACATGACCTAAGCCAGAACAGGTGAGATGTGTCTTGTTGAAGGAGAGAGTTCATTTTCTCACTGTCTGTTCTTCTTTTCCACACAGCTTCAACCCAATAAAAAAAAGAAAAGGAACAAATTAGTTCTTGCTGAATCAGCCAACCAGAGTGCAGAGACACATTTATAGCTTTATGTGTGGGAGAATTTTAATTCAGTAAAAGTTAGAATACTACCTCATTGGAAATAGCCACCATACTCACTCAGGAGCACTGATACAACCACATCTAAAGTATATACTTGCCAATCCATACATGATTTAATTAGTAGACCATGATCATTTATGCATATTAATAAATCCAAACCACATACTTCATTACAATATTCCTTTCTTTGTAATCTTTTAAATTATTCACAATATTGAACCTTAATGTCTTCAAAATGAATTACTTCACATTTCCTAAAAGTTACACATTAACCATTAAAAGTAACCATTAAAAGTAGCCTGTCAAAAAAGTACCTCCTATAATATAATTGGAATATCCAATTTTAACATGAGAAGAAAATAAATATCTTTAAAAGTTAAAAAGAGTGCCTAATATTTTTATTGAATTATGATCTGAAAATGTTGCATTTATTATTTCTGCTTTTCTGCATTTGTTTAATGTTTTATTTAAAAGAAAACAAATTCCAAAACTTCAGAGTGCTCAGTTGTCATTTGAAAAGCAAGATGATGCTTTTGATGGTCTTAATATGTTGATATTAGCTGTTACATCCTAGGGATTCTGCTCTTTTATGAGATTCCCTCCTCAATCAACCATATGTTTTGGGGGTTCTCCTTCTATATGAGGCATTACAGAACTGACTTCTTAAATTATAAGTAAATCAAAACCTAGTCCCTTCCCCCCTGCCCAGATAGTGGTTCCATTACTATGCATTTACTTTTATGAGACCAGGATGAACTGGAAAAAAAATAAACCCCACAAATTATGGAGTTTTTTGTCTTTTGTACAAGTTTTACTTTAACTTCATTACATTTAAATAAAATTTCAGGGTTTCTATGCTTTCTCCTTACCAAAAGGTAAATTTTGGAAGTGTGCAAGAGCTACTTAGGAGCTACATCTTGGTCTTAAGAAAATATGAAAAAAAGTTCATTTAATTATAACAAACTGAAGAGCTTAATGTAGATTAGGTCCTAAACAAATCCCCCAATGATGTTTTCATAAAGTAAAAGGATATTTAACAGGTTTAGAATATTGAAAAGAAGTAGAGTAGAGCACTAAATAAATGTCTTTGAATAGTGGTTGTACCTAAAACTAGTTAAGCAAAGTCTCAAGATCTGGAAATAAAAAAAATAAATATCACCACAATGATTTATCTTACATCATACTGGAGCTAAGTGCCACCTATCATACTAGGACTTAGTTATGAATAGGTACTACTTTGTATATAACAATAAAGGCTTAAAGATAGATTGTTAAACTCATCCCTCAAATAATCCTTTTAGATTTACACTACAGTTACCCAGTAACTCTAAATAAAAAAGCATTTCAATCACCAATTCTAATATAATTTTCCTTTACTTTGAAATATGGTCATCCTTAGGATGCAAAGGATGACCCTATGTCTTAAACACAATAAGTACTTTTAAAATGGGATCATTTATTCATGAAGTATACTACACAGTGATATCAGGTTATTACAAGGTTTGAACTCACTTGCCATTACCTTTGGCAATAAGAGAAAACCTGAAGCCGAAACATTCACACAACTTAATTTTTGAATTGGTAAATTTGTAAGCTCAAATTTAACTTAACCATGTTTGCCTCAGTTTCATCATCTGTAAAATGACCCGGAGAAGGAAATGTCAAATCACTCTAGTGTCTTAGCCAAGAAAACTGCAAATGGGGTCATAAAAGAGTCAAACATGACAGAAACGACTGAACAACAAAAAGCTCAAATACCCTTACATGGCAATCTTTTCAAAGTATTATAATTAATAGACTTGAAACATAAAAAGTACAAACCTCAAGTAAAGGGATCATGAATATAATTTTAAAAATAGAACCAGTTTGTGCAAGCATTTTACAAAAAGTCTCCCCTATTCATTAAGAACTGTTATGAAAACTCTAAAGCAATTTAATAGAAAATTGTTCTAGACCAGTGCCTTCCAAAAAAAAATACCACAATCACTTTCCAATAGACACAAAACCTAATTTTTAAAAATGGCCACAAAAATAGAGGATAATCACAACAGGTACTTTTAAGTCCTGGGATTAAGGGAAGAATTCTCAATCAAATAAGGAATACAAGTACTCATAAAATATAAAAAAGACCAATTTGATTACAAAGTTAAATAGCTTTTGTAGCTAGAATGAGGGTAAAAAAGAAAATAACTGAGTGGGGAAATCATAGGAATTGGCACTATAGAAAAATGAAAAGAGTCAGATGACTGCAAAACTGCTTTTGATGCTTTCTATATATGTGACAATGGTCAAGTCTCTTCATTTCCCTTGGCATCAAATTTTCTCATCTGGAAAATAAAGAGAGTGGTCTAGATGGCCTCTGATTTGCCTTCCAGCTTTATGTCTATAATTCTGAGATCTAGTTTCCAATAGATAAATGGTCAAATGACATAAACAATTTGTTCTGAAAAGAAGACATGTAGACTAATAAAATACATTGTGAAAAATGTTCCAAATCAAAATAAGAAATGAAAATTTAAAAATTAACTTTGTCTTGGCTGACAGCCTTCAACCTGGCAAAGCTGATTTAAGGTGGGAATAGTCATACATGTGTAGAACTTTTCTGCCCCCTAGATCTATATCATATCTATGTATATATCTATGTATATATATATATATATTTATATATATATGTACATACACACACTTCTTGTGGTATCCAAATATTGGAAGCAATATAGGTGCCCATTGATGAGGAACAGGTAGACAAATGAAGGTCTATGGCTATGTTGTAGGAAATCAGATATTTGAGTAATTCAGAGAAATGCGAAGGCTTCCAATGACCTGATCCAAAGCAAGGAAAAGTAGGAGAACAAAATAAACAGTGGCTTTTCCTCACTCTGACTTGATTTCATGGATATAAATAATTCCTGATATTATCAGTGCATATTAGAAAAAAACATTAAATTAATAAACAAAATAAAGTTTGAATATTCGTATTCTTGTTGCTTTACATTAGTAAGAATAAAGTTCACTTAGCTACACTAAAGTTTAAATGAAGATAAACAAGGTAATTGCAAGCTATTAACAAAAAAAAGAAAACAAAACTTGAGATTTCCCACATACACACACCCTCTCTACTGGCTATAAATGTGTTTTTTCTGTACTTGAAGGATTTTTTTTTCCTCTTTGATTGTGTGAGGGAAGAACTTAGATCAACTTTTCTCCCAAGGAAAGAAAGAAAAAGAAAATATAAAAGATCCTGAATGATAGAAGGACAAGAGAAACTAGAAAAGGGCAAAGAGGAGAACAGGTTGAAGAGAGATTGAAAAAGTAGGGGGAAAATTCAAAGAAAAAGCTCTCAGTTCAGGCACTGATTATTTAAATTAGCTTAGTCTTTAAGACTTATGAACCTCTAAGTTTGAGATGGCAAACAATAAAATGTTACCATTAATTTGACATACTACAAAATGTCACATTCAAAGGTTAACTATTTTGGGGGACCTTATATAGTCTTGTATTTAAAATGTCATTGTTATTAGTTTCTGTATTGGGATGATCATAAATGTCTGAAATAAATCTGAATACCTTATTAAAAGAGATATGAAATGGTTCATTATTTCCCCAGCATATTAAAAAAAATAAAGAAAAGAACAACACATAACTTGGAACATTTTGTAGTAATTTTTTGTTTGTTTGGAATTCACATGTAATGGGCTTCTACAGTTTCTCAGGACCAGGTAGGTCTAGCCTCTGGAAAAATTGTAAATTTTACCCTTCTCATTTCCCCTTTCAACACTCTTACTCCTCCAGTCTAATTAAACATCCATTTTCCTTAAGTGAGTCCCTAGAGACTTGGGATCTAACCATAGTGTCTAACCAGATATGTCCTCCTTTCTTCATCCGAGGTTACTTATAATGCTTCCCTAATATTATGTCCTATAATTGTCTTGGTCCCCATTTCTATCCTACTAAGGAGCTTAGACAATGAGATGTCATTAAAATCTCCACGGGACATTTCAAAGAGAAAGTTAAGACCCATGTCTGAGATCAGGCCAAGCAACAAGGCAGCTTTAAGCAGTAGGGTATTTGGATGTCCTCCAATAACTCCAATTACTGGTCAGAAATGGAACCTGAAGTGGAAGGGGGTGCGAACATCCATCAATCTAGTCTAGACCTGTTACCCTAATATAGATGGTTGTTGAAAATTTATATCAGCTGAAGTTAGTCTGCTGTTGCACACCCGACCATTTTAGAACTTAAAGGGAAGCCAAGTCTTATGAGTCTTCTTAAGAGTCCCTGATGGCCCCCTGAACTAGCTATCACATCATCAATACAGGCATTGCCCAAGGTAATTAAGTATCTCAGGGATGGATAGTCATGTGGGTATGTCTTAGGGAAGCTCTAAGCAAAAGCAAGGGAGAAGAAAGGAACCGAAGTCACTGAGGAAATGATGGGTTGCCATTTGGTTAAAGCCTACAGTAGGCATAATGGAATAGGTTATGTTGAGACTGGAAAGTTAGGTTAAAGTACCAAGCACAGTGCCTGGCACACAGCAAGTACTAGATCAATTCTTGTTACCCTAACCCCATATCCTTATTAAATTAGCCTTGTGACAACCCAATGTGCTAATAATGAAAACAATCCTAACCAAGGACATTTATTGCAATTTGTGAGTATTTAAGGACTTTGCACTAAGGTTATATATCCCATTATGAGAGGCTGTGTGATAGAGTCAAAAGAGCAATGAATAGGTCCTAAGTTTAGCTCTGCTTCTTGCTGACTCTGGATTTAGGTAGGTAGTTGGTACAGTGGAATCCAGAACTCTGGGTTTAGGTTAAAATCTGGCCTCAGATAACTAATTAGCCGCCTGATCCTGGGCAAGGCACTTAACTGCTTTCCACTCTATTTTCTTCATTTGTAACTGGAGATAATAATGGCATTTACCTCTCAGAATTGTTGCCAAGATCAAAGGAGATAATATTTGTAAAGCACTTAGTTCAGTGCCTGGCACATAGTGGGTATTTAATAAATCTTCACTCCTTCCCTTCTTTCCTTCCTTTGACATGGACCAGATGATCTGTATTGCTCTTTCTAGTTCTAGTTACTAAGCCCAGTCTGGGGATAAGCAACCTTTGGTTTTGTAGCTCTGTGTTTAATACACACAAAGAGGATTTAACATGGGTGGTACTTCTTTCTAGGCTATATTCAGGGGACCATGGTGACAACCATAATGTGAATGTGACAAAATTTACACAGGGGAAAGAAAGAAAGGCTGCTAAAGAACAAATCTTGTCAATCTCACTGATGATGCCTAGTGTGTAATCAGGAAGTGATTATATACCTTCCTATGGTTGAGGGAGAGTAAAATCAATTGAGCAGCTGAAACCCATGACAAAGTACAACAGAAAATTGAATTGTGGCTTCCACTCAAGATGAAAGACTTAAACACAATCAATTATTTTTTTGTCAGTTCAGTTATTTTTTTCCCCTTACAAGTGCAAATTCTCATTGGCATCCCTATTAGGATGAATATTATAATTTTGTAGGGGTGGAGTTCTAAATATTTTTTTGTGCCAAGTTTTGCAGTCCAGTGAAACATGTGGACTCCCTTGCAGAATGTTTTAAAATAATAATAAAGTTATTGTTGTGCTTTAATCTTTTCAAAGCACTTTGTTATTATTTCATTTGATCCCCACAACAGCCCTAAAAGATAAGTGCTTCATTTAAGTATATAGAAAATACAGATAAAACAAAGCATATTGAAATATTTGGAAAATATTTTGAAAAATTCATTGATTCCTGGTGAAGAATACCAGTTTTAGAGATTATTTCACAAAGACCACTCAAAGGCAGGTAGGAGGCTTAATGGATAGGGAGCCAAGACTAGAGGTCCTGGGTTCAAATTTGATCATAGATACTCCCTGTGACTCTGGAGGAGTCATTTAACCCCAACTGCCTAGCCTTTACTGGTTTTCTGATTTGGAACCAATACTAAGTATCAGTTCTAAGATAGAAGGTAAGAGGGAGGAAGGGAGGAAGGAAGGAAAAAAGGATGGAGGGAGGGAAGGAGGAAGAGAAAAAAGATACAAAGAGAGGAGGGAGAAAGGGAGAGAGAAACAGAGCTCAAGAGAAAGAAAGGAAGAGAGAAAGAGAAAGAAAGAAATGTGAGACAGAAAGAGAAAGAGAGAAAGAACTACTTGGACTTGAGCCTGGGTTCTACTTAACTTTCAGAAAGGTTTCTGAGCCCTATTTATCTAAGCTAGGAGATCCTTAATCTTTGTATATGCTTCATTGTTGACAGGGAAAAGGGAAAACCATAAAACAATAAGAAAATGAATTATATTGTCATTCATTCATTCATTCAACAAACACAGTGCACCTACTATGCATAATGCAGTGTGCTAAGTGAAAAGTTAAATAACATTCTCTCTGACCTTAAGTAACTACTTTTTAGGTAGCTGCTAAACTCGAGGGAATAAGTGAGCCCACTTCCTTATTGGCACTGCCAGGTCAGGTGAGAATATGGTGGATTCAGATGAAGACTGTACCAGTAAATCTGGAGAAGTTTTGGGGAGGGATAAACAAAAGGTCTACTTGCTGGCTTGTCAGCAAGTCTGCTCTGTGCTAACCTCCTTGGTTTAATTATCATTCCTCGACTTGGCCTCTTCAGAACTGTAGACAAATAAAAGGTTTTTGTCTTGGTCCAGACTATGAATTATGCTCTTGGATTCATTCGGATTGTGCTCCCTTTCTAATTAGGAGGTGATCAACCCCTTTTGGGCAAGGGAATTTCCTAAATCCCTGGCACAGACTGGACAATAGTGGAGGTTATCAACAACATAATAGGCAATCCTTTGGATTAAATGCCAGATAATATTAAAAATTTTAATTAAAAATTTAAAAACCTTAGAGGAGATCATTCTCTAAAGTCCACTCCATCCCTCCATATTTGAAAGATGAAGAAAACCAGGGAGAGAAATTATGTTCCAACACCATGTAACTCTGATTAAAAACTTGCAAAGTAAGAAGACACTTGAATCATTGAACCTAAACTGTGAATCTCATTCAGAGCATCTGTGACAAATAGGATAAGGCTCTTCTTGACTTCCCCCCAAGGTGAAAGGCACAGATTACTTGGTATATTTTATATATGCTTATGCATTTGCATATTGCTAGTGTAGCAGTTAAAATTAGGGGGCCAAGCTGAGGCAAGGTAGAAATTAGTTTCTTTCTGCAAGGAGTATTAAATTTTTAGAGTTTTATTAAAGGTTGAGAATTTGAGAATATACAAGTAAGAGAAGCTGGTACTAGGTGGGCCGAAAGGCCCATTTTAACCTCACCTACATCATGAAAGAGCCCTCTGCTTGCAAGCTGAAACAGGAAAAGTCCCCAGTAGCCTTTACAGCCAGGTTAAATACCCCATCTCACTCTTGGCCCAGGTGAGGTTACATGGCATTCTGGGAGCCAGAGCAAGGACTTCTGGGGTTTGGAGTCTGGAGTTCAAGTCTCAATTTTTACACTAGAATGGGGACTCCTTGAGAGCAGGGGCTATTTCTTTTTAATGTTGTTTCCTGAGAGCCTAGTAGTGCAGGTGTTTGAATTCTTATTTGATTGATCCAACTTCTACTTGAAGAATTCAAGTGATTTATTTTTCAGGAAACTTCAGTTTGGGAACAAGGAAGCGTTGCCCATATATTCCAAATTTGTCTCCCTCTGACTTCTATGAAGTGTTCCTAGAGAACTTCTTTTCTCTGTTGTCTAGTACAACAAATTTAATGCTTCTTCCCAAGGCAACCAATCCAAATAACTAAATAGTTGTCATGTCCCCTTCAAAGATCCCCCTTTCCTAGTCTAACACATTTTTTCACCCTTTTAATGGGTATTCTAAATTGCAGAGTTTCAAATCTCATTATTCATGACAAAGTTGGGGATGGAATGAAGCTCCTACTGGTCATTCCAGTGTTTTTCTCATTTTATTGGACCATATTGTTATTATTCATTGTACTATTACAGTGATTAGTCTTGCACATGGAAAGAATTCAACAGGGTTAGGAAGGGAGCTGATGCAGAGGAATAGCCCAGCAGGGAAAATGGATTTCTAGCCTTGTGTGAATGAGGCAGGAAGGAAGGTTTTGCACAATGTCTCTGAAGGATAGGATACGAAATGGGAAAGGCAGTTGCCCCTCTGAATTTTGTCATCCTGGAATGACCTCTTTCCCATTAGTTCTAGTTACATATTTAATCAAGTTTCTGAAAAGCCCAGTGCATCTTGTGTATAACAAATCCCATTCTCCCCTTTGTACAACCTGTAATCTGCATAGGACTGGTCCAAATTCTCCTGGTCATTGATCTATTCTCCAGATGAAAAGAATTTTAAGAGATTGCCCTGGTAATAATCCTGGACATAAAAGACTGGGGAAAAAAAGCTGTTCACCTTTGTGAGATTCCCAAGTGAATTAGGTAGCCCACTCTTTCCTCCTCCCTCTCTCCTGAACCTAATACTACAGTATTACTCAGAGGACTGGTTTAGAATATGTAAATAGTTTAAATCTTATGTTGGGGTAGGGGGAAGAGGGTGCCAGGGCCAGAGCTCCCCATACCCTCCCTAAAAGACCTATAAAGTCATTGTGGGCATGAACAAATGATAAATCAGGTGGGGCTTGACTAAAATTCTTTATCCTCCCTTTTCTTTCCTCAGAATATACTGCTCTCAGACAGGCATTATTCTGAAAAGGCAAGCCAGATAGAATAGGGAAGTAGTATGTCCAAGACCCAAGAGCTTGCAAGAGGTTTAGTGAGGACACAATTGTAAGGAAAACATAAGCCTATTTCAGAGCCAGGATGAGGGATTTTTTCCCCAGTTTTTAATGCCTTGGTTTATATCACCCTGTCACCTCCTGCATCTGATATGGTTCCGGCTCTTAGAACCATCGAGGAAATTTTAAAAAAAGGGTGAGGCAGCTAGTGACATTGCATGGTTCCTCCTCCTAGCACAGATCAAACCACAGAATTAGGACGTTGTAAAAATAGCTTCAATTACTGTTTTCCCTAACCTAAGTTCCCAAGAAATGCACAATCTTAGAAATATTTTTTTAAAACATAGATTTCTTTTCTTTGGCTTAAATCTATTGTGTTAAAAAGTAGATATGGTCCACATAAGCAATGACTGGGCATAAAATATTTCTTTACTATTTCAGCAATGAGGAATATGGCATTAGACCATTATGTTTTGTTATAGATTTTCCTGCTGACTCATCCAGGAGATAATTTATTGCAGAATTTCTCCCAGAAGAAACAAACTTTCTTGATGAGGTTCTGAGACTCATTGCA
The DNA here is from genome assembly GCF_027887165.1 of Monodelphis domestica. Lineage (NCBI taxonomy): Eukaryota > Metazoa > Chordata > Mammalia > Didelphimorphia > Didelphidae > Monodelphis > Monodelphis domestica. Next base: position 104,415,020 of record NC_077232.1, read on the forward strand.
TAAAGACAAGGATAGCATATTCCCAAAAGAACTATAGAAAGGGCCAACTCTGTTACCCCCTTCTACCTTCTTGCTGAGAGAACCATTTCCTATATCTTTTTCTACTATCTAAAATAAAAAAGTAAATATGACAGCACAATATGAAACAGACTCTTTCCACAGGGATCAGTTCGAGTTGCTCCAACACTAGGAAACTTTTTCTGTCCACAAGTGTCCACAGTGATTTATTCCTCCTCCATAGTCTTGTAGCACCTATTTAATGGCTTAGATAAAATTTAATTCATATCACTTCTTAAGTTCTTTTCATTGATCTCTCTCTCTCTCTCTCTCTCTCTCTCTCTCTCTCTCTTTCTGTGTGTGTGTATGTGTTTGTGTCTGTTTCTCTGTGTGTCTCTGTGTCTCTCCTTTTTCCTCTCATATAATCTCTCTGAGGTCAGTTGCCATGTTTTATAATCCACCATATTATCTGGCAGAAAACTGGTTCATATCATACACTCATTAGAAATTAATTGATGAGGATAAAATTAAACTGATGCTGACAGACACACTGTGAGAAAAGGCTATTAAAAAAGTGAGACAGGAGTTAGAAAAATATTCCTCTCTCCCTTATTCCCTGACTCCACAGAGAGCTTTAAGAAACTTAGTGGAAGGGAACTTACTACCTGTCAGAATTATCTACTGCACTTTTGGACAATTTTATTTATTATAAGTTTTTCTTCTTCACGTAAGTGGTAAAATATTAAACAGAATAGGAAGAAGAAATCTCTAAGTATCTCCCATGACAGTGATAGTAATCAATTAGCTCTTTAGGACTATTTATCCAGAATCACTATTTTGGGTCCAGTTATTTAATCAGTTATGAATACATTTAAATGTCTACCCTATCCCTTTCCACCTTGCTCATCAAAATATCAAAAAAGTACTTTTCAGAATCTCCTAGTCTAGTAACATTGTTTTGGGGGGGAAATGAAATGGAGTTAGTCATTATCTGATTTTGACAGTCATAAATTATCCTTTGAGATCATTGCTTTCTTTTCTAGATATTCACTAAGGATCCCTTTAAGAATGAACTTTAGAATTTTGCTAGCTATAGAAGTCAAGTTCATTGGTTTATAGTTCTTCCTTTTTGTGAGACCTATTTATTCCCCACAGTCTTTCAGGGATCACCAACACAGGTTTAGAAATCACATCTGATAATTCTTGTATTCCTTTAAGATGCAATTATCTTGGACTTTGTGATTTGGTGTCATCTTGGCCATGTAGGGACTGCTGAAATACTGATCTATAGCCTGAACTCTTTATTAATCACTTTCACTCTTTTTTTTCAGTCAAATATCATTCTTAGAAGAGAAAAGGGAAGCAAATAAAGAGTTGCTTTTTATTTTTTTGTCTTCTTTCACCAACCTCTTCTCTCCACTAAAGTTAAAACTCTTTTATTATCCTTAGTTTTCTTGGCAGCCTTTAGCTTATTCTGTACATCAGTACTCCTAATATTCTTACAGGGCTTTGCCATTCCTTTGCATTTATTCCCCAATTATCTTCTTTTATTTCTATTTGTCTTTATATTGTATTGAAATTTTTTTCAAAAGATTATCAGTGAGTTCCCTTGCCACCTGCATTGGTTTCATCTTGAGCAAATTTCCATGTTCTACCATTAATTCTCCATAGAGTGTCTCCTCATTTCACTAAAGACATTTCTCTAGGTCTTTTAAAGTCATGAGTACCAGAACAGCAGTGAACTATTCACCTTATTTCTCAGTCTCAATAAGGAATTAATTGGCTATTAAAAGTCGAGTAGTAACCCTGTCAAAAATAGAAATTAATGCAGGCTGACATGACTGATTCTTGAATCCATGCTGGGTTTCCATTATTATAGCAGTCCTAAATATTCAAGAATTATCTTAGAATTTTGTAAGAACTCACATTAAAAAAATCTGTGGCCAATAGTAATAAACACAGGCATACCTGCATGTTCCAGTGTCTATAACACTTATTGAATGCAACTAAATTAGAATGTCCACTTTGATGTTCAATTGCAGTTATGACTATATGTAAATATCAAGCAACCTTGTTAGTACTGCCCCTTCACCTTAAGGAATGAGATTCTTCTCTCTGCTTTCTTCCAGATCTTTCTTCTGTCCATTCTTGGGCATCACCATTCTCATCCCATTGTCTGTTTAGTCACATGCAAGACTAACTCATTCCTTGCCTGGCCCTTTTTATTTGCCAGAGTTTTATGCTGCCATTTAAATCAGAACTAATACGTCTTCCTACAAGAAATGAGTCATAAAGTTTTAAGAGAGTATACTTAAGTATAATATTGAAAGTCTAAAAGGCCCAGGCAAGTAAAATTCAATAAATATTGACTATGGTCTTTCATTTTCAGTTCACTTCAAGGATAACCTTTATTTTTCAATTAGTTAAGCAAGCTTCCCCAAAGTTAAATAATTAGTCACAAATTTCAGGATAAAAGTAACCAAAGAACATCTCTCTCTTTTCCTCCTCCCTCTGGTAGTTTCCTCTGGGATAGTTTTTGCATTTTAAGCAAAAAAAAAAAGACCTCAGCACTCACAGAATCCCAGAAAGTCAGAGCTGAAAGTGACATCAAGGATGATCTTGTCCAACCCATACTTGATTGAGTAAGAATTCCCTTAACAGCATTTATAATTTCCTTGCAAACTTCTAGTGAGAGGGAACCCCTACCCCAGAGTAGTTTATCCCATGTTTGAATTATAGTTCTACTTGTTAGGAAGTTAATTTTTTTTCTTACATAAATCCCACATATACCTCTCCAGCTTCTATCCACTCCATTAATTTCTGCCATTTAGGACCAAGGGGAAGAGCTTGATCCCTCTTCCACATGAGAATCTTTCAGTGATTTGGAAACAACTATCTTCCATGCCCTACTCCTGTGCATTCTCTTTTTTTCTTGCTCAATGTCTTCTATTCTTTCAATTACTTTTCCTATGACTTATCACCATCTTGGTTACTGGGCTCTGGAGATTTCTCAATGCATGGGAAATAATCAATTAAAATGCCCAATTCCAGGAGATGGAATGTCTTATGCAAGAAGCAGCAAAGAAGTCAGGGTGAATGAATTATAGAGTATGTAATGGGAAATGAAAGAATATTAAAAAAGTAAGAATGGACCCTGTTAGGAAGAGCCTTTAAAGTCAGAAAACATTATATTTGAGCATGGAAGTAAGTAATAGGGAGTCATAAGAATTTATGAATAGTTAGACATGAACTTTAGGAAAATCAAAGTGAGAGTTAAGTTGAGGATCACCTGGAGTGAGGAAGGGCTTGAGGCAAAAGGGCTCATCAGCAGGCCATTGTTATAGTCCATGTCTCAAGTTAAGAGTGCTCATACAAGAGTGGTTGGCAGTGTCAGAGGTAGCGAGATGTTGCAGCAGATAAAGTGCTGGACCTAGAGTCAAGAAGACATGAATACAAATCCAGCCTAAGAGACTTGCTGTCTTGACCCTGGGCAAGTCACTTAACCTCTTTTTGCCTCAGTTTAATTCAAGTGGGATCATGTCTACCTTCTAGAGTTGTTGTAAGACTCAAAGAGACAATATTTGTGAAATATTTAGCACATAGGAGGGACATGACAAAGGAATAAAATAAATAGAACTTGGAAAATAATTGGCTATGGAGAGTGAGAGAGGTGAGTAAGGAGTAGGACATGCCACTTAGGATGATAGAACTGTTGAACTAGTAGTGGGAAAGTTGGAGGAGAAAGGAGACAATAAATTCATTTTTGAAAATATCTGGTTTAAGATGCTTATAGGAGGGGAGGCAAAGTGGCTTAGTGAATAGAGAACTAGGAGGTTCTGGGTTCAAATGTGGCCTCAGATACTTCCTTACTTCTGTGACTCTGGGTAAGTCACTTAACCCCAACTGCAAAGCCTTCACTACTCTACTGCCTTAGAACCAATACTTAGTATTAATTCTAAGAAAGAAGGAAATTTTAAAAATGACTATAGGATATTCAGTTTCAGACATGCACTAGGCAATTAGAAAGGAGAGACTGGACATCAAGAGAGCAGATAAGGCTGGACAAATAGATCTGATGACCAAATACATAGAAATGAACATTTAATCCATTGGAACTGGTGTGATCATGGAACAACTATAGAGTTGTGGTCAACCCAGTTTGTGACAGCAGGATAAGATCTCTAGGCAGGGAATTGGGGGGGGGGTGGAGGGGGTGGCAGCATCCTCACTAACTTTGAAGTGCCCAGACCAACTCATGAATACGTATGCTGTGGCACTGCTGTCTTGCATTCCTTTTTGGGGTCCTGGGGCAAAGGGACACATGAAAGTACTATTTATTGTAGCTCACAGGAGTGACTCAGTAGAGAAGGTACCTTTGAGAGGAGAACAAAGTAAGAGGGATTTTAGAACTCATAAGTGGACTAGAAAGTTGCCAAATGAGTTTGGATTGTAAGTGCATCAGAAAGAGCAAAGTAGCCTTCGGAATCAGAGATATCGCCTCATCTAGAGGTGCCTAAACTCATCATTAGAGATGTAGTAAATGCTGAGCAGTGTTACCCTCCCTCTCTCTCTTCTGAAGGAATCCAGGCTGGAGAAGTTGGACAAGGTCCCATTTCCCTCATCTATGCTTAATTTGAGTAATGTACATTGAAGAAGCCCCACCCCCCTACATTAGTTTCTTCCATAATTAAGAAAAAGAATACCCACAAAAGGAAACTGTTACATGTATGGATTGCTGGGCTTGGAGTCAAGAGGCACCAAATTCAAATGATTTCATCTCCCAACCTCTGTTTGCTTCCCTGCTAAATGAATGAAATAATAACACTTATCATATCAGAGTTCTTATCAGAACCAAATGGGAAACATCTTTGAAGCCTGACAAATGTTAAAGTATATAAATTTGGCCATTATTATAATGTAGAGGAATCAAAGTCCTTTATCAACTCCTGAATAAACAGGGGATTATGCATATGGCTTTATTCCATAGTCAAAGAACTCATTACCAACTACTATATAAAGGGATTCCTATCTTATAGTCATGCCAAATGATATTATGGTGTGTCTCCTTTCAGATGAAAGGCATCAGAAAATAACAGGCATAGAGGCTGAAAGAACTTTAGAACTCATGAGAAACTGAAGTAGAAGTCTTTAATTTTTGAGAAGGAAATTTGGGGATCCTCCAACTCCAAAACCATTCCTCTTTCCATTGCAAGACACATCCTCCTTTTACCTGTGAACTTTTCAAGAACTTGAATCCCAAGACAAACTAGTAAAGAGGGTCATCTGCTCCCTTTGCAGAAGATATTTTCCTCTGCCTGTATTTCCAAAGCAGATGACAGCAGAGGCCAATGCTTTTAATCAGAACTGTTGTTCTTAAGTAATGGACAACATTCTACCCATTCCCATTCGGCAATCAAAATTCCCCGAGTCACTGAAGAGAGATCTAACTAGATTTTAGTGGCAATTGAGTTCCAACTTGATGCAATCAATACTTTGCACAGCAGAGACCATAAATAAGAGCCAGTATGATACCATTAGGAGGTTTTTTCCCCCGTTTTTCCTATTCTCCTAGATTCACAGACCTTGCTTTTCTGAGCAACAAAGAGCATTTGCGATGTTGAAACCAATGAGATTATGGTCTTTGAACCAAATTCTGCAATTAGATGTTTAATCACAGACTTCTGCCCTTGGACTCAGGGAAAAGATTTGACCTCCCCAAACCAATTCGATCCTGCAAAGCCAAGGAGGGCTTAACCATTAGAGTCTTGTGCTGATTCTACTTTTAGCATCTATTTATTGTGCTTTACATCTCTTTCCTCTCTACCACACCACTTCCATTTTCTTCTGAATCATTCAATTTCAAAGTCCCGTTTTCACATTGCTAGGCTCTCAAAAGACTGGGGTTTTAGTTCCTTTTGAGATCCTTCTGCATTCAAAACTGACTCAAGATTTACATTAAATTTCATGCCATCCTTTTAATATGCAAAAAGTTAACAGGATTCAGTCCTGGAAAATAATTGCATCTTTTTATCATTCAGTTTCTTAAACTATAATATTAAGGGATTAAACCAGATGATCACTAAAGTTTTAAATCTTTGGACCTTTTCCCTAGTAAAATCCTCATCTTTCAAACTAGGAAATATGATGTTATGGAGAGAAAACAAAAAATAAACAAAATTCTGGTTTTGGAGTACATAGACCAAGGTATGAATGCTGGTTTTGTAATATATGAATGTAGAATTGGAATCTAAGTATCCAGACAAGTTATTTAACCTAGCCTCCATTTCCTCATATGTAAATGGGGATAGTAGCACTTGAAGTATCTAACTCAGGTTTACTGTGAAGAAAGTTCATTGTAAACATTAAAATGCTATTGAAATGTGAGTTATTGCTAATAATTAGACCTAAGGGAGAGAGGACAGATTTGCTCAAAGTCATAGCTACTAAGGAGCCAAGTTGTGCTTTGAACCTGCATCCTTTGATTCCACATCCAGGGCTCTTTCCATGAAACCATTTTGCCTCCACAGTGGAATCCTTCTCACATGAGCTCTATGAATCCTATACTTTTTTTCTATTATAGATTCTGTCTTCAAAGAATCTTTTAGTTTTGAATAACATGAAAAAGTCTCAGCATAATTAAAACTAACTTGAGAAAAAGAGGAATGGTATTTGTTCCATTTGTTCACTTGAATGACACAATTAGTATTTTGCAACCAGAATGGAAAAGTTTAAAACAATAACTTCCTGGACTACTATTTTTCTAGAGTGTGCTAGACAGAACAATAACTTTGGGAGTATAGATCTCGCAGGATGTACTAAATCCAAAGCATCTAGATTTAAATGTACCTTAAAAGTTTGGATACTTGTCTCATGGAGAGCAATATGCCTATCAGTAACACATCTGGATTAAACAAGCAAGAAATAATTATAATATGGGAAGGCAAACATACTTTTTAAATCTTGACCACATTTAAACTTTAAAGGATGTAAGGAGAAGTGAATAAAATGTAAAGCAAAGCATTTTAGTCATCATCTAACCCAAGCATTTCCAAAATGAGGGTGATTTACTGAAGAAACTATGACTTCTCCTTTGAATTCATGTATTCAAAAGGCAGAGTGCATTTCATATTATTCATCTTTAGAATTCAATTCCCTTAATCATCTGGAAAATATACAATGACAGTGATTCTCTAACAGAAGAATTAAATTTTTATAGGATAAAATATTAATATTATTATTAGAGTTACTATTCCTCTCCCTCTCCCTCCTTCAATACAGTTGAATTGTGTAACTAAGAATGAGAAGTTTTAATATGAAGTCATTTATTTTTTCATTAAGAATCTATAGATCTGACAACAGTAAGAAATTGTATCTGATCAGGAATCATAAGATGGCTTTCTTACTTATATGAGCATAGAAACTCACAGAGTTAGACAGGACATTAGAGGCCATTCAACCAGCATGTATTTGAACATAGATCTCTGCGATGTCATCTCTGACAAATAGCCAAGTAGCCTATGCTTGAACCTACAGTGGGAATCAATTCATTACCTTCATAGCAGCCTACTTCACTTTTGAATGGTTTTAATTATTAGTAATTGTTACACTAAACAAAAACCTACTTTTCTGCAACTTTCAACTACTTTCACTAGTTTTGTTATCTGAGTCCAAGAAGAATAAGTTTAAGCTTTCTTTCATACATCATCCCTTTTGGTCACCTAACGTTAACTCTTTAGTCTTTCCCAATTGTTCCCCTGTCCAATTACTTTAAACAATCCATGGATGACATAGTCTCTACTGTCTTTACAGACTCAGTTGCATTCCTCTTTTACTCCACCCTTTGCCTTATAAAATACAAGCTTGCTGAGGGTAAGGACCATGGTTTTTTTTTCATCTTTGCACCGTCATCATCTAGCATAATGCCTTGCTAACAACTGGTATTTGAACTTGGGATTTCCAATTTCAGTTCTAACATTCTTTCAAATATACCCTTCTGCATCATGCTGGGAAAGCAAAGGGGAAAATGAGGATGGAATACAGATTGTGGAACAGAATACTCCATCTCAACCACCTACTAAAAAATAAAATAAAAGGCATACCATACTGATAGTGTCATCTGGGGATGGAAAAGACAACACATTATATATGTACCACTATTTCTCCTAATAACATATAAATTTCATATTTAGGAGTTAAGTCAATACACTATAAACAGGAGGCATAAATCAATAATTCTATTTATAAGGCAATAATGTACCTTTGTGCTAAGTAATATGTATCCACATACATTGAGAGAAGCATATAAAAAGAAAAGATTCTTCATGATTATTTTCAGTTTAAGTGAATAGAGGAACTTGGCAGAAGGCAATGTAATTCTGAATCTCCAAACCTTAAAAATTAGCAGGAAAGAATGAGTTCCCAAGTGAACAGGAACTTTCCTTTGAATTACTCCCCATTACTCGTTCACAATTACTGACTCTATGACCAAGTTAAAATTCCCTGTTTCTGCAAGTGAAATGCTTTTTGAGCTATGAAGGGAAAGAATTCAGAGCCAATTTCCCTTGGCAAAGTAGACACAGGTCAGGATCAGTATTAGTTGGTAAGCAGGTGATCCAGGGCTGGTGGAAGGAACCATGATGCTAAAACAGGAGCTAATATCAATGTAGATTTATATCTGGAAGGGACCTTGGAGGTCACTGACTCCAAGCCCCAAGTTTTACAGATGAGAAAATTAAGTACCATAAAGATTAAAGTACTTTCTCAGAGTCTCATGATTTGAATCTCATTCTTTCTCATCCCAAGGCCAGTCAACCTCACACAAAAAATGGCGACCACGAAACCATACAGAAGTGTCCTCAGAAGCCATATATTGACTTAGAAAACCACACACTTTAATTTGGTTCTGGCAGCCCTTGGCAATATTTTGAACTGCATGTTTGACATCTCTGTCTTATACCATGCTGCCTAGAATAAGAAATCAAAATCAAACTAGGCTCAAAAGAGGTGTATCTTAAATAAAATGAATATGGAAGGAAAACAACTTAGGTAATAAATATACTATCATTCCCATTTTATTTGTGAAATTAGGAGAGAGGTATTATGCAGAACAGTTTCAGGAGTTATTATCAATGAATTAATCAATGAACATTTATTGAGTAACTACCCTGTGACAGTCTCCATATCAAATGCTGGGGATATAAAAAGAGTCAAAAGAGAGTCCCCTTCATCAAAAAGGGGCTAATGAGAGATATAACATGCACAAAAATATATACAGGACATCTATCTATCTATACATATGATGAATAGGAATAATTAACAAAAGGAAAGGACTAGAATGAAGACATGTTGAGAAAGACTTCCAATAAAAATGGGATTTTATTTGGGACTTGAAGGAAGCCAGGGAAATCAGTAGACAAACTCTGTTACTGAGTATACTGAGTGCCTCCATCTGATTCCCTCCATCAATGAATTTCTGCCCGACCTTTAAAGCCAAATCAAATGTCAATGTCTCTGAGAAGCTTTTGACCTTTACTCCCTTAGATTGTACAGAGCATTTTATTTGCACCTCTTGTTTGCACTCTTATGATGGGTTGTGTTGTAGATGTTTATGTCCCTCATAAAACTGGAAGCTCCACCAGGCAGGATTCACAACTTAGCTAGTATGTTTTTTTTTATAGCATGTAGCTCTATGCAAAATAAGGGCTTAATACTTGTTAAATTGAACTAATAGGCATTGTTTATCTTTTTTTGTTTCTATATTAGTCCATGAGACATTTTCATTTGAAACATAAATGTGAATATGTATGTGTGTCAAGTGTGTTTATGACGGAGGAAAATTATGACAGGTGGAAGATGTTAAGTTGCAAAATATTTCCAATGATCAAAACAGTAACAAAAAAGGAATAGAAAATGGTATAGTCGGCTAGATGCCACAATGAATAATAGAACACCAGATCTAAAATTAAGAAGACTTGAATATAATCTACAATTTCAGGAACCTATTAACTATGTAACCTTAAGTAAATCATTTAGCCACGATCTGTCTTAATTTCTTCATCTAACCTTCTGGTGGCTCTGCTTGCTTAAAGTCTCTCTAATTCCAATCTCTCCTCCTTTCAACCAAAGTGATTTTCCTAAAAGGCAGGTACAACCATATGACCCTCTGCCAATCCCTAAGGGCTATCTCCTCCAAGATTGATGGGAAACTGCTTTGATTAGCAAAGTCTTCCAAAATCTAGCCTACTTGTACATTTACAGCTTCTTACTCCTTACTTCCTGACATGTTCTCCTTGTTCCAAAGACACTGCCTGTTGGCTGTTCCATTAACAAGACACACCATCTCTCAGTTCCAGGCATTTTTCTCTGGCTGTCTACCTTCCCTTTCTTTCATCTCTGACTTTAGGCTTCCCAGATTTCTTTTAAGTCTCAACTAAAGTCCTATCTTTTACAGAAAGGCTTTCCCAATCTTCCTTAATTCTAATGCCTTCCTTTTTTTAAATTTATCCTACATATAACCCGTTTGTATATATTTGTTTGCTTGTTGCCTCTCCCATAAGATTGTGAGCTATTTGAAGGTAGACTTTTTTTTTTTTTAATCGACAGTGGTTAGTACAGAATTTGGTACATACTACATGCTTAGGAAATGTTTATTGACAGGCTAATATAATCCAAGAAAATGTTGGGTGAAAGACACAAAACATTCAAATAGTGACATTATGGATTTGAGAATTAGAGGTCAGTTCTATCTCCAATACAGAAATAATCTGAGTGGAAAAATAGTTTACTCACTAAATATAAATAGAACCTCTGTGGAGAATATAAGTAAGAATATCATAGAAGGAAAAAATGTGGATTGCTGCTATCTGCACCAATAAAAAGAAGTTCCAGTACTGGAAAGACCATAGAACCTCTGACATAGTATTATCATAACTAATATTCAGATAACATTCTAAGGTCCACAAAGCAGTTTTTTTTACAAGAATCCTATGGGGTAGGTAGGACTAGTTTTAATATAACTATTTTAGAAAGGAGAAGTCTTTCATGTGACTCTCCAACAAAGCCATCAAAAGAAGAAACCGTATGTGTGTATAAATATTTGCACATATATGTTGGCAAACATATAAACATATAGATATATAAACACATGAATAAAATATACATGGATATAATAATTATCATCTATATATGTAATTATATTCATATATATGTATTTTCATGAGCTATCTACAACAATAATAAAGTGACCAATCTTGGTTTTCCCAAGTATTGATAATGAAACACATTTCCTTTTCTCAGTAGAGAACTGTCATACTATGAATCAAGATTGTTGTTTATACTGCCAAATGTGGCAGATGTGTTCATTAGTTTGGATGAATTTCTGTAAGGAAGGGTAATTGTTAGAAATTATTTTAGCATAAAAAAGAACCAATAAAACATTATTAAAAGGATATCCAGGCAATGGGTTGAAGGATAGCCATTATTCACTTTTCTATTGCCTTTCATGGTTTCTAAGTTTATATACCCCCCCCCCCAAAATTAGCCCCTTAAGGGGCCATGACTTATTCATCTTTCTGTATCCTATTTTGCCTTGACCAGTGCTCAGCACATCATTTTTTACCTTTTTCAGTAGGGAAGTTTTGTCTGTTACTAGGAGAGGCAGTATGACTTAATAGATAGAAAGCAGCCCTGAGAGCTAGGTTTGAGTTCTATTTCTGACATACATTGGCTGTTTGACCCTGGACATATCATGTAGCCTCTCAATATTTCAGGAAATTATCAATTTACTTACCATTATATGTGATTTAACTTTAAATTCCAAAGAAAAATTGAATGAAAAAAATTAGGATAAAAACATTGATTTCTCCACTAGAGTATTACTACTAATCATGACATCAGTCATGATTAGTACTGGGTACTTCAAGATTATGTTAGTGGAAGAGAATTTCTGAAAGGTTCTGCCATACTACAAATAAATACTTCATGAATGGGCCTAGCAACAGATATTACTATATGTCTGTCCAAAGGCCAGTCTAAATAAGTTTGGATGTGCTCATCAAAAGGAGTTTGGTGTCTAGGCAAGGGGCATCTGTCTAGCAAAAGCAACTCACAAAGACCTTCTAAGGAGACATGCTAGGATTAGGTATCTGAATCAATGGAAAGAAAATTCCCGTCGATAATGTCATGCATGGGTCTGTAAAGTATTGAAGTATGGGTATTAATACTAACTAGAAGAAGAAAATTCTTAATGTGTTCTGTAGGCATTGCAGGAAACAGTTATCCAGTATTTCTAAGGGTTAATTCTGTTATCTACTTCAATTCCCTTCCAAAATATAACTTGCATTGGAAGGGGGAAGGGAAGACTAGAAACAATCTCCCTTTAGAGAATGCCTGGGAAACGTGCTTCTGCCCCATCTGCTGAGAAAATGAGGAGCCAAATCCTTGAGCCAGGCAGGGATTACATTTGTACATTTTGTTAACCTTAGCACAAATTGCTACTACCTGCACTTCTCGTTTCCTTAGTAACCTTCCTCAATAAGCATTTAAAGGAATAGATCCTAATGAAAGGTATCTGAGGAATAACCTATGTGAAATTCACAAGGGTGATGAGATTTGCTTTTCTGACCTGCCATGTTTGGGTATGGGCTTCCAAACAGTGACTGGATTTCCCCCTCACATAATCCATGGATCTAACTGACAAAAACCATCCCATAAATCAACCAGAAATACCTAAACCAGGTTTAAATCCCTCATTCATTACTTCAGCTGAAAATTAATGAAGAAAGACATAGAAAAGAAAGAGTTCCATTAAAGTCAATGGGTAAAGATTCTAACAATTTTGTACTGTTTAATAATCCAGGAAAAAAGTCAGCTTTCTTTAGGGGAAAGAGTAAATATAGGGCTTTATCATTGTATGATATAATGAAATGGATGAAGAGGAGACCATTAAGTTCTGTTATTAAGGGGAGTTTAGAATAATTTTTACTATATATGAAATTACTTTTAGCAGAATTAAGGAAATATCTGAGACCATGGTTTCCCGAAATAACATTTATTTCAGAAAGTAAACATCAGAGCTGTATGATTATAGAATGTTCATGCTAGAAAGGACTTAGCTATCATCTATTTATTATTTAACTCAAATTTATTTCCTTTACTATTTATTCATTAAATTAGTCATATTTGACTCTTTGTGACCTCATTTGGGATTTTTTTGGCAAAGATGCTGGAATGGTTTGTCTTTTCCTACTCCAACTCTTTTTACAGATGAGAAAACTGAAGCAAACAGGATTAAGTGACTTGCCCAGGATCACATAGTTCATAAGTATCTGAGGCCAGATTTGAAACCAGAAAGAATTATCTTCTTGATTTCTGGTCTGGTGCTCTTATCCACTGCACCACCAAGCTGTCCGTCCATTTAGTATCCATGCAGGATGTTGTAATGGGTTTTAGAGAAAGTATAATGCTTATATAAAAACACATTTCCTAGTCTTGTAGGCTCCTCTAGGAGTGTGGAGAAATGACTAATGAGGGAGTACCACCACAGATGGGAGTCCAGAATACAGTTGATACTGAAAGCTGTGTTACCTAATTTTCTAGAACGGATTTGAGGTAGAAAGAAGCATCAGAAACAGAATCAATTTTAAACTAGACTAGCTTTTGTTGAAACCTGTGGGTTACTTCTTAGAATGATGTTTTTAAATTCATAAAATAAATAGGATTATAAAGGGAAAAGACTATATTGAAATACAGTGAACAAATTATATTTCTTTAAAAGGACATGGGTCCAAGACTAAAAGTCTTTTGACTAGAAATTTACAAGATTCCAAAAACAGCCTAACAAGAAAGAAAGTATTTGGTGTTATAGAAGAAAGAGGATTTGGTTTGGTAGCACAGGAGTTGGGTTGTAAGTCCTCTACTACTTAGAGTTC